>NC_138780.1:5662820-5706805 GCF_965119305.1 Pelophylax lessonae
AGATTCCCAGAGCACCGCGGGTTTCCTCAAAGGAGAGAGGACAGCAGGAGCTGCTTGCCTTCAGACTGTCTCTCTCTGACTGAAACTCCACATAGCACTCTATATATCCATTGGGGTGCAATTAAGTTTAAGCAATTTTGTTTCTGCTCGCCGGGAATCACCAGAAACTAAGCAATCTACCGTCCTAGAGTCTGATTGGCCA
Organism: Pelophylax lessonae; assembly: GCF_965119305.1. NCBI lineage: Eukaryota > Metazoa > Chordata > Amphibia > Anura > Ranidae > Pelophylax > Pelophylax lessonae. Next base: position 5,663,023 of record NC_138780.1, read on the forward strand.
CCAGAATTTGGTTCTTTGGGAGGTCTGAATTGGCCAATGAAATTTGGGCAGCTTTGATAGTTTATTGAAAGACCCAAAGTGGAAGAAACTCCAGCGGCGTCACCACGAGGGATGCGATTTTTCCACCGGTTGGATTGGGGACAATTTTCCATCCTGGATCCTTGTGGTTGGCCAAAACCACCATTAAGTTTTCTCTTCGATTGCAACATAAAAAGTAAATCAGAGGATCCGGCGCTCTATCAGGCTGCAGCATGTGGCCAAATATCGAACCAAAATCTGGTGGTGCCGACCAATTGTGTTCTGGATGGAGGACCTCCTACAGGCCGACCATAGGGAATGGAGAATGGACACTGAGTGCTGCCAGAGGAGCCAGATTCCTGTTCCCTGGAAATACAGCGGAAGTCAACGATCATTAATGAGTTACAGGGAGACTCCGAGGATGAGAGTCCACCGCACATCCGCCCCGCCGCAGGAATGGTTAACCCCTGAGTGTCCGTGCCAGAGTTACCCATCCCAAAAAGCCAATATAACCATCCCTGTGCTGAGTTCCCGGGTCTGTACACCCGCTGTGCCTATTATGAGGGGTTCCCACCATCCCTGTGCGGAGTTCCCGGGTCTGTACACCTGCTGTGCCCATTATGAGGGGTTCCCACCATCCCTGTGTTGAGTTCCCGGGTCTGTACACCTGCTGTGCCCATTATGAGGAGTTCCCACCATCCCTGTGCTGAGTTCCCGGGTCTGTACACCTGCTGTGCCCATTATGAGGGGTTCCCCCCATCCCTGTGCTGAGTTCCCAGGCCTGTACACCCGCTGTGTCCATTATGAGGGGATCCCACCATCCCTGTGCTGAGTTCCCGAGTCTGTACACCCGCTGTGCCCATTATGAGGGGTTCCCCCCATCCCTGTGCTGAGTTCCCAGGCCTGTACACCCGCTGTGTCCATTATGAGGGGATCCCACCATCCCTGTGCTGAGTTCCCGAGTCTGTACACCCGCTGTGCCCATTATGAGGGGTTCCCACCATCCCTGTGCTGAGTTCCCGGGTCTGTACACCCGCTGTGCCCATTATGAGGGGTTCCCACCATCCCTGTGCTGAGTTCCCGGGTCTGTACACCCGCTGTGCCCATTATGAGGGGTTCCCACCATCCCTGTGCTGAGTTCCCGGGTCTGTACACCTGCTGTGCCCATTATGAGGGGTTCCCACCCTCCCTGTGTTGAGTTCCCGGGTCTGTACACCTGCTGTGCCCATTATGAGGGGTTCCCACCATCCCTGTGCTGAGTTCCCGGGTCTGTACACCTGCTGTGCCCATTATGAGGGGTTCCCCCCCATCCCTGTGCTGAGTTCCCGGGTCTGTAAACCTTCTGTGCCCAGTATGAGGAGTTCCCACCATCCCTGTGCTGAGTACCTGGGTCTGTACACCCGCTGTGCCCATTATGAGGGGTTCCCACCATCCCTGTGCAGAGTTCCCAGGTCTCTACATACAATGTGCCCATTATGAGGGGTTCCCACCATCCCTGTGCTGAGTTCCCGGGTCTGTACACCCGCTGTGCCCATTATGAGGGGTTCCCACCATCCCTGTGCTGAGTTCCTGGGTCTGTACACCCGCTGTGCCCATTATAAGGGGTTCCCACCATCCCTGTGCTGAGTTCCCGGGTCTGTACACCCACTGTGCCCATTATGAGGGGTTCCCACCATCCCTGTGCTGAGTTCCTGGGTCTGTACACCCGCTGTGCCCATTATGAGGGGTTCCCACCATCCCTGTGCTGAGTTCCCGGGTCTGTACACCTGCTGTGCCCATTATGAGGGGTTCCCACCATCCCTGTGCTGATTTTCTAGGTCTGTACACCCGCTGTGCCCATTATGAGGGGTTCCCACCATCCCTGTGCTGAGTTCCCGGGTCTGTACACCTGCTGTGCCCATCTATACAGCAACCAACGAACAAAACATTAACAACCAAATACCATTTCTCCCCCCCAATCACATTGAACCTCCAACTCATCAATCAACTATGGTGAGTACAGAGAATTCCCAGCATTTTGGACAATAAACGACCATCTCCTAACAGCGCCTCCTAGTGCTCAATGCTCAGTATTTCTTTTTCGGTGGTAACATTTTAAGGGATTTATTCCAATTTGATTTCTGGATTGCCTCCTTTCTGAGAATAATCAATAAATTTCCCGATCATCCAAATCCTATTTGTAGAAAACTGAAAATCAATAAAAAGAAAAATTCGGATTTCTCCGATACACTGCAGGGGCCAACACATTTTTTAAATGCAAGCTTATATTAATTGCAGTCTGATGTATCTATATATATATATATATATACACATCCTTGTGATCTGCTGCAGTATATGTTGGCGATACACAAGTATAAAAGATCCAGTAGCAATATCCATTTGTACACACAAATGATCAATAAAGCTTTTTAAAGTTTACCTTCGAAAATGCGATTACGACGGCGCAGATTTACAACTCCTTAAGATTCCTTAACATCGCAGAAAAAAAGAAAATTATATATTATAATTTTTTAAATTTGATTTGTTATCAATCAAAAATTTATTTCTACATTTGATTAAAAATGTTTTTTTAAATAAATAAAATTTTTTTATATAACAGAACATCTATATAAATATTTTTTTACATTTTTTTATATTAAAAATGAGTATTTTATATGAACTAAAATTAAATATTTAATATACAAGATATAAAATAAAAATCTAATAGGATACACTCATGAAATGCTCTATAATAAACAATATAAATATTTGTATTCTATCTGAAATAAATACAATTAATATATAAGATGAAATAAAAATAAGTATATTACTAGGATGCTTTAATGGAATATATATTTTTAAATAATCCAAAATATTTGTATTCTATAGAAAATAAAATGTTTATTATATAAATAAGATTTAAAAAAATCTATATTAATAATTTATTTAAAAAAATAAATAAAAAAAAAAACAACCCTGTTTGTATTCTATATAAATAAGATTAATTATTTAATATATCACATATATTGTAAACAAAATAAAATATCCTAATTATAGGATACACTAATGGAATATCTTTATTACAATAATAATTTAACTATAATAAATATTTGTATTCTATAAAAAAAAACATTTAATATGTAAGCTTTAAATAGAAGAATAAAATATAATAACTACATAAATTGAATATACCAGTTTATCTACTGTATAATAACAATTTTTTTTTTTTTATAAGTCCGAATTGCAATGATAATAAAGAAAAATATATGCAAACTGACTTATTTAAATGGACAGTGTAGATAAATTGATCTAATTTTGGAAAATTTGCAGAAATTTGTTTTACCAAAATTGGAAACGTATGAGAAAAGCACAAAATACAATAAAAAAGGTCAAAGCGATGGCAATAAATTCTGCCAATTTTCTTTTTTGCTTTTCGTTACAATTTTTACGAACGGACACCAAGGTGCCCACCTCAACGCACCTGCCAGAGCCTGGTGTGAGAAAATCAGGTGGACGCCAAGGGGGTCCTAAAAGCGTTATTAATATTTTTATTGCAATTTTCTCCCTGGGGGGGGGGCTCAAAGCGCTCATGGAATTGGTGTTGGGATACTTGAGGTTGAGGATTTGTCAGGTGTTGCTCTAAGGGGTCATGCAGGTTGGGGGACCCCATGGCGAGGGGTTGCCAGGTGGAGAGAGCACAGAGGTGCTTCCACAAGCATTTAGGAGCCACCATGCAGGCTGGGGTCCCCGTGGCGAGGGATTGCCAGGTGGAGAGAGCACAGAGGTGCTTCCACAAGCATTTAGGAGCCACCATGCGGGTTGGAGTCCCCATGGTGAGGGATTGCCAGGCAGAGAGCACAGAGGTGCTTCCATGAGCGTTGTAGAGTCACCATGCGGGTTGAGAGTCCCCATGGTGAGTGATGGCCAGGCGAAGAGTACAGGGGTGGTTCCATTAATGTTTAGGGGTCACCATGTGGGTTGGGGTGCCTATGGTGAGGGATTGCCAGGTGGAGAGCACAGAGGTGCTTCCACGAGCGTTTAGGAGTCACCATGTGGGTTGGGGTCCCCATGGTAAATAAGATTGCCAGGCGGAGAGCACAGAGGACCATGTGGGTTGGGGTCCCCATGGTAAATAAGATTGCCAGGCGGAGAGCACAGAGGTTGTTCTTTGAGCATTGTATAGTCACCATGGGGGTTGGGGGTCCCCATGGTGAGGGATTGCCAGGGGAAGGTGGTTCGGTGAGCGTTATAAAGTCACCATGCGGGTTGGAATCCCCATGGTGAGTGATGGCCAGGCGTAGAGTACAGAGGTGGTTCCATGAACGTTTCGGGGTCATTATGCGGGTTGGGGTGCCTATGGTGAGGGATTGCCAGGCGTAGAGCACAGAGGTGGTTCCATGAGCGTTCTAGAGTCACCATGCAGGCTGGGGTCCCTATGGCAAGGGATTGCCAGGCGTAGAGTACAGAGGTGGTTCTATGAGTGTTGTAGAGTCACCATGTGGGTTGGGGGTCCCCATGGTGAGGGACTGCCAGGGGAAGGTGGTTTAGTGAGCGTTTTAGAGTCACCATGCAGGCTGGGGTCCCCATGGCGAGGGATTGCCAGGTGTACAGTACAGAGGTGGTTCTATGAGCGTTGTGGAGTCACCATGCAGGTTGGGGTCTCCATGGCAAAGAATTGCCAAGCAGGGAGCACAGAGGTGGTTCTATGAGCGTTGTAGAGTCACCATGCGGGTTGAGGGTCCCCATGGTGAGGGACTGCCAGGGGAAGGTGGTTCAGTGAGCGTTGTAGAGTCATCATATGGGTTGGGGGTCCCCATGGTGAGAGATGGCCAGGCATAGAGTACAGAGGTGGTTCTATGAGCGTTGTGGAGTCACCATGCAGGTTGGTGTCCCCATAGTGAGGGATTGCCAAGCGGAGAGCACAGAGGTGGTTCTATGAGCATTGTGGAGTCACCATGTGGGTTGGGGGTCCCCATGGTAAGGGACTGTCAGGGGAAGGTGGTTCAGTGAGCGTAATAGAGTCACCATGCAGGCTGGGGTCCCTATGGCGAGGGATTGCCAGGCGTAGAGTGCAGAGGTGGTTCTATGAGCGTTGTGGAGTCACCATGCAGGTTGGGGTCTCCATGGTGAGGGATTGCCAGGGGAAGGTGGTTGAGTGAGCGTTGTAGAGTCACCATGTGGGTTGGGGGTCCCCATGGTGAGGGATTGCCATGGGAAGATGGTTCAGTGAGCGTTGTAAGGTCACCATGTGGGTTGGTGTCCCTGTGGCCGGGGATGGCGCTTACCTGCGGTTCTGGGCGAGGCGGCGGTCTTCCCTGTCGTACGTTGGGGGGTTGTCCGGGATCCCACCCTTGTATGCGGTGGAGGTGGGTGTGCGCCTTGAACTGACTATTGTCAGCCGGTGCGGTCTACGCTTCGCGGCGGTTTCCACATCTTGGGGTTGCCATGGCGACCTCACACCATTTAATCCCCGGGGCGGGCGAGAGTCCTGAGGATGAAGGGAGGGCGGAGCGGCTCCAGATGTTCTCATGAAAAGCCTTTTCCCGACTCGGGAGGAGGAGGGGGGCTTCCACGGCGAGGGGAGATCCCACCTATTGTGAGAGAGGCGGCGTGTGGAAATGGGGATGACATCTGTCAGGGTCCCCTCCCCTCCAATACACACACAGAGCGCAGGGACTAACGCTGGGACCCCGGAACACCCTGCATTTCCTCTCCACCGCCTATGTAGGCGATACAATGGAACGCCAACCGCCAAACCCTTCCGTGTCCATCCCTGTCCCCTATATATCCCCATATCATTCACCCCCAGCCATGATGTCATACTATGGGAAGGCGTGGTCTGTTTATTATGGACATAGGGAGACAGCGACAGCCGGGGGGGAGATGGGACGGAGCGATGTTCTGCAGAATTCTAGAAGGGGTCAGTGATGAAATAATCTGCAGAATATATCAATATGGATCTGTCAGGAGGGGGATGGGAGGGAGCGATGTTCTGCAGATCTCTAGAGGGGTCAGTGATGGAATAATCTGCAGAATATATCAATATGGATCTGTAAGGAGGGGGAGGGAGCGATGTTCTGCAGATCTCTAGAGGGGTCGGTGATGGAATAAGCTGCAGAATATATCAATACAGATCTGTCAAGAGGGGGAAGGGAGGGAGCGATGTTCTGCAGATCTCTAGAGGGGTCAGTGATGGAATAATCTGCAGAATATATCAATACAGATCTGTCAGGAGGGGGATGGGAGGGAGCGATGTTCTGCAGATTTATAGAGGGGGTCAATGACGGGATGATCTGCAGAATATATCAATATGGATCTGTCAGTAGGGAGCGATGTTCTGCAGATCTCTAGAGAGGTCAGTGATGGAATAATCTGCAGAATGTATCAATATGGATCGGTCAGGAGGGGGATGGGATGGAGAGATGTTCTGCAGTTCTCTAGAGGGGTCAGTGGTGGAATAATCTACAGAATATATCAATATGGATCTGTCAGGAGGGGGATGGGAGGGAGCGATGTTCTGCAGATTTATAGAGGGGGTCAATGACGGGATGATCTGCAGAATATATCAATATGGATCTGTCAGTAGGGAGCGATGTTCTGCAGATCTCTAGAGAGGTCAGCGATGAAATAATCTGCAGAATATATCAATATGGATCTGTCAGGAGGGAGCGATGTTCTGCAGATCTCTACAGAGGTCAGTGATGGAATAATCTGCAGAATATATCAATATGGATCTGTCAGGAGGGAGCGATGTTCTGCAGATCTCTAGGGAAGTCAGTGGTGGGATAATCTGCAGAATTTATCAATATGGATCTGTCAGGAGGGGGATGGGAGGAAGCGATGTTCTGCAGATCTGTAGAGAGGTCAGTGACTCCCATGGATAAGAAATGGTCACACACCTTCAGATTGGATGACGTTGGCGGGCGTTCCTGTGTCTGCGCGTTCGGTTATCGCTGTGGGCGGGGCTCCCCATAGATAGGATATCGGGGGTTCCGCCCTCACTGATAAGAACTTTCGGATTTCTCGGATCGGACACTTTGTTTCTTGTTCTCTTCTGATGGAAAACACCTGAAATTTGGGTGAATTTCTGGACCAATCAGTGACCTGGGAGGGTTGGACAGGTGTGTCACCTGTGGCTGTAATCAGAGCCCAGCCCCCTCCAATCACCTGGAGGCTGTGCTAGGTTTTGGGCAGGGAGGGGCTAATGTCTGACTCAGGTGATGGTTAACCCTTCGCTGAGAGAGGCGATGGCGGAGACATTCGGCCAATCACAGACTGCGGATTACTGGAAGGCCTCCTGTGTCGGTGAGGCGCCACCACACATTGGCGCCGGGGGGCATCCACCTAAATGAGAACTTAGGAACGGCGTCTGGCGCACCCCAAGATCCAGCACACCCCTGCAATTTCCTGCGTCCGGCACAACTCCGCATATCCCTGCGTCCTGCATAACCCCGCATCCGGCGCACCCCGGCACATCCCTGTGTATCCCCGCGCCTGGCACACCCCTGCGTATTCCCACGCCTGGCACACCCCTGCGTATCTCCGCGTCCGGCACACCCCCGCGCCTGGCACACCCCTGCGTATTCCCACGCCTGGCACACCCCTGCGTATCTCCGCGTCCGGCACACCCCCGCGCCTGGAACACCCCTGCCTATCCTTGCGCCTGGCACACCCCCGCGTCCGGCACTTCCCGGCGTCCGGCACACCCCCGCTTCCAGCAAATCCTTGCGTCCAGCACACCCCCGCGTTCAGCGCGCAGTTCTGCTCACGTAATGCGTTTTTTACAGAGTTGCGTAAATGGGGCCCAATGACATCAATGATGGGGCACAATTCCTCCCAATGACGCCAACAATGGGGCCAATGACACCAATGATGGAGCACAATTCCTTCCAATGACACCAACAATGGGGCCCAATGATGGGGCACAATTCCTTCCAATGACACCAACAATGGGGCCCAATGACACCAATGATGGGGCACAATTCCTTCCAATGACACCAACAATGGGGCCCAATGACACCAATGATGGGGCACAATTCCTCCCAGTGAAACCAACAATGGGGCCAATGACACCAATGATGGGGCACAATTCCTCCCAGTGAAACCAACAATGGGGCCAATGACACCAATGATGGGGCACAATTCCTCCCAGTGACACCAACAATGGGGCCAATGACACCAATGATGGAGCACAATTCCTTCCAATGACACCAACAATGGGGCCCAATGACACCAATGATGGGGCACAATTCCTTCCAATGACACCAACAATGGGGCCCAATGACACCAATGATGGGGCACAATTTCTTCCAATGACACCAACAATGGGGCCCAATGACACCAATGATGGGTCACAACTCCTCCCAATGACACCAACAATGGGGCCCAATGACATCAATGATGGGGCACAACTCCTCCCAATGACACCAACAATGGGGCCCAATGACACCAATGATGGGGCACAATTCCTCCCAGTGAAACCAACAATGGGGCCAATGACACCAATGATGGGGCACAATTCCTCCCAGTGAAACCAACAATGGGGCCAATGACACCAATGATGGGGCACAATTCCTCCCAGTGACACCAACAATGGGGCCAATGACACCAATGATGGAGCACAATTCCTTCCAATGACACCAACAATGGGGCCCAATGACACCAACAATGGGGCCCAATGACACCAATGATGGGGCACAATTCCTCCCAATGATATCAACAATGGGGCCCAATGACACCAACAATGGGGCCCAATGACACCAATGATGGGGCACAATTCCTCCCAATGATATCAACAATGGGGCCCAATGACACCAATGATGGGGCACAATTCCTCCCAATGACACCAACAATGGGGCCCAATGACACCAATGATGGGGCACAATTCCTTCCAATGACACCAACAATGGGGCCCAATGACACCAATGATGGGGCACAACTCCTCCCAATGACACCAAGGATGGGGCATTGTTTACTCCCGTTGGGACATTTTCTACCCCACTGGCCACAGTCGGGCCCCCCCTAAAGTCGGAAGGACAGTAAAGTGGCCCCTTGTATAGGAAGTTTGGAGCCCGGGGGGGGGGGGGGGTGGAAGTTTGTACACCCAGGGTTCCGCCGGTAACGCTCATTGGATTAGGACGTCCCAGCTGTGAACAGCAGCCAACGCATACCCCAAACTTCTGGGGCCACGGGGCCCACTGACCATTCACAATGCAGGAAACCATTATTATGGAGAACTGGGAGATCTTCAGAGCAAACCCCGATGGAAGAGGGACTGTAACTCCCAGCAGGCTCTGCGGCAGGAAATGCTGGGGACTGTAGTCCTTCCTAGTGCCCCCTAAAAGGCTCATCCATATGTGATGGATTTTTTAAATAAAGGCAAAAAAAAAAAGAAAAGGAATGTGGATGTGGGTCAGCCCATAAATTAAAAACAAAAAAGGGTTTCAGAATGAGAGGAAATAGAGGCTACAAAAATGTAACAAAGTATCAGACACTCAATGTGACGGCAATTAAAAGGTTAAAAAAAATTGTATGTAAAGAGCGCTCTGGCGCCACCTGATGGAAGAAAGCTGTAACTGCGCCCCGAGTCCTCCTGTCCCCAGGATCTAAACCTCTCCCCTGCTCTTTTTATTTTAGTGTTGGAAGGGTGAGACCCCCTGTCAGGTTTTTGTTGTGGTCCGTGCACCCCCCCCCCCCCCACCCCCAGAGAGCGGATCCCCCTTTCTCTCTGTCCCGGTGTCACAGAACGTGATGGGAAATCCAAAATGTTTCAGTTGTCACCAGAACAGGAAGTGAGGACAAACCTTCCACAGTGGACACCTGTTCCAGCGTCAACTCAGAGGGAGGTTACTGTTGTGTCAGACCTTCTAACCCCCTCCCCACCCCATCACAAAAATTAAGTCATATTTTGGTTTTTGGTGTCACGCCGAGTAAATCGATACCCAACATGTTAAGTAAAAATAAGTCGCGCTAAGTGATTGATGAACAAATAAATGCCCAAAAATAAAATATCAGTTATAATGTGAATTAGTAAAGTATTCAAAAATTCTCTTTAGAAGATCCAATAAAATGTGAAATTAATCAAATCAGCACAATGAGGAATTCAGGCTCCCCTAGGTAATGTGTATATATAAATCACGTTCAGTGATTAAAGAACAAATAAATGTCCTAAAATGTGATAATATTAAATATAAATAAAATAATACAAATAATAATAAATTATATTTATGATGATAACTATAGTAATAATATTATTAATAAATATAATATTAAAAAAGAAATGACAATAATAATAATAATAAATTATATTTATGATGATAATTATAGTAATAATATTATTAATAAATATAATATTAAAAAAATAATGACAATAATAATAAAGATAAATAAAATAATGACAATAATAATAATTATAAATAAAATAAAAATAAATAATAATTATAAAAGTAATAACTCTACTAATAAATATAATGAAAATAAATAATAATGATAATAATAATAGTAATAATAATATTAATAAATATAATAGATAAAAAATAAAATAATAAAAAAATTGATGATGATAAAAGTAATAAAAAAATAAAATAATAAAAAATTGATGATGATGATAAAAGTAATAAAAATAAATAAAATAATGGTTAAAATAAATAATAAGTATCATAATAATATAGAAATAATATAAACAAAATAATAAAATAAATAATAATAATAACAACAACAATAATATAATAATAATAAAATAATAATTAATATAAATTAAATACTAATAAAGTAAATAATAATTATATTAATATGAATAAAATAATAAAAATACTAATCAATATAAATAATAATAAAAGTAAATAATAATGATAATTTTAATTATAAATATAATATATAATAAAAAAAATAAAATGATAGTAAAAATAAATAAATTATGATGCTAATATAACAAAACATAATTATGACGATAATACATTATTAATAATATTACTATTAATTATACGGTTATAAATAGTAAAATAATATTATTATCAATATTAATATAAATAATAATAATATAAATAAATATGATAATAATTACATATGAAAAGGTAATGAGGATAATGATAACAATTATTATTATAAAAGTAATAATACTACCAATAAATATAAATAATGAAAATAAATAATAACGATGATAATAATTATAAATCTAATAAATAGATTATAATAAAAATAAATGGAATATAAATAAAATAATACAAAAAAAATGATGATGATAAAAAAAAAGAAGAAATAAAATAATAGTTAACAAAATAATAATTATGATGATAATAATATTATAGAAATAATTATCAATAAAATAAATAATTACAATAAGAATATAAATTAAATAATAATAAAAATATATAAGAACTATAATAATAATAATATAAATAAAATAATACAAATAAATAAGAATTATAACAATAATAATACTAATAAATATAAAAAATAAAAAAGTAAATAAAAATAATAATTATAAATATATTAAATAGATAATAAAAAATAAAATAATGAAAATAAATAACAATTATGACAATAATAACTATAACAAAAAATAATGACTATAATACATTAATAATATTATTTTACTGTTATAAATAGTAAAACAGTTATCATTATTATTGATGTTAATATCAATAATTATTATAATATAAATAAGAATGATAATAATGATTACAAATAAAAAGGGTAATGGGGATGATGATAACATAATTATAAATAATATAATTAGTAAAAATAATATTATTAATAATATTAAATAATAAAGTTTTGTCTCATTTCGGAAGCGGATCTCTCTCTGCGTCATTAAGGAGCTTTTAATATTTTTTTTCCCCTGATTCGGAAATCTTTGTGAGAAATCTGTTCTCGGCAGGGGGGGGGGGGGGGATTTGATTGGGAAATCGTCTAAATTTTCATTCCTCGAATTCCTCCGGACACTCACAGCCCCGGAATCCGGGACACGGGGAGGAGACTCTTAAAGGGAAAGTGCGCAGCGGTCGGGGGTACAGAGAGACTCGCAGGAAGAACTCCATAACAAATGGCTTCAGCTCTGTATAAATGTATTTATAAATGTAAGCAGTGCGAGTCCCTGACTTGGTTTCCATCTCTGTACAGCAGAGCTCAGAGTGTGAGAGTGTGAGAGGAAGAAGCAGCACAAGGAGCCAATCTGTGCTGACAAGGAGCATGCTGATAGGAGGAGAGAGCAGAGTGACATCACAGCTCATCACTGTGCTACGTCGCTATTCATTGCCCAATCACAGGTTAGAGGCGGGCCCAGGACAACCTGTGCTTGGAGGAAGTGGATTGAATGATGCTGGCTATGAGGACATCTAGTGGCAGAGAAGAAGTACAGCGGGGGGAAATCTCTGTATTGAAGGTGAATATTGCAGCATTGGTTTTATGCGCTGTTTGATTTTTATTTTGTTACTTTTGAGCGGAGTTGTGCGTTTTCGGATGGCAGACATTTATCCGATGTGTGTGGGGGGTGGAATTCGTCCTCGGTATCCCGCGTCTTGTGACTCCGGAGGAACTCTCTGTGGGATTGAAGGGGGCCATTGTCTGCCCGCTGGGAGCGCGCCATCCTCCGAAGAAAAGGGGGTCTGTGTGAGATCCGGAATGTTCTGCTCACGGAATGTTCTCCAGATTAATCGCCACTTCACCAGGACAGCCGGAACAAGGGAAGACCTACTGCCTGAGGGGAGGGGGGGGCTGGACCCAAGAGCTGACACTCACTAGACAACAGCTGGTTTATGCAGATTCATTTAATACACACGATAAAAAGAGGAGGAGCCAAAATCAATCACCCAAAACCGACGCGTCTGATGTGGTGGGAGGCAACCCATCTCATATTATGCAAATGAGGGGAGTCTCCCTCCTTCTGCTGCATTCCACATAAGGAGAATGAATGACACCATACAGGCTACAATCCGACCGCACGACACCATACGCGTGGCAATCCCACCATATACACTACAATCTCACCATATGACACCATACACGCTACAGTCTGACCTTATGACCCCATACATGCTGCAATCCAACCAAATACGCTACAATCCGACCTTATGACACCATAGACGCTACAATCTGACCAATCAGATTGTAAGGTGTATGGTAAGTCTTACTCCTCGAGAGACATTGAAGACAAGCAGATTTGAAGGTATTTCTGCATTACAAGGCGCCAGGTCGCTTACCATCACTAACATCTGCTGCAAACACAGGTGATCGGTACGGACGGGGCGCCAGGTAATCGGTACGGGCGGGGCGCCAGGTGATCGATACGGGCGGGGCGCCAGGTGATCGGTACGGGCGGGGCGCCAGGTGATCGGTACGGACGGTGTGTCAGGTGATCGGTACGGATGGTGTGTCAGGTGATCAGTACAGAAGGGGCGTCAGGAGATCGGTATGGATGGGCGTCAAGAGATCGGTATGGATGGGCGTCAGGAAATCGTTATGGGCAGGGCGTCAGGAGATCGGTATGGATGGGGTGCCAGGTGATTGGTACGGATGGTGTGTCAGGTGATCGGAAGGGACGGGGCGTCAGGTGATTGGTACGGACGGGGCGCCAGGTGTTCGGTAGGGCAGGGTGATGGGCGTCAGGTGGTCGGAACAGACGGGGCGTCAGGTGGTCGGAACAGACGGGGCATCAGGTGATCATTACAGACGGGAGGTCAGATGATCGGTAGAGGGGCGGCAGGTGATCTGTACGGACAGCGCGTCAGGTGATCTGTACAGACGACCCGTCGAGTGATCGATACCGGCAGGGCGTCAGGTGATTAGTACAGGCGGGGTGATGGGTGTCAGGTGATCAGTATGAAGAGTCATGTGATCAGAAATGGGATGTTTTTGGGAAATCAATAAATTAAAAAAAAAAATCTGTTGCATGAAAACCAATCAGTATAACTCCTCATCGGATTGGTGCGATTGCTCGAAGGGGTCTCAGCATGGAGGATACATTGTATCAGGATTTTGCCTCACATCTCTAAAACAATGCAACAGTCCTATGCTCAGATCTTGGGACATGTAGTCCTGACCTAGTGTATGCTGTAAATTGGGATTGCTGGAACTTGTAGTTCTTCATTAGCTGCTATCTGGATACGGAGACCCCCTTTTTCTCTTCATGGACCTTTTTTTGCTGCATGTGACCTGAAGCTGCAGCTGGATTACATAGGACCCCCCCACCCTGTCTGTGATCCTGCTAATTGTCCCAGGCTGTACCCCAGATTGCTACCACTGAACTCTAAGATTTACCCCCTTTACTGTACTATGTTGCCACCCTGTGATCTTTCTAATTATCTCAGACTGTTTTGTGGATTGTTACCACTGGACTCTAGACTTACCCCCTTTGCTGTACCTTTTTGTCAGCCCGCGATCCTTCTAATTATCCAAGGCTGTACTCTGGTTTGCTACCACTGGACTCTAGGCTTACCCCCTTTGCTGTACCTTTTTGTCACCCCGCGATCCTTCTAATTATCCAAGGCTGTACTCTGGTTTGCTACCACTGGACTCTAGGCTTACCCCCTTTGCTGTACCATTTTTTTTACCCTGTGATGCTTCTACTTATCTCAGACTGTTTTCTGGATTGCTACCACTGGACTCTAAGACATACCCCCTTTGCTGTACCATATTACCACCCTGTCTGTGATTCTTCTAATTGTCACAGGCTATACCCCAGATTGCTACAACTAGATTCTAGCCTCACTGCTATTGCTGTACCATATTGCCACCCTGTGATCTTGTCAATTGTCCCATGATGTACCCCAGATTCTTACCACTGTACTGTAGACTTAGCCCTATGATCCTAATTATCTCAGGCTTTTCTCTGGATTGTTACCACTGGACTCTAAGACGAACCCCTTTGCTGTACCATATTGCCACCTTATCTGTGATCTTTCTAATTGTCCCAGGCTGTATGCCATATTGCTACCACTGGACTCTAGCCTCACCACTTTTCATGTACCATATTGCCCCCCCCCCTCCCCTGTGATTCTGCTAATCATCCCAGACTGTACCCCAGATTGCTACCACTGGACTCAAGGACTTACCCCCTTTGCTGTACCACATTGCCACCCTGTGATCCTTCTAATTGTCCCAGGCAGTACTCGGGATTGCTACCACTGAACTTTAGACTTACCCCTTTGCTGTACCATATTGCCACCATGTGATCTTTCTAATTATCTTAGGCTGTTTTCTGGATTGCTACCACTGAACGCAAAGACTTACCCCTTTGTTGTACTATATTGCCACCCTTTCTGTGATCCTTCTGATTGTCCCATGCTGTACACCAGATTGCTACCACCGGACTCTGGCCTCACCACTTTTGCTGTACCATAATACCCCCTATGATCCTTTCAATTATCTCAGGCTGTACCCCAGATTGCTACCACTGGACTCTAGACTTACCCCCTTTGCTGTACCATATTGCCACCCTGTGATCCTGGTAATTGCCCCAGGCTGTTCTCTGGATTGCCACCACTGAACTTTGGACCTATTGTGATCCTACTTGCCCCTTGCTGTACTTTACTGCTGTCCTGCATCTCCCTGGACCTGACCTTGGCTCCTGGCTACCCCATGGACCGAGACCTTACCCCACGGACCGAGACCTTAACCACACGGACCGAGAGCTTACCCCCACGGACCGACAACTTACCCCCACGGACCGAGACGTTTCCTCACAGCCTGAGAACTTACCCCATGGACCAAGATGATAGTAACCAATTCTTACTGAACCCCTCAAAGACCCCCCCCCCCACCGCCCATGCTGGGGGTCCTGAACCACGTTCGATCTCTGTGTGCGCTCTGCTTACACCCCCGTCACATAACATGACAGCGATGGGTGAGCACAGCAGGAAACAATCGTAGACATTCTATGGGCACACATTTGGGGGTCACTTACTGCGCCCGGTGGGGTCCTGCGCAGTCCCGGCATCTCCGCGTCTCCTCTCAGCCTCTGCCTGGTGTCGGCGCCCGGGGTCACCGTCAGCTCCAGGAAAAGCAGATTACAGAAGACTTAACAATCCCTCTCCCATAACCCCATTAGTGACGCTCTCACGCCAGCCAGCGGGAACTGGCGGCCACTCCGATCGCCGAGACAAAGGGCAACCCCCTCCCCCTGATCGCAGCCAAGTATCTGACCCAGAAAGCCAACCGCCTCGAAGAACCACGAGACCGCAAAGAGGAAGAGATTTCCACATCTCACACCGAGAGGCCAAAAGGGCGGCCAAGAAAATAATCCCCACACGCCGTCCAGCAAACGCTGCAGCCGAGCGAAGGCTGATTAACCAGTCACCGAACCGCCAGATTCAACAGGCTTATCACAGTGCTTATGGAAGGGAGTTCCCCCAGCTTGAAAGGACAGGCCGAATATTTTATATACAGAAAAAAATATTAATATTAATAAATGACAATACACATAATTATAATACAATATATAAATTTTGCAATTTTTTTTATTTATTTTGTGTATTTTTGTACTATTTTATTATAAACAATTTTTATTACAAATATATAACATAATATATGATTTATAATAAGATAAATATATAAGTGTAAACACAAAATTAAAATATACAAGGGTATTTCTTTTGAGTATTTTTGAATATTAATTTATGTATTTATTTTAAATATATTAATCTTCTTAATGATATATTTTTTTATATGACATGGCTTTTATTCGTCTTATGTAATATTCTAATTTTCTGAGATATTGAATTTTGGGGTGTCACTGGCTGTAAGCCATAATCATCAAAATTAAAAGAAAGTAATGCTGGAAATTTATCACTCTGTGTGTAACGCATCTGTATAAAATATAGGAGTTTCATTTTTTGAATTGAATTACTGAAATAAATTTACTTTTTGATGATATTCTAATTTTGTGAGATGCACCTGTATATATATATATCTATATATATATATATATATATATATATATATATATATCTATATCTATATCTATATCTATCTATCTATCTATCTATATATATACACACACACACACACACACACACACACACAGGTGCATCTCATAAAATTAGAATATATATATATCTCTATCTATCGATCTATATACACACATATTTTATATGTATATATATATATATATATATATATATATATATATATATATATATATATATATATATATATATATATATATATATATATATATATATATATACACATACACACACACACACATATATACAGGTGCATCTCATAAAATTAGAATATCATCAAAAAGTTAATTTATTTCAGTAATTAAATTCAGTTATTAAATATATATATATATATATATATATATATATATATATATATACACACACAATGGTTGCCACTGCACAAATATCAGAGATTAAAAAAAAAAAAAAAAAAGGGCGCAAATGCGCAGCAAAGAATGTAGTGCAAATATTTAACAAGAGAGCGTGGCACTCACGGGTCTTAAAAGGTGAACGCACAGTGAAGGTATAATTTTGATGAGGCACATGCTCATCGTCTTCAGTATGTATATATATATATATATATATATATATATATATATATATATATATATATATATATATATTTGACTATGACATTTTTTTTATTATTATGACTAATACTAACAACAACAACAATAAATTATAATAATAAAATGAACAAATAGATTAATTTTGTATATAAAATATTTGTATATTTTATTATTTTTTTATTATTACAACTACTAGTAATAATACAATTTAATAATTTTATTTGTATATTTTAGTATTTATTTTGTATATTTTTTTATTATTAATATTTATCCTATTATAAACTCAATTTTAGTGTTATTATAAAATATATATATATATATATATATATATATATATATATATATATATATATATATAAGATAATATATAATAATAAATATAGATACAAAAAAATAAATATAAAAAAATGTAAATAAAAACATTGGTGTATTTTTGTATTTTTCTATTATCATACATTTACCTTAAAGTAAAACTATAGCCAATTTTTATTTTTTTTTTCATTTTAGATAGAGTATAGGAGGGTTATAACCCCTGTCAGTCCCATTGGGTCGATTCCCCTTTACTTCCTGTCCCGTAGCCAAAACAGGAAGTGAGAGGAAATCCCTGCAAATTAAAAGGGAATTCCTTGGGGACCCCCAGGCCATCAGAACTAGTGTCCCCCAAAAACTTTTTTTTTTATTTTACTTTTAATTATACTAGTAAATGGTACAAATGGAGAAGTGGACTCTCTCTAAGGGGGGGCACAGAAAGCAATTTAAAAAAATGACCGTGGGGGTTTTAATCCCTCTTCCCTCCATACAACATTATAGACAAAGTTTTGCCTTTAGCTGTACTTTAATATAAACAATTTATTTATTTTTTATATTTATTATTATTTTATTATTTATTTTTGTGTGTATTATTTATTTTGTTTTTATAATAACTTGTATATATTTAAAATACAAAATAGAATTTACAATAAAATATAAATAGTAAAATATATATATATATATATATAAATATATATATATATATATATATATATATATATATATATATATATATATATATATATATATATATAATCTATTTATAGGAGGGGATGCTTATATATATATATATGTTGTAAAGCGCTGCATAAACTGTTGGCGCTATATAAATCTTGTATATTAATAATAAAAATATACAGATAAGGTGATCTACTGCAGTCTTAATTCATTTTGGTCTGTGCCCGCCCCCTGCTTTATTATTATTGGGAGTCAGTGGAGCGGTGTCTCCTCCCACCAGGCGATGACCTTCTCAGGAGGCGTGGCCGTGCACTGCTCCTAGTTTTTTTTTTTTTTTTCATTCTTACACATTTATAGCTCTTAAAAAGGGTTGTGTTTATGAAGACTGACCCTGGGATTAAATCATGTAGGTAGTTCAGATATAAACCATGCTTCTCATTTACAGGGGCAGTGCAAGGCCACAAACGCCAACCAAAATAGTTTTTTTTTTTTTTTTAAGCAATATTTTTTATTTTATATTTTTAAAGTACATTTTTTTTAATTTTAGTTTTGGATGGAGTCGAAAACAATTACAACCCCCATCACATTTTTATGGTTGAGTGTGTCCTATTCAAAATATTTCCTTTAGTCCCAGCAACACAACAGGAAGTGTGGGAAATCCCCTCCCCTAGAACAGGTGTCCCCACTGGAAGATTGCCCCTCACTTCCTGTACAGGTGACAACTGTACATTTTGCAATATTCCATCGCTTTCCGCCCTGGTAACATCGGTCATCGAGGCAAATAAGGGAAACCTTAGCAGTCGGGACACAGAAAAACCTGATGGGGATTCTTATGCTTCTGCACTCCATCCAGAATTTAAAAATAATTTAAACAAATACTACTAAAAAAAAAAAAAATCGATTTAAATACACTTTACAAGGTAATGTACAGGAGAAAAGACAACATTTTTTTTTTTTTTTTATTTGCTCACATGCTCTGATTAGACATCCGCAGAATGTAAAAACGTATTTCATTTCGATTCGTTATTTAAATAGTTTTGTTTCATGTATTTGTTTTCCAAATTCGGTGGATGGTTATATTTTATTCATTCTTTTGTTTTGTTTTTCTATTCTGTTTAATTTTTCTTTTATTTTGTATTCTATTTTGTTCTGTTTTACTCTATTCTTTTCCATTCTATTCTCTTCTATGTTTTTCTATTTTATTCTTTTCTATTCTATTTTGTTCTTTTACTAATTTGATTTTATTCTATTCTATTACTTTCAATTTTTATTTATATTCTATTCCTTTATTTTCTATTATATTTTATTCTGTTATTTTTTTTCTATTCTATTTTGTTCTTTTGCTCGCTTTTCTATTTTATTCTATTATTTTCTTTTATATACTATTTCTTTATTTTCTATTTTATTTTTTGTTCTATTTTTTTATTTTCTATTTTGTTCTTTTACTTTGTTATTTTCTATTTTTATTCTATTCTAATATTTTCAATTTTATTCCTTTATTTTCTCATATTTTATTCTATTTTATATTCTATTTTATATTCAATTTTTGTTTTTTTTGTTTTTTACTGTATTTTTTTCTATTTTATTTATAAATAAATTGTTTAAATTAAAGTACAGCTAAAGGCAAAACTGTGTTGCTATTATTCTATTTTATATTCTATCATTTTTTTTTTCTCATTTGTTCCTTTACTCTATTCTTTTCTATTTTATTCTATTGTATTAATTAGTAAATTATATTCCTTTATTTTCTATTAAAATGTATCTATTATTTTATTTTCTATTCTGTTTTTTTTCACTCTATTCTTTTCTATTATTTTCTATTTTCATTTATATTCTATTCCTTTATTTTCTCTTATATTTTAGTCTATTTTATTTTTTATTCTATTTTATTTTTTTACTTTATTCTTTTCTATTATTTTTTTATATTCTATTTCTTTATTTTCTATTATATTATATTTTATTATTTTATTTTATTATTTTACTCTTTTCTTTCTATTTTATTCTATTATTTTAAATTCTATTCTTTTGTATTCTATTTTGTTATTTTACTCTATTCTTTTCTATGTTATTCTTTTCTATTTTCTTCCTTATTTTTTCTATTATATCTTAGTCTATTATTTTATATTCTATTTTGTTCTTTTATGCAATTCTTTTCTATTTTATTCTATTTTATATTCTTTTCATTATTTGTTTCTATTATTTTTTATTCTATTCTTTTCTATTCTATTTTGTTATTTTACTCTATTCTTTTCTATGTTATTCTATTATTTTCTATTATTTTTTCCTTATTTTTTTCTATTATATTTTATTCTAGTTTATTTTATATTCTATTCATTTCTATTCTATTCTGTTCTTTTACGCTAGCATTTTCTATTTTATTCTATTTTATATTCTTTTCCTTATTTTTTCTGTTATATTTTATTCTATTTATATTCTATTCTTTTCTATTCTATTATTATTTTCTATTCTTTTTCCTTATTTTTTTTTCTAATAAATTGTACTTTTTTATATACTCTATTCTTTGTTATTCTATTTTTGTTTTCAAATTCAGTTTCGAATCGGATTCAAATTTTAATCAGATTCGAATTTCGTTTCCTTATTTCGGATTTGTTTAAGTTTGTTATCATTGTTATTCAGAAATTCGGAAACAGCCGAATCCCCGCATAACAAAAAATTCAGTACTAAACGAACCGCTCATGTCTAGATTAGATTGAGATAATAACTCAGAATGAACAGGCTGCATGAAATGTAATCTTTCCTCGTGGCTGCCCTCTGCAGGCTGTAACGGCCTCCTGCAGCCTCCCCCTTTCTTTGCTGGTATAAAGATTACAGGACGTGATTTTGATACAAATGGACACAAGGGGCAGTGCTGAGTAAAACGCACATCTCCGGACTTTCCCCGGCAAGGATCACACAGACACGGATTTGGGTTCATTGGTCTTTATTGAAAAGCTTAAAGCGCAGAAATTTGCCGCTATCATAAAATCATATAAAGAAAGCAAAAGCAACGGGATAAAAAAATATACAATCGTTTCGGGGGAAGAAGGGGTGGGGCAGGGCTGGAGTAGGCAGGTCCCCCCAGTCAAGGAGGGCACTTATAAGGCACTTGAAGACCAATCGACAAGGTGACTGTTCTGTACCCCGAAATCCGTCCGTCCGCTGCAAGATATTTAGGACTCGGCGGAGGCGCGGCGCAAAAATTTCGGCCGACGTTCCGGAACGAACTCCAGGGCCGTCCTAAGGCACTTGGGCAAAACTTCCTGCAACCAATTAAAGGGCACGTTAAAGCGTCGAGGGCGGTTCCTCCATATAGCCATACCGGCGTCCTGTACGAAATTTATTTAAAAAAAAAAATAATTTGACTTTTCTTTGTGCAAAAACGACTGCTGGATAAAAAAAAAAAAAAATCATTGCGGTTTCCTGCACACGACATACAAACACAACTGCTACCAACGCGTTTCGTCAGTACTTAACCCACTTTCCGAATCTCCAAACTTTCCCCCTCCGGCAGGGAAAATAAATGACTTAACAAAGACCACTTATACAAAAAGATCTGGGGATTATTTTTTTTTTTATACTTTATATAATCTTTATATATATATTTATATAAATTGTAATTTTTTTGGAGGTCCAATGTGTCAGGAAAATTGTGCTTTATAACCCTATGTACGATCAGGGGAAGGGGGGGGGGTGGGGTATATGGCTTTAGCTTAAAACAGCAAAAAAAAGAGTAGCAGAATAATACATTTTGATTAAATGTGCCATTAGCATTTTTTTATTTATTTTTTTGGTATCGTAAAACGCCAGTAATTAAAGGATTTTGGCAAGTAAAAATTGTATCAATTGGGTTTTAAAAATAATTAGCAACAATTTATCATGGTCAAAATCCAGGATCGCTCTCCAACTATGCTGAAATTAGGGACCAATATTTGCTCCAAAAAAAACAAAACAAAAAAAAACAAAAAAAAAGGGCAGTAAGTAAAGGATTTTGGCAAGTAAAAATTGTATCAATTGGATTTTTTAAAAAAAATGCCAACAATGTAAAGTGGTCACAATCGGGGATCACTCTCCAACAATGTTGCAATTAGGAACAGATATTTGCTCACAAAAAGCAAAAACAAAAAATAAATAAAACAAAAAAAAAACAGCAGTAAAGGATTTTGGCAAGTAAAAATTGTATCAATTGAATTTAAAAAATAAATGGCAACAATGTAAAGTGGTCACAATCTGGGATCACTCTCCAACAATGCTGCAATTAGGAACAGATATTTTGCTCACTAATGAAAAATGTAAAAAAAAATTTTAAAAATAAAATATTTTTCTTCAACTACAGGTAAGCCCAGTTGACATTTTAATTGCACTTTGGCAAGTCCTAACTAAAAACAACCATTTAGATTATTCTGAAAAATTATCGCTTCTGCCGAAAAAAAAATTATTGATTTCTCGAGAGAAACCCTCCCAATAAAAATAAAAATAAATGTAAAAATAGGACTAGGGGTGTGGAAAATGTCCCTTTCCTTTTAAATGTCAAATAAAATTGAAAGTTTTTGGTTAAGTGTATTGGAGTCCACATGGAAGGCAATATTAAGGTGTTTTTAAGGGGGCAGCTCATTGAGCTGCTTTGAAAAATAAAATACATTTTTATTTATTTTTTTTTTGTAATTTAGGGAGTTTATTTAATTATTTTTTCCAAATAGGGAGTTTATTTTTTTTAGGTATATTGTAGTTAAATTGTAGTCAATGTTTAGTGTTTTTAAGGGGGCAGCTAATTGGGCAAAATAATATATATATATATTTTTTAAAGGGTGCAAAAATGTATTTATATTTTATTTTAGATAATTAATTTTTTTTTTTTTTTTTTTTAATGTGGAAAGTGATATTGGGGTAGTTTTGAAGGGTGCAGCTCACTGAATTCAGGCAGAAAAAAGGTGTAATAAAGAGTTTATTTTATACTTTATTTTCTTTGTATTTCTGTTTTGTCAGAAAAAAAAAATAAAATAAAAAAAGGCTTTTTTTGGTACAAGAAAAAGGTGCAGAATAGGTAAAAAGAGTTTCTTAACTCTCAGGAGCCATTTAATATCCACCTCTGCCCTTGAAAAGTACCTTCATATCTCCTTCTACATCAGCATTCATTCTACATACATTTCAACAAATCTTCCAATTGTTTAAAAAAAATTGGGGAAATTAAAACCTTAAATCTTGCTAATCCCTATGCAAATATTTGCATTATTTGTGTATATATATATATATATATATATATATATATATATATTTTTTTTTATTTTTTTTTTTGCACTCCTTTAAAAACAGGCATTTTGGGACTATTTTCTGTTTATCTCCAAAATTAGAACAATAAAAAAGTTACATTTTCCTGAGCTGTAGAAAACACAATATGTACAGATATGCAAAAACAAAAAAAAAAAAAAAAAAAGATCTTATTTAGAGGGTGTTTTTTTTTTTTTTTGAAGATGTACTTTATTTAAGGTAGTTTTTTTTTCTTGGTATTTGTGGTTTCTTTTACATAAATTTTTGGTTTTTGCATCCCTTTAAAACAGGCATTTTATGATCATTTTCTATTTATCTCCAAAATGATAACAATGAAAAAGGTACATTTTCCTGAGCTGTAAAAAATACAGTAGTTATAGATAAGCAAAATATACAATTTCCTGAGCTGTAAAAAAAAAAAAAATACAGTTTTTATAGATATGCAAAAAATAATTTTTTTCTAGGGGGTTAGGGTCCTTCCCCCAAACGCCAGGAGGCGTGGCATCCCTCCACCAAGTATGCTTTCCAATGTAGAGTTTTTTTTTTTTTTTTTGAAGGTGTGTTTAAGGTAGTTTATTTTTTTTTCTTGGTATTTGTGTTTTTTATATTTATTTTATTTGTTTTGCATCCCTTTAAACAAACATTTTACGAATATTTTTTGTCATCTCCTCAATTAGAACATAAAAAGTTACCTTTTCCTGAACGATAGAAAACACAATATCAATATATATGCAAAAGAATGTTTAAAAAAAAAATTATATATATATATATATATATATTTTTTTTTTTTTTTTTTTAAGAGGGTGTGTTTAAGGTGTATTTAAGGTAGTTGATTTTTCTTTTTAGTATTTGTGATATATTCCACTATTTCTTTTTAGCACCAGAGTAAGTGTTATATTCTAATATTTATTTTTAGCACCAGAATAAGTGTTATTATTTATAATTAGAGTTTAAAAGACCCCAAAACCACCTTAATATTGCCTTCTGCATTTCTCTGAATTTTGGAGGAAAAAAAAAAAAAATATATATATATATATCTCATATATATATATATATATATATATATATATATATATATATATATATATATATATCTCATATATATCTCATATATATATATATATATATATATATATATATATATATATATATATATATATATATATATATATATATATATATATATATATTTTTTTTTTTTTTTCCTCATACCTACTTCCCTTTTTACATTTCATTTTTTTTTTTATTCCTTTAAGCCTGGCATTTTATGAATATTTTCTGTTTATTTCCAAAATTATTCCAATATGTGAAAAAAAAAAAAAGTAAAAATATTTTAGAAACTGCAGAACTTTGCTCCAAGCTGTAGAACATACAAAATATATAGATATACATGGAGGAAAAGATTTGGCTAGGCAAACGGTTATGAATTTTAAGCAGTTAAATATTTTACTGGCCAGCATTTAGCTGCAAGCAACATGGCGGCGAGGGCTACAAAACGCGGCTCTCTGTTTAATCTTATGAGCCAATGAATCCAAAGGCAGTGGTGCCCCCCCCACTTGAAAAACAAGTTTGGGCTTTGGCAGCCTAGTGTTAACATACGGAGCAAGTAAGGTCATGTGACCTCCCCGATATCCCCAAAAGAAAAAAAAAAATTTTGTACCAATTATTTTGGTAGAGTGCAATGATCTCAGATTAATTATTTTGCATTGAGATATGCAATTCAGAAAAAAAAATTCAGATTAATTATTTTGCATTGAGATATGCGATTCATAAAAAAAAATTAAAAAAAATATTTTTATTGCACCACAACGGATATAAGTCCGCGGTGGCTTTAGGCATTGAGCTCCCTTTGATTAAACAACTATTTTTGTTATTTTTCAAGTAACAGAGTAGTATCTTACCGGGGTTTGTAAACATGGACCTCTGTACAGAGGTTTACCTTTGGCTAGATTATTGACAGTAACCTTTGGCGGCGCCACCCACCATTTTTTTTTTAATGGCGGCAGCCCTGAATGCCAATATTTGCCTTGGCATGCTTACCGTCTAGCGCAAAAATGAAAAGGCAAAAGCTCAATTCTCTATCGTAATAAACTCACGGGGGGGAACCAACTGGAGGAGCTTTGCCAGGGCGCCCAAGGAGGAGCCAAGGGGCGAGGCCTACCTGATATATATAGATCAATTTTTTAAACCTTTGGTTTCATTGAGAAATATAAGCTGCTTTCAAATAAAGAAAAAAAAAAAGCATTTTTTTTTTTTTTTTTTCCTTCTATAAAATATTCGGATGTAGAAAAAAGTAAAAAAAAACAACAAAATATATCCCATGGGATTAGCTTTAATAGTTGGTATTGTCACCGGATGGGACGGAGTTACATGATGGAACAGCTCTGAGGGGTGACCTACGAAGGAGAAGAAGAAAACAACGTAAGATAAACCACAGTATCAACCGAATAAAAAAGTCTCTGCCCCTCCCACAATGGTGAGATTTCCTGCAGTAGTTTGTGTCTCTGCCCCTCCCACAATGGTGAGACTTCCTGCAGTAGTTTGTATGTCTGCCCCTCCCACAATGCTTTGACTTCCTGTAGTAGTTTGTGTCTCTGCCCCTCCCACAATAATGGTGAGATTTCCTTCCAGTAGTTTGTGTCTCTGCCCCTCCCACAATGAGGACATTTCCTATAGTAGATTATGTCTGCCCCTCCCACAATGGTGAGACTTCCTGCAGTAGTTTGTGTCTCTGCCCCTCCCACAATGGTGAGACTTCCTGCAGTAGTTTGTGTCTCTGCCCCTCCCACAATGGAGAGATTTTCCGCAGCAGTTTGTCTCTGCCCCTCCCACAATAGGGAGATTTCTCTGCTGTAGTTTGTGTCTCTGCTCCTTCCACAATGAGGACATTTACTGCAGTAGTTTGTCTCTGCCCCTCCCACAATGAGGAGATTTTCACCAGTAGTTTGTGTCTCTGCCCCTCCCACAATAGTGAGATTTCCTGACAGCAGTTTGTCTCTGCCCCTCCCACAATGGTGAGACTTCCTGCAGTAGTTTATGTCTCTGCCCCTCCCACAATAAGGAGATTTCCTCCAGTAGTTTGTGTCTCTGCCCCTCCCACAATGGGGAGATTTTCCTGCAGTAGTTTGGGTCTCTGCTCCTCCCACAATAGTGCGCTTTCCTTTCAGTAGTTTGTGTCTCTGCCCCTCCCACAATGGTGAGATTTCCCCCCAGTAGTGTCTCTGCCCCTCCCACAATGGTGATATTTCCCTCCAGTAGTTTATGTCTCTGCCCCTCCCACAATGGTGAGATTTCCCCCAGTAGTTTATGTCTCTGCCCCTCCCACAATGGTGAGATTCCCTGCAGTAGTTTGTCTCTGCCCCTCTCACAATGGGGTGATTTCCTGCAGTAGTTTGTATCTCTGCCCCTCCCACAATGGTGAGATTTCCCCCAGTAGTTTATGTCTCTGCCCCTCCCACAATGGTGAGATTCCCTGCAGTAGTTTGTCTCTGCCCCTCCCACAATGGGGAGATTCCACACCAGTAGTTTGTGTCTCTGCCCCTCCCACAATGGTGAGATTTCCTCCAGTAGTTTGTGTCTCTGCCCCTCCCTCAATGGCGAGATTCCCTGCAGTAGTTTGTGTCTCTGCCCCTCTCACAATGGTGAGATTTCCCCCAGTAGTTTGTGTCTCTGCCCCTCCCACAATGGTGAGATTTTCCCCAGTACTTTGCGTCTCTGCCCCTCCCACAATGGTAGTTCCTGATCTCCTATGGCGGTGGTGCGTCCCTCACCTTAGCGCGCTGGTTGTTCCCCAGGAAGTAGGAGCGAGGTGTCAGACTCTCTCCAAGGCCGCTGCTCCCGCTGGCGCCCCCTGCGCTGCGGAAGGTGCGGGTGACGGTAGTGAAGGAGCTGGATGAAGAGGACGCCCCGCCCCCGACAGTGGCACCGAGCGTTTTCTCCGCCGGCTGTCCACAAGCAGTGCAGGTGATGTTGCGGGAGCGCAGGTTGTACTCGCTGGGGTCTCCGGAGTTCTGACCGTCCTGCAGGGGGGGGAGGAGAAATGTATTGGAACCATGAGAGGTGGTTTATGTGGACCCGGAATTGGGGTGCTGGAACCCCTATAGATACTTATTACAGCGCCCGGAAAAAGTATTCACACCCCTTGAAATTTCTCACATTTTGTCGTGTTACAACCAAAAAATGTAAATGTATTTTATTGGGATTTTATGTGATAAGTGTGGCTGCATTTGTATTCACCCCCCTTTACTCTGATACCCCAAAACTACAATCTAGTCACAGGTTGGGGGCTTGTCCGGGATCACCTGGGTTCAGGTTGAATAATGTTGGCCATCAGACTGAGGACATCGAGTGGCAGAAAGAAGTACTGCAGGGGAAATCTAATTTTGAATACAAATGCAGCCATACTTTTCACAGATTTATTTGTATCATTTATCATTTTCCTTCCACTTCACAATTATGTGCCACTTTGTGTCGGTCTATCACATAAAATCCCAATAAAATACCTTTACGGTTTTGGTTGTAACATGAGAAAATGTGGAAAATTTCAAGGGGTGTGAATACTTTTTCAAGGCGCGGTAGATCCACCCAAAACGTGGCCTTAGTCCTGGACCCCGGCTCTGGACGGCATACAGCCCACCAATGCCCAATGCATCCCAAGATATTTTTACAGTCTGCACCCCTACATAGGGAACCCCATTGGACTTACATGATGGTGGTGGTGGTGGTGGTGGTGGTCATCGTCTTCATCATCATCATCATCATCCTCATCGTTCAGCACAGTTCGCACAAGCTTACGCATGGCAACTTCCTGCGAGGGGAGATGAAAGATTAAATGGGTGTGAAATTCCTGGGGGAGCCATAGATCACCCTAATGCTGTCCCTCCCCCTAATAATAATAGACGTCCCCCAGGGGAGCCATAGATCACCCCAATGCTGTCACCCCCCCCCCCTCTAATAATATTAGACTTCCCCAGGGGAACCATAAAATCACCCCAATGCGGTCACCCCCCCCTCTAATAATATTAGACTTCCCCAGGGGAACCATAAAATCACCCCAATGCTGCCCCCCTAATAAAAATAGATGTCCCCAGGGGAGCCATAGATCACCCCAATGCGGTCCCTCCCCTTAATAATGGACGCCCCCAGGGATGACATAGACCAACACAATGCTGTTCCTCCCCCATAATAATAAAAGACATCCCAAGGGGAGACATAGATCACCCCAACGATGTCCCTCCCCCCTAATATTAATATACTCCCCAGGGGAGCCATAGATGACCCCGGTGCTGCCCCCCTAATAATAATTGATGTCCCTAGGGGAGCCATAAATTACCCCAATGCTTTCCCTCCCTCCCAATAATAGATGTCCCAAGGGGAGCCATAGATCACCCCAATGCTGTCCCTCCCCCTAATAATAATAGACATACCCAGGGGAGCCATAGATCACCACAATGCTGTCTTCACCCCCTAATATTAATATATGTCACCAGGGGAGCCATAGATCACCCCAATGCTGTCCCTCCCTCCTAATAATAATAATAGATGTTCATAGGGGAGACATATCACCCCACTGCTGCCCCCCCTTAATATTAATTATATAAATGTTTATTTTTATTATTTAGCCCCATTCTGCAACTACTGCTGACAATAATATCCTTCCATACTTTTACTGGCCCCCATTCAAGTCTACTACGACCCCCATCATGTCCTGACAGCTTACTGCCATTTCTACCTTTTCTGCTACTCCAGTTTTGTCTACCTCAACTCCCATCCACCTCTTCTACCACTACCACTCCCATCCTCCTCTCCTACCACTACCACTCTCATCCTCCTACCCTATAACTTTCCACTCCCATCCTCCTCTCCTACCACTACCACTCCCATCCTCCTCTCCTATAAATTTCCACTCCCACCCTCCTCTCCTACCACTCCCATCCTCCCCTCTCATGTCACTACCACTCCTATCCTCCTCTCCTATCACTTTCCACTACTTGTAGCCAGTCCTGTCCCTAACACTACCCCTGTCCTATCCTTTACACCACTCCCATCTGTTCCCTTACACCACCCTCATCCTGTCCCCTATACTACCCCCTATTCTTTACATTACACCACCCTCATCCTGTCCCGTATAGTACCCCCTATTCTTTACATTACACCACCCTCATCCTGTCCCGTATACTACCCTCTATTCTTTACATTACACCACCCTCATCCTGTCCCCTATACTACCCCCTATTCTTTACATTACACCACCCTCATCCTGTCCCCTATACTACCCCCTATTCTTTACATTACACCACCCTCATCCTGTCCCCTATACTACCCCCTATTCTTTACATTACACCACCCTGATCCTGTCCCGTATACTACCCCCTATTCTTTCCATTACACCACCCTGATCCTGTCCCGTATACTACCCCCTATTCTTTACATTACACCACCCTCATCCTGTCCCGTATACTACCCCCTATTCTTTACATTACACCACCCTCATCCTCTCCCCTATACTACCCCCTATTCTTTACATTACACCACCCTGATCCTGTCCCTATACTACCCCCTATTCTTTACATTACACCACCCTCATCCTGTCCCCTATACTACCCCCTATTCTTTACATTACACCACCCTCATCCACTACCTGATACTACAGCTTTGCACCCCCTATGATTACCACTACCTGATACTACCCACACTGTACCTCCTATGATTAGCACTACCTGATACTACCCCTATTGTGCCCCTAATGATTACCACTACCTGATACTAACCCCTTTGTGCAAAAAAGTGGTCAAAGTTGGCTTTTTGTTAGCCCCTTTGTGCCCCTACAATTACTAGTATCTGATACTATAGTGCCACCTAGGAGTAAAACTACATGATACTACTATCTATGTGCCCCCTATGATTACCACTACCTGATATTATCCCATTGTGCACCCTATTTGTACCACTACCAGATACTACCCCCATTGTGCCCCCTAGTATCAGGTAGTGGGAATCTACCCCCATTGTTTCCCCGGCAATTACCACTAACTGATACTACCCCCATTGACCCCCCCTGAAAGTACCACTACCTGATACTACCCCCATTGTTCCCCCTACAGGTACCACTACCTGATACCACCCCCTTTGTTCCCCCTACCCCCTACTGTGTTCCTACAATTACCACTACCTGATACTACTCCTATTGTGCCCCCTAGGATTACCACTACCTGATACTACTCCCATTATGCCCCCTACGCTTACCAATCCCAAATACTACCCCCATTGTGCCCCCTATGATTACCAATACCTGATACTACCCCCACTGTTCCCCGTATGATTACAACTACCTGATACTACCCACATTGTGCCCCCTACTATTACCACTACATGATACTATTCCCATTGTGCCCTACAATTACCACTACCTGAAACTACCCTCATTCTGCCCCCGTGACTACTGGATACTACAGCTTTGTGCCCCGTACGAGTACCACTACCTGATATTACCCCCACTGTGCCTCCTACAATTACCACTACCTGATACTACCCCTATTGTGCCCCCTCATGATTACCATTACCTGATACCACTTCCATTGTGCCCCCTACGATTACCACTACCTGATACTACTCCCATTGTGCACACTACAATTACTACTACCTGATACTACCCTCATTGTGCCCCCTACGATTACCACTACCTGATACTACTCCCATTGTGCCCCTACAATTACCTGATACTACCCCCATTGTGCCCCCTTATGATTTTAACTACCTGATACTACTTCTACTTCATTTGTACCCCCTACCTTTACTACTACCAGATACTACAGCTTTGCACCCCGTATGAGTACCACTACCTGATAATACCCCCACTTTGCCTCCTACAATTGCCACTACCTGATACTACCCCTATTGTGCCCCTAATGATTACCACTACCTGATACTAGCCCCTTTGTGCAAAAAAGTGCTCAAAGTTGGCTTTTTTTAGCCCCTTTGTGCCCCTACAATTACTAGTATCTGATACTATAGTGCCACCTAGGAGTAAAACTACATGATACTACTATCTATATGCCCCCTATGATTACCACTACCTGATATTACCCCATTGTGCACCCTATTTGTACCACTACCAAATACTACCCCCATTGTGCCCCCTAGTATCAGGTAGTGGGAATCTACCCCCATTGTTTCCCCGGCAATTACCACTAACTGATACTACCCCCATTGACCCCCCTACAAGTACCACTACCTGATACTACCCCCATTGTTCCCCCTACAAGTACCAGTACCTGATACTACCCCCATTGAACCCCCTACGAGTACCACTACCTGATACTACCCCCATTGTTCCCGCTACAAGTACCACTACCTGATACTACCTCCATTGATCCCCCTACAAGTACCACTACCTGATACTACCCCTGTTGATCCCCCTACGAGTACCACTACCTTATACTACCCCCATTGGTCCCGCTACAAGTACCACTACCTGATACTACCCACATTGTTCCCCCTACAAGTACCACTACCTGATACTACCCCCATTGAACCCCCTACGAGTACCACTACCTGATACTACCCCCATTGTTCCCCCTACAAGTACCACTACCTGATTCTACCCCCATTGATCCCCCTATGAGTACCACTTCCTCATACTACCCCCACTGTTCCCCCTACAAGTACCAATACCTGATTCTATCCCCTTGTTCCCCCTACAAGTACCACTACCTGATACTACCCCCATTGAACCCCCTACGAGTACCACTACCTGATACTACCCCCATTGTTCCCACTACAAGTGCCACTACCTCCATTGTCCCCCCTACAAGTACCACTACCTGATTCTACCCCCATTGAACCCCCTACGAGTACCAATACCTGATACTACCCCCCTTGTTCCCCCTACAAGTACCACTACCTGATTCTACCCCCATTGATCCCCCCTATGAGTACCACTAACTGATACTACCCCCACTGTTCCCCCTACAAGTACCACTACCTGATACTACCCCCATTGTTCCCCCTACAAGTACCACTAACTGATACTACCCCCACTGTTCCCCCTACAAGTACCACTACCTGATACTACCCCCATTGTTCCCCCTACAAGTACCACTACCTGATTCTACCCCCATTGATCCCCCTATGAGTACCACTACTAATATTTTATAGCATTATTCAAACCATCCCCACACCATTACTATACCCCATCTGGCCATTACCCTCTTCCAGCTACAAATTTAGGGTGCCAATTGTGTTTGACTTCACATTCTGAGCACCCCCTGCACTCACCTCATTGCTGGACGTAAGCAGAGCGGTGCGGATGCTGTCACCGGTGCCCCAGGAATTTGCGGACTTATTGACAAATTCAGAGGGGGGGTTGTGTGCCACTCCGGCCCCAGCTGCCCAGACCTGCGGAGGAATGGGGCGTGAGTGAGATAAGCATCAATGAATAAAAGATATAAAATAGAACATAAAAATAAATAAAATAAAAAAAAAAAAAAAAACACATATTAAGCATTAAAAAGAACACTAAATAAAATGTATACTTGTGAAAAGCCGTTCCATCAAGCACAATAAAAAATCAAAAAGTTCCATCCACTGAACACTAGGTGGCGCTCAAAGCCAAATAATACAAGAATATCAACATTCGCGATTTAGGACTCACCGTCAGGGTCAGTCCGGCCTTCAGCACAACTCTGGGGGGGAAACGGTAAATAATCGGCTTTTCTTCTCCAATCTGGCGTTTGATGGTCCAGTTCCCCAGCGACTGATCCTGCGGGATGACGTGTTGACAGGTTACCCACAGTTCACATTTCCTTATACAGGCCAGAGGATTCCAAACATATTTCTAAATTTCCTAACCAGAGTTTCAAATTTAGTTGGAATTATTTTTTTGGATGAATTGAAAGGTTGCCAGCCAGGAATGACAGTTGAAAAGTGACAGTTATCCTGCCGACAACGCCATATGTTATAGTGTGGTTTTTGGAAGAAACTTTATCCTAAATTAATAGGGTGACAGTGACGGTGTATTTGTAGAGGGGTCGTGGCGGAGGATGACCCCAACCACTGCTTCTGAAAGCGATCCAGCGACTAATTAGCCGCCCGACCGCTTTTAATGAGAAATATATATCGTTATTAATGCAAAATATTGCTCCTCATAGCCTCAGACAGGTATTATATTTCATGTAAGTTCTTCAGTCTCACCTCATTGGACTTGTTCTTCAGTCGGACAAACTTGCCTTCCAGGTCCACCTCTTCTACGGCCACCTTCCCGCTGGTCCTGGCGTGCTGGCTGTAGCTGGTAGTCTCTGATCCCTCCAGTTTACGCTTCTTGGAGGAAGAGCTGACCTGCCCCGAGGATTGCCCTGTTCTGGCCGTCCTCTTCTGCCCGCTGGGGCTGGGCGAGAGTCGGAGTCTGCATGAGAGAAAATAAAAACGGTTGGCCTTAAATATAATTATCTGTCGAGAACATTTAGGCCCATACTAGCCTATCCAGTAGCAGTACAAGGCGCCGGCACCTGCGGCATAGCCCGTCCCAGTTTCTCAAGAACCTCCAATTGACAAAAACAGATCTATCTGCTTTCCTGTAGGGTAGTCACCTGTGAAAGACAGTTTCTTGGCGTGCCTCTAGTGCTGGGTAGGCAGTGCTTGAAAAGCTTCCTGTCAGCCACTAGAGGTCATACCAGAACCTGTATAACTGAGGTGCCGGGTTAGAATCATCAATGATTTAAGGTTGAAGTTCAACAGAATTCATACAATGACTCTGGTGGGGAGGTTATCGGCACAAAGAAGGGAACTTACATTGTGGAATCCACATAGAAGTTCCATAGAAGCTTCCTGTCAGCCACTAGAGGTCATACCAGAACCTGTATAACCGAGGTTCCGGGTTCGAATCCTCAATGATTTAAGGTTAAAGAAGTTCAACAGAATTCATACAATGGCTTTGGTGAGGATGCTCTCAGCACAAAGAGGGGAACTTACATTTTGGAAACCACATGGAAGTTCCATAGAAGCTTCCTGTCAGCCACTAGAGGTCATACCAGAACCTGTATAACCGAGGTTCCGGGTTCGAATCCTCAATGATTTAAGGTTAAAGAAGTTCAACAGAATTCATACAATGGCTTTGGTGAGGATGCTCTCAGCACAAACAGGGGAACTTAAATTTTGGAATCCACATAGAAGTTCCATAGAAGCTTCCTGTCAGCCACTAGAGGTCATACCAGAACCTGTATAACCGAGGTGCCGGGTTCGAATCATCAATGATTTAAGATTGAAGAAGTTCAACAGAATTCATACAATGGCTCTGGTGGGGATGCTCTCAGCACAAACAGGGGAACTTAAATTTTGGAATCCGCATGGAAGTCTATTAAGAGTGCCAAAGGAAAGAACCAAAAGGAGTCTAAAGTGTTTTGTTACAGAAGTTCACTCACAAGAAAAAATAAAACCAACGCGTTTTTTGGGAGGAGGGTTCAAAAATCTTTCCCTTTCTTCAGGGCTCAGATGTTGTAAGTAGATGGGGAGGACTCAAAAATGGCACCACTATTTTTTGAAAGGTAAACAGTGAGGAATGTCCATCAGCAGTGTATCTTCATCTACCCTGGAAAAAGAGGGACATCTTTGACCCCCCCCCCCCGAAACGTG
This sequence comes from Pelophylax lessonae, assembly GCF_965119305.1. Classification (NCBI taxonomy): domain Eukaryota; kingdom Metazoa; phylum Chordata; class Amphibia; order Anura; family Ranidae; genus Pelophylax; species Pelophylax lessonae. The sequence goes on from NC_138780.1 coordinate 5,698,412, forward strand.
TTGGTTGTTTTATATGTTCTTCTTGTGAGTGAATAAAAAGAATAAAAGGCCTTGAACTCATTTCTTTTTTTATGGCGCTCTCAATAGACTTTTTTAAGTAGAGGCCATACTGACTATGGAAGTCGTGGCCTCCACTATTGCTCTAGACCACATGTGTCAAACGCAAGGCCCGCGGGCTGAATCCGGCCCTTCAGACCATTTCATGTGGCCCTTGCACCTTATCTGCAGCTGTGGCACCCCCCTGGTCTCTGCTTCAACCTTCTTTCAGCAGTCGGCAGCAGACTGGAGGACAGAACTCCTCTTACAGATACTTAGCCGCTCCGTGCAGCTGCATCACCCCCTCATTTCTGTCTCCACTGGTACCAGCATTCAGCTGACTCCAGCCCTCCTTAGGTCCTCCCGTAGACCCTGCACTTTCTGCTTCCCAGCTCCAGCCCCTCTTCTTCCTGGCAGGTGCATAAGATAAGGGGGGGTGCACTGTGATGTGAGGGAGGGTGGGGGACTCTTGACATCTGATGTAAAGGGGGTACTGTGCTCTGGATACAACCAGCCCTTTGAGGGCAACCATAATGTTGATGCGGCCCGTGATGAAATGGAGTTTGACACCTCTACTCTAGACAGAAGCACTGGATGGGGTGCAAAGAAAGGAGGAAAGAGCAAATAAGGACAGGGGAGGAGGCAGAACAAGCAAGGCAGAAGAAATAGACAAGATATTGGGGATAGGCTAATACATATCCCATGGGGAGACATGGGATGCCCTATTTGATAGTTCACATGCTGAAGCGGACTTGTCAAGAGCCCATATTGACATAAGATGTGTTGCGAATACTATTAAAAAAGTGGTTTCCCTGTCTATGATGTCAGATAGGCAGTGTTCTGCTCAACTTCTGCCCACCAGGGGGCCACCTTCACTCACCTCTCCTCCTCTCCCTCCAGCAGGGTGCGGTAAGCACGGATCTCCATGTCCAAAGCCAACTTGATGTCCAGCAGCTCCTGGTACTCATCAAGCTGCTGCTGCATGCGGGCCCTCATCTCCGCCATCTCGCGGTCCTTGTCTGCTAGCATTCGGCGGTTGGAGTCTCTCTCGCGGGTCAGAGCGTCCTCCAGGTCGCGCAGCTTGGCCTCCTTAGCCGCCAGCTGCATATAGAGAAGATAAAATGTCAAATTGTGGAAGGTGCAAAACTACATGAATTAAACCAATCATCAAACATTGTAATTGGTTACATAAAGGAGTTTTCAGTAACATTTATGGAAAAATATTGACAAGTTTTAGGAAATTATCAGGACTGAATGAAGGTGGCAAAGTGGGGGAGATATCTTCCTACGCACACTGGACTTCCTGTCGGCCCATTCTGTAACAAAGATTTAAATGACAATGCCTGTGTGGGGGCGCTCGCCCTTCAGATCCGTTCTATGCTCACCTGCTTCTGGAGCTGGCTCAGCTGGGCACTCAGGCTATCTATACGAATGCGGCTCTGCTGGATCTCCTCATGGGCCTCTCCTACCATGCTGCTGTTCCTTTCTGCAGACTGCTTGGCATTCTCCAGCTACAAGAAAAAATTATGCATGATGATTTATACAGAACAAAACCGGAGTCTGGCACCAATACAGCCTTACTGGAATCTTGCTTTACCTTTGCGTTGTAAGTCTTCTCCAACTCCTCCTTATACAAACCGATCTGACCCTCATGCTGGGCACGCAGGTCCAGGAGGGCATCGGTCAGCTTGCTCTCGAAGTCCCGCTGGCGCCCGTTGTCGATCTCGACCAGCCGTGTTTCTTGCCGCCGTTTGGTTTCACGCAGCTCCTACAAAATTATATATTAACCCCATCAGAGCACAATCGCATTTTTATGTAACGTGGTGCTTCAATGTGCGCTACACCAACCTCGCTGTAGATGTTCTTCTGGAACTCCAGCTCCTCCCTCAGGGTCTGGTTCCGATTCTCCGCATCAACGCGGCGAAGCATCTCATCCTGAAGCTGTTTCTTTGCATCTGCAAGGCTTGCTTCAAGCTACAAAAAACAAAAAATTTGTGTAAACATTTATCATAACAAAACGTCACCTACAACACCAATGAAAGTGTCTAAGCCCAAAAGCAGCCTAAAGGTTGGCCATGTGCTCTACAACGTTGATTTGGGAATGTTACAACAAATGAAAGTGGGTGGTTGTATCTTTCTTAGGACCCAAACTGATAGAGTTGTAAGAAGCAGAACTTTGACTCATTACTTGAAGGGCTCCCCTCAAGTAGTGCTCAACGTCTAAGGGGCCGCAATGGGTGCTTCACTTTCCAAGTCCCTTTAAAAAAGGTCAAAGATGCTGCAAAGCTTTTTCCTATTGCGGAGCCTAAATGTGTTAATATTTCTGAGGCTGGAATTGGAGAGGCAAAACTTATAGTTTGTAGTTAATGAGGCAAACCTTCAAAGCCCCTTTAAGTGAAGCTTTACTTTTAAGGGGACGCAAGGTATATAGCACCTTCCCTGTTCCTAAAATGAGGTCAGGAGATGCTGCATAACCTTTGCCCATGGTGAGATGGTAACATACGTGGCTAACCTTAGATCAGCAATGCTCATACAGAGTTCTGTGGAACCCTAGGCTCAGGACTCCTTGCCATAGCTGATTAACCATCCACCATGATCACCATAGTTCCGGGGCTAATCTGTTTGGCAGAGCAAGTTGCTTGACACCAATGAGATTTTGTCTGTCTGTAAGGTGAATTTCTGACCCCCCCCTTCTAGTAAGAAAGGCATTTTTTCCATTGTCCACTAATATAAGGGGCATCTTTCTCTCTGACCACCCCTCAATTGATTTTAGGAGGGGTTCCCCAAAACCTGAAAACTATTTTAAGGGTTCCTCTGGGGTAAAAAGTTCAGAAAGGCTGCCCCCAAATGTTCAGATTTACTTCAAACTAGTTAATGATACATCTTGCAAAGTTCCTTCAAACAATACTCCTCTTCTGAGGGGGGCCGTAATGGGTGCTGCTCCCACCCCTGAAAAAAGTTAAGAAGCTGCTGCTAAACATCTGCTAATGTCCATCCATTTTCCTTTTTTTGTCGTTGACATTGCACTGAGGTTTCTACAAGTAGATGTTGTTTTTATGATTGTGTTTGCAAGTGTATACAATACTGTATTTTTTTTGTAATTATGTAATAAAGTTATCGCTTTTTAGATACATTTTTGCTTCATATACTATATACATTTCATATGGATATTTAATTTCCAGGCATCTTAAACATCCCGTTTCCCCCGCTCTCCTTGGAAAGGTCCCTTAGCAGGGTTTCCTTTTCCTTGTTTTTTTCGATAATTAATTTGGGATGGATGCAATTAATAATTTATTCAATATAGATCTGTGAGTGCAACTGAGCATTTGTGCTGCTAAACCTTTTCCCAGGGCAGAGCACCCCTTACACAAACAGGTCATTAACGGTTTCCTAACCTTGGCGAACTGGCCTTTCAGGTCCCGCAGCTCGGCTTCCATGTTGCGTTTCTCACCCAGCGCAGTGGAAAGTGCGGCATCCTTCGAGTTCAGAAGTGCCTCTAAATCCTTTAGACGAGCCTGAGCTGTCAGCAGGTCTGCCTCCTTCTTCTTGTTCCTAGAAGACAGAAAGGATTGTGGGTAAGCACTGGACTTTGTTCTACTCTTACAGAAAGACATCTTTTTCTGATTGGAATAGGCATGTTTTATATTATATATATATATATATATAAAAGCAACTTTGAATTGTGGTCTGTAAATGGAAAATTATGTAAATTTAATTTTCTGAATACTGCTGAGATCAGATTAATTTATAACAAAGAGTCTATTGTTTTTCATCATTTAGACCTGTCAGACAGGCATGCACTGAAGGAGGACCAGTAAAGTGCAACCTCTGTAAGCACGAAACCCTAACCCATTTAGCTAAACTAATTTAGAAGTATCCAAAAAAAGAGATAGCATCCATTATTTCCTTGCGGTTTTGATCTCTTATGCCACATTTTTAAAACATTACAAGAGAAGCACCATGCTCACCCCATCTAGACTAACTAAACCTTTGGTGCACCCTTGGGTTCCTGTGTGATAATATTCTATTGATTTTTTCTGCCTCTGGTAGATGCAATTATGGGAAGACGTAGAGGAAGGAGCAGGAAGCGAGGCCATAGATGGCCAGGATCGCCACAGAAGGATCAATACAAGGTAGGACAAGATCCATCTTAATGGGCACTGTCAGGAAGCCTGGTATGTGGCACAGCTGAGGCTTCCAGGCCTGCCTCTGATGGGACTCTTGGAATCATGGGAGTTCATACCGTACATACAATATGTGCACAAGAGCCCTATGGGTGTTGGGGCCCATTTGTAATATATATGGGCCAGGAGGGTGCTGGTGTTTACATGACCCCAGTGAGTTTTATTTGGTTATCAAATGTCTCTCTAGAACAAGGGTCTCCAAACTATGTCCCACAGACCACAGTCAGCCCACTTTAAGATTTTGTTCAGGCTGCAGCCAGTGTCAGTGGTGTATTCTCAATGTGCACCTATTGAGGATTAAGGTTATTACTCCGGACTCTGATAAGGCCTTGATGTGAGGGGGGACTCCCATGGGGGCCCTGGTGTGAGGGGGGACTGACGAGGGCCCCGACGAAAAGGGGAACTCTTATGAGGGCCCCGACATAAGGGGGAACTCTTATGAGGGCCCCGACGTAAGGGGGAACTCTTATGAGGGCTCAGACGTAAGGGGGAACTCTTATGAGGGCTCAGACGTAAGGGGGAACTCTTATGAGGGCTCAGACGTAAGGGGGAACTCTTATGAGGGCTCAGACGTAAGGGGGAACTCTTATGAGGGCTCAGACGTAAGGGGGAACTCTTATGAGGGCTCAGACGTAAGGGGGAACTCTTATGAGGGCTCAGACGTAAGGGGGAACTCTTATGAGGGCTCAGACGTAAGGGGGAACTCTTATGAGGGCTCAGACGTAAGGGGGAACTCTTATGAGGGCTCAGACGTAAGGGGGAACTCTTATGAGGGCCCAGACGTAAGGGGGAACTCTTATGAGGGCCCAGACGTAAGGGGGAACTCTTATGAGGGCCCAGACGTAAGGGGGAACTCTTATGAGGGCCCAGACGTAAGGGGGAACTCTTATGAGAGCCCCGACGTAAGGGGGAACTCTTATGAGAGCCCCGACGTAAGGGGGAACTCTTATGAGAGCCCCGACGTAAGGGGGAACTCTTATGAGAGCCCCGACGTAAGGGGGAACTCTTATGAGAGCCCCGACGTAAGGGGGAACTCTTATGAGAGCCCCGACGTAATGGGGAACTCTTATGAGAGCCCCGACGTAAGGGGGAACTCTTATGAGAGCCCCGACGTAAGGGGGAACTCTTATGAGGACCCTGATGTAGGTAAGGTCTCTGATGGGGCCCTAATGCTAGGGGAAACTCTGAAATAATGGACACTCAGATGGGGAACCTGATGTAAGGGGGGAATCTGAAGGGAACTCTGATGTAAGGGGTCCCTGATAGGGATTTTTTCAGCCCAAAAATATTTGTAAAATACACAATGCCACGCTCGTAACTAAAAGTTTGTAGACTTGATCTAAAAGGAATGAAGTGTTTACAACATGGGCAGAAGGAAATCGTAACAACACCCCCCTCTGTTTTCCAGTGGAAGTATGTCGCCCCCCACCCCACACACATACTTTCTGTCTCAGAGAAACAACAGGAAGTGAGGGAAAATCTCCCCTTAGGAGATACTCGCCTAAGGTGTCTTCACTGGATCTCCCATCATTATCTGTCTCTGGGACAATCAGAGAGGGTGAGTCTCTCCAGCATGGGAGCACCAACAGCAATAAAAACACGACGGGTCTTCTAACCCTTCCACGCTCCTTTCAAAACTAAATAAAAAGTTGCGGGTTTAGATACAAGATTATAAACCCTAAAATGTAAAGACAGAGGGCAGCTAAGCTAAATACAGGTTGAATTCCATCCCACATTTTCTCCATGGGCTGCCTGGATTAGACAAAATGCGGCTGAGCTGAAGGCACACACAACAGAAGCGAGTGTTTACGTAGAAATCCCAGCACAGGAGATCTAAAACGCATTCCTGATATTTTTAGCACAAATATTGAAAAAACAAAAAGTACAATTTCCAGTAATGCGCTCGGTGGCGCAGCGCCAGAAAATCAAGGTGGATCATCTTCGCCGCTCTTCCAAGTTTCCAGCTGCTCGGTGTGAGCGCAGCGCCGTGTTTATACAGAGAGAGGTCCCAGCCAAAGTCGCTGAGCGCATGAACGTCATCCTGCGACCCAGGGCCTGCCAGCTATAAGTAAACTCACCAAAGTGATTGCTAGCTCCTGTGTCCTTAGCTGCACCGCCTTAAAGGGAAATCGGCTTTTTACAGTTTTGTTTCTTTTTTATGCATCACTTGTCTATTGCCCTGCAGAGGGTGGACAAAAAAACTGGAATTGTATTTTAGGAAGACCAAATATGGAGTAAGGGGCAGACCTTTCAAGCTGGGGGTCACAGTAGAGGTGTAACTAGAACCTTCAGGGGCCTGGTGCAAAGAAACCATGAAGAGCCCTCCGGCCTGGGTCCCTGCCCACTGCTCCAGAGTCCCTTTACTCCGGTCCTCCGCGTGGACCGTAAGCAAGTGAAGTCACCGGAAACGGAAGCAGTCAGACCAGGCTCGGTGACGTCACTTCCTTGTGGTCCATGCTGGTTGTTTCCCGGTGGCCACGGGACAACCAAACCGTCTGCTGCTGCAAACAACACCACACAGCCCTGTGGATCCCCTGAATCAAGACAAGGGACAGTTCGGAATGGCTCCCATCATGCATCACCATTAATGAGCTTATTCACTACTGCATTCTGTGAGTTGTTTTAACCCTTGTGTGGGAATAAATTCTCATTATACTACACTTAGGTGGTGCTTCCTTCTTGCCCTCCCCTTCTTCTTCCTCCAGACTTAGAGTCTGCTAGACTCTTGAGGATAGCTGCCGCCATTTATACATCGTACTTTCTATGCCTTTTAATGGACATTATTGTAGGGACTTGATTATTCATTCAATCGTTTTACAATAGTGAATCACCTCTGTGCCAGATACATTGTGTTTATAGCAGTGGTCCTCAACCCTGGCCTACAGGGCCCACTAACAGGCCAGGTTTGCAAGATAACTGAAATACATCCCAGGTGAGATAATTTGCTGCTCAGTGATTGCAGTATTCTAGTCTGCATCTCCCCAAGGTAATACTTAAAATCTGGCCTGTTAGTGGGCCTTGAGGACCGGAGTTGAGGACCACTGGTTTATAGTACCTAGGTAGGCCTTGTTTCGGCAGGCCTTCCAAAGAAAGGGGTTTGCCTGGTTTGGACTGGGTGGACCATGAATACCCTGTTCCGGTCAAGAATCTTGTGGCCCAGGGGATCAGGGTCTTTCCTTTAAAGGAGAACCTTGTGTACTTTTTTGTGTTCAGGGTCTACCCAGTTTCGGTTGGGTGGACCACGGGTACCCCAGTCCCCATCAAGAGTCTTTCAGCCCAGTGGATCAGGTCCAAGGTCCTTTCTTCTTGGGGGAGGACCATGTGTACCACCACCCTGTGCACTCTGTGTGCGGGGCTGCCCGATTTTTGCTGGGAGGACCAAGAGTACCCCAATCCCTCCCCATCAGGAGATTGGGGTCCAGGGTATCAGGGCAAAGGCCCTTTCTCTTTGGAGGACCACCATGTGGCACTTTGTGGGTGGGGTCTGCCTGGTTTCAGCTGGGTGGACAATGAGTACCCTAGTTCCCATCCAGTGGTGTATTTTGGTTTCGTCCTGCCCTAGACAAGACTAAAATTGGGCGCCCCCTCCTATGTAAATTTTCCCCGTTCCTTTTTTAACGGATGTAACTCCCTCCAAAAATGAAGGACTACAAGTCCCAGCATGAACCCCTGAGATCTCACGAGAGGGAAAGTGAGAGGGGGTGGGAGAGAGAGAGAGGGGGTGGGTGAGGGAGAGAGAGAGAGAGGGGGGGATGAGAGAGAGAGAGGGGGGGGATGAGAGAGAGAGAGGGGGGGGGATGAGAGAGAGAGAGGGGGGGGGGATGAGAGAGAGAGAGAGGGGGGGATGAGACAGAGAGAGGGGGGGATGAGAGACAGAGAGAGAGAGAGGGGGGATGAGAGAGAGAGAGAGGGGGGATGAGAGAGAGAGAGAGAGGGGGGATGAGAGAGAGAGAGAGGGGGGATGGGAGAGAGAGAGAGAGAGAGAGAGAGAGGGGGGATGGGAGAGAGAGAGAGAGGGGATGGGAGAGAGAGAGAGAGAGGGGGGGGATGAGAGAGAGAGGGGGGGGATGAGAGAGAGAGGGGGGGGTGAGAGAGAGAGAGAGGGGGGATGAGAGAGAGAGAGAGAGGGGATGAGAGAGAGAGAGAGGGGGGGGATGAGAGAGGGGATGAGAGA
>NC_138780.1:5707005-5974505 GCF_965119305.1 Pelophylax lessonae
TAACTTTAGCCAAGCGTGTGCACATCTGGTTTTGTAATACAACCCCCAAGGGATTTTCATGCAGTTGCCCACCCAGCCCGCCATCTAGTAAAGGTGGTGATGACTCAGTGACACCCCATCTATCAGAATGAATATGACAATACCATGTACAGGAGGGGAATTACACAGTTCGAGGTGGTGGAGTTCATCATTGACTGCACAATATACAGAAACATAGGCCCATTCCAATGTAGATGTTGATGCGGTGAATGTCTAAACAATGATGATTCACAGGATTGTAACCCAACCAGCCCAGGCGAAGCCCCCACCTATCTCTTATTGTTTTATGAGAAGAGGAGAAGGTAAACGCCCAATTCTTAGGTGAAAGTGAGCCAACCTAGACATGTCGCCTAAGGGCGAAGGGCCTGTCCGGGTCTCAGAACCAGGCTGCAACTTGTTTAACAACAGGAAAAGGCTGGAAGGGGACAATGAGTCACGTCTGAAAATATTACAGAGACGGGAAAGGAAATGGAGGGGATCCCCCCAGGTATAGGTGACAGATGGGAGTCCCTCCCCTTCCACCATTCACAATCACTAGTGTGGGTGGAGGGCAAAAGGCAGATGGGTACCAAGGTATTAGAGCTGCACGATTCTGGCCAAAATGAGAATCACAATTTTTTTGCTTGGAATAAAGATCACGATTCTCTGTGTAACATCTTTTACATTATAAAAAAAATTGGGATAACTTTACGGTTTTGTTTTATTTATTTTTATTAATTAAAGTGTATTAATTGCGTTTGAAAGACTGCTGCGCAAATACAGTGGGACATAAAAATTTACAACAATCACCATTTTATTCTGCAGGGTCTCTGCTAAAAAAATATATATAAATGTTTGGGGGTTCTAACTACTTTTCTAGGAAAATAAACTGATTTAACTTGCAAGCAACAAGTGTAGGAAAAAGGTTTAGTCTTTAAGAGGTTAAACTTCCTTCCTCCGGCAGAGGGAAAGAAAAGATACAATGTAATCATTTGTGTTTACAGTTCAGTGGGAGACTAATGCTGATAGGCTTTTGAGGGAGGCTCTTTTTTTTTTTTGACAGTTGCTCCCTCATAGCTATGTAAAGAAGCAAGTGTCATGTTAAGATCGTCAGGGGGAGTGAATCGCGATCTCGATTCTGTTACGATTAATCGTGCAGCTCTACAAGGTATGGCAACAAAGAAAAAGACCCGCTGAACTCGCAGAAAAAAATTCAGAAGCTAGTTACTTTATTCATCTAGACCAGTGGTCCTCAACTCCGGTCCTCAGGGCCCACTAACAGGCCAGATTTTAAGTATTACCTAGAGGAGATGCAGACTAGAATACTGCAATCACTAAGCAGCAAATTATATCACCTGGGATGTATTTCAGTTATCTTGCAAACCTGGCCTGTTAGTGGGCCCTGAGGACCAGGGTTGAGGACCACTGATCTAGACCGCATGAACATAGAGACCTTACATAGGACAACCACAACCTCTAACACATTTCACCCAAAATGCTAAGTAGAATCAAGAAGGTGGTCTCAGGTGGGGATTCTGTTCATGTTGTTCAGATGAATAAAGTTACCAGTGTTTGAATTTTCTTCACAGTGCAGCCTGTGGGGCATAGGACGAGCCCCTGCTGGTGATTAGCACCTGATCTTCCATGAAGGTGACCTCATTCAAGGCTCTGGAGGAGCATATCCTATACTTTTATCAGGGCATGGCTCCACCTCAGAGGAGCTGACCTGTGCATGAGGTAGCCAATAACAGACAGATTGGGGGGGGCGGAATGGACAGGTAAATAGGAAATGGGAGAACGGACAGAGACACACAGTTGGATAGACAGGTAAAGATGGATGGAAGGACAGATGGATGGACAGATGGAAGGAAGAAAGGACAGACGGGCATATGGATAGATGGACAGATAGACAGGTAAAGGTGGATGAATAGAAGGACAGACAAGGACATATGAGTGGATTCAGGGCCGGGACAAGGGGTGTGGAAGAGGGGCATATGCCCTGGGCACAGTGGAGCGAGGGACAGAGAATGGACACAGGGCAGTAAACCCATTCTAAGGAATGCATTAACAGTGGGGGAGGGGCGCAGTTCTGCATCCTTGCCCTGGACGCTCAAAGAACTTGTCCCAGGAATGAGTGGATGGATGGACAGGCAGACTGAATGACAGATATATGGATGGATAAATGAACGAAGGACAGACAGACACGCAGAAGAATGGATGGAAGGATGGCCAAAGAATGTAATCACTCCCCGAATTATGGGGTTCAGGTGTCTCCAGCAGGGCCAGGGCAAGGGGTAGGCAGGAGGGGCGGCTGTTCTGGGCGCAATGGTTTATGCAGGAATGGGGGCACTGGTCTCCAATGATGGTTTCTGTTAACACTCCATCATACAAAGACATGGTAGACAATTCTTCTCTTCCAACCTTGCGTTAACTGTTTGGTGAAAACCTTTTTCGTTTCAGGACTGTGCCACGTGTACAAAGCCAGCTCCATAGAGACATGGTGTGACCAGTTTGGTGTGGAGAAACTCAAGAGTCCTGCACTCCTACCCTACTAAACACCTTCAGGATGAGTTGAACACAGATGTTGAGTCAGGTCTTTTTTTTGGTGCCCAACGTGGGGCATGACATGTGAGCCAGGTCTTTTCATCCAAAATCAGCACCCGACCTCACAAATGGGCACCAATTCCCACAGACACCCTCCAAAATCTTATGGAAAGTGGCTACTCCATATAAAAATGGCCAAGGTAGTAGGCCACCATTATATTAATGGCCATGCTCCTGGAATGGGATGTCCAACAAGCTCATACAAGGGGCTGTAGGGGAAATCTTAAAACTCGTGGGTTTCAGTAACATTTTGACTGTTGAAGCCAGATTGAAAATGATTTATTAGACACACATGTAGGTAGACAGACACGTTTGGAGAGCAATTGGTGGACAATTCTGCTCTTCCAACCTTGTGGTTACCGTTTGGTGAAAGCCTTTTTCGTTTCATGACTGTGCCCCGTGTACAAAGCCAGCTCCATAGAGACATGGTGTGACCAGCTTGGTGTGGAGAAACTCAAGAGTCCTGCACTCCTACCCTACTAAACACCTTCAGTATGAAGGTGTTTAGTAGGCGAGCCAGGTCATAGATGGCGAGCCAGGTCTTTTTTTTGGCGCCCAACGTGAGGCCTGACATGTGAGCCAGGTCTTTTCATCCAAAATCAGCACCTGACCTCACAAATGGGCACCAATTCCCACAAATACCCTCCAAAATCTTATGGAAGGTGGCTACTCCATATAAAAATGGCCAAGGTAGTAGGCCACCATTATATTAATGGCCATGGTAGTAGGCCATCATAATATTAATGGCCATGCTCCTGGAATGGGATGTCCAACAAGCTCATAAAAGGTGCGATAGTCAAGTGTCCACCAACTTTTTGACCACATAGAGTTGACAGATAGACGGACCTGCTAATAAGTTACAAATGTATTAACAGATGTTGTAATACATTTAACCAGGTGGTGAAAAGCCAGTTTTGAGCGCCTCCTACAGGACGTCCCAGCCAAAACACTCGCACATAGCCAAGGCCATCCGTCGTGTAGGATTTTTTTTTTTATCCAGAAATCTTTGCTTGCAGTTACGGCGCAAATACCTTGCCAAGGAATTATCGTACGTACGGTGATTTGGGGCTGGGTTGTGGCGCGGAGTGCTGGCGCTGGCACGCGCTGGGATATCGCAGCTCCAGCCAGGAAGGGCTGGGATGTGAAATACACACAAGTGCCACGTCTGAAGTCTGACTCATCTCTATTCTTTCTTCCAAAATATCTGCCAATTTTTAAAACCTTACAGGCGACATTTCCTTCCGGTCCGGGCTGTGGCGGCGCGAGTACGCCATAAGCAGAACCTTCCCCCCCCCCCCCCCCCCGGGGGCGATCACACTCCCTTTCAAAAAACAGTAAACATTTTTTAAAAAATGCTCAGAATTGCACAGGAGCCATCTGGATCGATGGCTGACTCGTCACGTTCGCTGGCCTGGCTCCACATCCACCCCATTCGTTCCCAGAGGAGATCTAATTACAGGTTGCACAATTTGATTACCGCGCGCCGCCTGCGCAACGCACGGGGAGCCGACACGGCTGCAAGCAAAACATCTCTTTTTTTTTTTTATAGCAAAACTGCTATATGCACAGGCATGAATGGATCTACCTGCCAAAAATGTTTCAAATGTTGTTCAACCGGTCCTGCGATTCCCACAGCACAGCCAGGAGCTAAAACTCTGCAACTTGCCGCATCGTTAAAGCACAAGTAATCCTAATCACACCGCCGAGGTGCTCTCTGTGCTCCCCCCACCCCCTGTAATCTTCCCGTACTTCCCCCCAACCTGCTCCCAGTGCCTGAAACATGTTAGGGAACATGTGAGGAACCTCACACTCTTGTTTTTGCTGTGCTGGGGGTTGTGGGAAGATAATATAAGGGGAGAATCTGCATACTCTTATAGGTTCTTGAGGGTTAAAACAAGGAATTCATGCAACGTGATGGATATAAACAAGTTCCTGCCCACATATAGAAGGGTAGCCAGGCGACTAGCATTTTTTATAGGGAGGTCAGAATAACAGAGTAAACATCGAATGGAGGGGGGAGGGGGCTGGCTGCAAGGACGGGTAATGGCGGCAGCGGGCGCTTTCACAGATACTTGAGATGCAGTTTTATCCCTCGGAGGCCCAGCATCCCATGAGTCATCACTGGAGCCTGTGACCAAGATGGAAACAGACGGGGGGGAAGGAGGGGAGGGGGGGACAGTTTGTATTGCCGTTACGGAGGCAACAAGCCGGGGTGGGTCCACCATAGCTGCCAAATTTACACATTTCTTTCCAAGCACAAAGCGCCGCAGCTCCCGTTACGGTATCTCTACGCCGTAGAGTTTAGGAGTCTATGGCAGGGGTCTTCAAACTACGGCCCTCCAGCTGTTGTGGAACTACACGTCCCATGAGGCCTTGTAAAACTCTGACATTCACAGACATGACTAGGCATGATGGGAATTGTAGTTCCTGAACAACTGGAGGGCCATCGTTTGGAGACCCCTGGTCTACGGGAACAAAATGTAAAAAAATTATAACAGTGCCGGAAGTAGTCACAAGATTCAAGGCAGGATCAACAGGCATTTTTTGCACTTATTGAGCATATACACTATATTACGAAAAGTATTGGGACGCCTGCCTTAACACACACATGAACCTTAACGGCATCCCAGTCTTATTCCGTAGGGTTCAATATTGAGTTGACCCACCCTTTGGAAATTAAATAAGAAAATTGTATAATGTATGGCCAGCTTTATATACACTATATTGTCAAGAAGTATTGGGACGCCTGCCTTTACACGCACGTGAACTTTAATGGCATCCCAATCTTAGGACCAGAGACGCAGTGGTCGGTCAACGTTGAGGACCAGAGACGCAGTGGTCGGTCAACGTTGAGGACCAGAGACGCAGTGGTCGGGCAACGTTGAGGACCAGAGACGCAGTGGTCGGGCAACGTTGAGGACCAGAGACGCAGTGGTCGGGCAACGTTGAGGACCAGAGATGCAGTGGTCGGGCAACGTTGAGGACCAGAGACGCAGTGGTCGGGCAACGTTGAGGACCAGAGACGCAGTGGTCGGTCAACGTTGAGGACCAGAGACGCAGTGGTCGGGCAACGTTGAGGACCAGAGACGCAGTGGTCGGGCAACGTTGAGGACCAGAGACGCAGTGGTCGGGCAACGTTGAGGACCAGAGACGCAGTGGTCGGGCAACGTTGAGGACCAGAGACGCAGTGGTCGGGCAACGTTGAGGACCAGAGACGCAGTGGTCGGGCAACGTTGAGGACCAGAGACGCAGTGGTCGGGCAACGTTGAGGACCAGAGACGCAGTGGTCGGTCAACGTTGAGGACCAGAGACGCAGTGGTCGGTCAACGTTGAGGACCAGAGACGCAGTGGTCGGGCAACGTTGAGGACCAGAGACGCAGTGGTCGGGCAACGTTGAGGACCAGAGATGCAGTGGTCGGGCAACGTTGAGGACCAGAGACGCAGTGGTCGGGCAACGTTGAGGACCAGAGATGCAGTGGTCGGGCAACGTTGAGGACCAGAGACGCAGTGGTCGGGCAACGTTGAGGACCAGAGACGCAGTGGTCGGGCAACGTTGAGGACCAGAGACGCAGTGGTCGGGCAACGTTGAGGACCAGAGACGCAGTGGTCGGGCAACGTTGAGGACCAGAGACGCAGTGGTCGGGCAACGTTGAGGACCAGAGACGCAGTGGTCGGGCAACGTTGAGGACCAGAGACGCAGTGGTCGGGCAACGTTGAGGACCAGAGACGCAGTGGTCGGGCAACGTTGAGGACCAGAGACGCAGTGGTCGGGCAACGTTGAGGACCAGAGACGCAGTGGACAGGCAACGTTGAGGACCAGAGACGCAGTAGTCGGCCAAAGAAACTTAATGCAGCAGATGAAAGACACATTACGCTTCTTTCGCTTCCACATCAGAAGATGTCCAGCAGTACCATCAGGACAGAACTGGTGGAAACCAGTGGGACCCAGGTACACCCATCTACTGTCTGGAAAAGTTTGGCCAGAAGTTGTCTTCATGAAAAAATTTCCGGCCAAAAAGCCATGGCATCCCAATCTTAGGACCAGAGACGCAGTGGTCGGGCAACGTTGAGGACCAGAGACGCAGTGGTTGGCCAAAGAAACCTAATGCAGCAGATGAAAGACACAATTATGCTTCCTTCCCTTCCACATCAGTAGATATCCAGCAGTACCATCAGCACAGAACTGGTGGAAACCAGTGGGACCCAGGTACACCCATCTACTGTCTGGAAAAGTTTGGCCAGAAGTGGTCTTCATGGAAAAATTTCTGGCCAAAAAGCCATGGCTAAGCGACTCAACTATACAGGAATAATAGGAACCGGCGTGCATGAAAATGGCAGCAGGTGCTCTTGACTGATAAGTCACAATGTGAAATATTTGGCAGTAATAGGAGGCATTGCCACATCCACTATGGTCCTCTGCAGGACACGCAGGTATGATTGTGAATGATGCGTGCTCTGCTCTATACAAACTTATTGGTGATGGATCCATTGGTGTCGGCATGGAAGGAATTGTGGCAGATGCAGGAGGCGGCCCATAGCCTGGCCCAGCTGGATTGCCAGAGCTAGACTGGTACAATCCACCATACAGGGGACCCTGGACCCTTCCTTAGCCTGAGCTCTACCCAACTCCTACAGTGCTGTGGGGTTTCCAGCCTTGCACAGAACATGGCATGTCTTACAGCCAGCATTAAATGTTCTCCAGGTCAAAGATGAAGGTTTTTCTCACATTAGGGAAAAGCAGCCCCTGGGGGGCCCCCCAATCAAAGGTGGGACCACAAATTCCATCCCTCATCTCAGTTCTTTGGGGCGTTTAAATCTGGGCCAGTGCATCCCTGGAGAGTTCTCGCAGTCTGTCCGCTATTCTTCCTTCTGAAACTCTAATCCGTCTTTCATATTTGGCAGGACTGACGCCCTGGGATTGTTGACATAAAGGGACACACCCTTTGACTTAATACGTCTCGGGGCTCCAACATCTACATCTAGCAGGAGCAAACAGACGTCTGGATTACAGGCAGGTGAGGGAAGAGGCAGCTTCTGGATCAACTCACTAAGTCCTCAGTGTGACGTGACGAGTGTGTTCATCCAGAATGTGCCGGAATTAAAGACCGGCACCACTCAAAACTAATATTTGGTTAAGTCATCTACTGGATTCATAACTGCAGTAGTAAGATTTTTCCTACAGTAATTGGTGTCTTTGCCCCTCCCACAATGGTAGGTTTCCCCTGCAGTAGTTTGTGTCTCTACCTCTCCCACAATGGCGAGATTTCCCTACACTAGTTTGTGTCCCTGCCCCTCCCACAATGGGGAGATTTCCCTGCAGTTTGCTCCCTGCCCCCCCCCCACAATGGAGAGATTTTCCTGCAGTATGCATCCCTGCCCCCCCCCCCCCCCCACAATGGGGAGCTTTCCCTGCAGTAGTTTGTGTTTCTGCCCTGTTTTCCTCCAGTACTTTGTGTCTCTGCCCCTCCCACAATGGTGAGAATTCCCTTCAGTAGTTTGTGTCTCTGCCCCTCCCACAATGGAGAGATTTCCCTGCAATAGTTTGTGTCTCTGCCCCTCCCACATTGGTGGAACTTGCCTTCAGTAGTTTGCGTCTCTGCCCCTCCCACAATGGGGAGATTTCCCTGCAGTAGTTTGTGTTTCTGCCCTGTTTTCCTCCAGTAGTTTGTGTCTCTGCCCCTCCCACAATGGGGAGATTCCACACCAGTAGTTTGTTTCTCTGCCCCTCCCACATTGGTGGAACTTCCCTTCAGTAGTTTGCGTCTCTGCCCCTCCCACAATGGGGAGACTTCCCTGCAGTAGTTTGTGTTTCTGCCCTGTTTTCATCCAGTAGTTTGTGTCTCTGCCCCTCCCACATTGGTGGAACTTCCCTTCAGTAGTTTGTGTCTCTGCCCCTCCCACAATGGGGAGATTCCACACCAGTAGTTTGTGTCTCTGCCCCTCCCACAATGGAGACATTTCCCTTCAGTAGTTTGCGTCTCTGCCCCTCCCACATTGGTGGAACTTGCCTTCAGTAGTTTGTGTCTCTGCCCCTCCCACATTGGTGGAACTTGCCTTCAGTAGTTTGTGTCTCTGCCCCTCCCACATTGGTGGAACTTGCCTTCAGTAGTTTGTGTCTCTGCCCCTCCCACAATGGGGAGATTCCACACCAGTAGTTTGCGTCTCTGCCCCTCCCACAATGGAGAGATTTCCCTGCAATAGTTTGTGTCTCTGCCCCTCCTACATTGGTTGAACTTCCCTTCAGTAGTTTGCGTCTCTGCCCCTCCCACAATGGGGAGATTTCCCTGCAGTAGGTGAGGTTTCCCCAGTAATTTGTGTCTCTGCCCCTCCCACAATAGTGAGGTTTCCCCAGTAATTTGTGTCTCTGCCCCTCCCACAATGGTGGGATTTTTGGTAGACGTCATGGCTATCTCCACCCTTCCAAACTGTTTCTTTTACTCTATGGACAATCCATGGAAGAATTCTGGTGGTAAGTTCTCACAGTCCCCAAAAGGTACAAGAAGCCGGCACCCCACATAGCTGCTGAACGTAATATTTTGGGGGATGGAACCGTAAACTGTGACTTTCAGACTTTTTATACCCATCACATCGGGTGCGAAGCCAATCTCGAAACCAGCTGAAAGTTTGTAGCAGGTTTCATATTTCTCGATGTAGATACCAAACCCAACAAATTAATTCTGTCATCATACGTCTCTGGAGACCGCCCGACCTTTATCTCTGCCTGTCCAAGAGGGCCTTTCCCAGAAACGATGCCAAGCCACCTCGCCACATCCGCCTGGGGTACCGCTGATAGGCAAACTTGTCAGAAAACCTTTGACAGCTCTTCCCAGTCTCCACCCCTTCATGTCATGGCCTTGAGATCCTCCAAAATAGACCCATCTGCTAGGAGAACCGGTCACCATGCACTTATATTGTAAGATGATACCGGTGATGCTGTAGACCAGTGGTTGGCCACCTCCAATGTGAAGGGGGCCTCAAATTTGGCCTTCAAAGAGCCTCATATAATACAGAAGGCTGTCATAGACTGAAGGAAAGGGTCAGAGATTGTCTTACAGGGGATTATGAAAGCTGAAGTCATGCTGTAGAAGACAGACCAGGGCTTTTTTCAGGGGGAACGTGGAGGAACGCAGTTCCGGCACCTCCAACACTGAATGTACGCAAGTGCAAGGGGTGCTGGGGTGTGCTGGAGGGTCTATTTATGATGGCCGCTGGGAGAACTATTGTCACTAGTGGGGGATCTATTTTTGCATGAGTGTCTATTGTCTTATCTTTCTGGGGGGGGTCAGTTGTTGCTAGGAGGGATCTACTGTTGAGAGAAAGGTCTATTGTTGCTGGCTGCTGGAGAATCTAATGCTGCTGCTGGAGGTCTATTGTCGTTGGGATGGATCTATTGTTGCTGAGGGTGGTTTTTTATTGTGGGGCGCATTGTTGTGTAGGTGATCTCCTGTGGGGGGGGGGGGGGTCTATTGTTGCTGGCTGCAGGGGATCTATTTTGCCGCTTTTCTTGTCATAATTAACAACTTCCATACAAATTACTTAGCACCACAGAATGATACTTGGTTCTGTGTTCTCTAAAAGGGGCAGTACTAGTAGGTGGGTAGGGGATTGGGACAAAGGGATGTGCTTGGGGGTGGGTAGGGGTAGCGGAGACAAGGGGCAACTCCAGGGCCATCTTTAGTATTGATTGGACCCTGGGCAAATATTTCCTTGGGCCCTACCAAATGCACTTATCAACTATTTGTGGGCAGTGTGGGCTCAAAGGGCTGCTGCTTTGAGCCCCACAACAATGGCTGAGCCCGGGGCAGCTGCCCCTTTTGCCCTCTGTTAAAGACGGCCCTGTGCAACTCAGAAGGGGGAAGTTCCTGCACCTACTCTATGAGAAAAAAAGCCCTGAGACAGACTATGTAAGTTTCATGAAGGCCCCTTTAGGAACCAATGCTCCAACTCTTGATTTCGGGGCACAAGGGCCACACTTCAAACACCAAAAGGACCACATGTGGCCCTTAGGCCAGAGGTTGGGCACCAGGGTCCTAGAAACACTAGGAAACCTGAACCATGACCCTTCTGAAAACCAACATATACTAATGTAACAGCCACAACAATGCAAACATTTGTTGGGTGTACGGAATCCTTCCCAATGCTCTAGGTTGATAAGGATCATTCTATCCTGTCTACCATGGCAGGCACAGTTCAGCTCACGGCAGACTCAGGAGCTGCTTCTTCATAGACTTGGTTCACAAGATTGATGGAACTACCAGGGTCACAAATGTGGCACTTGTGATCGGGCTCAGGAGCTGCTTCCTCTTAGACTTGGTTCACAAGAGTGGCGGAACTACCAGGGTCACAAAGGTCGCACTTGTGATTGGGCTCAGGCGTTCTGCCATAGTGGGGGGCCCAAGACACCAGGAAGGGGGCCCACTGCAGAACATGTGAAAGAATCCCACTGCGGGACTGTAACAAAGGGCCCCATAACCAGTGGGAACGGCCCCAGGACCACTGCAGAACATGTGAAAGGAGCGTAATAAAGGGCCCCCAGGACCAGTGGAAACGACCCCAGGACTGATAAATAGGGCCCTGGGGACTAATGGAAAGGGATAGTTCAGTCCACAGGAACTTACAAGGTCACGGCAGGTCGTGCAAGATCAACAGAAAATTTTCCGCACTTGCAGGAAATGTTTGTAGGCAGGTGCAGTCTATTTTCTTTACTGCAGGTGGTGCTCAATTGCAGAGGGAGAGGAAAATGGTTCCTCTATGGTTTCCTGGGTCACTGTGGAGCTATCCAGTTGGATGCTGCCACCCCATGTAACTCTAGCGGCCATCTTGGGTCAGGCAGAGTCTATTTAGGACCCTGACTCCCAGGCTTGGCGCACTTTTTGCATGTGGGTAGTGTAAGGACAGATCACCCGTCTAACAGGGACATTAGTCGCAGTAGGGAGAAGTTCCAGACCAGTAGGGATAGAAGCAGGGACATGCTATCCTTCCTGGAAGCCTCCCTATTTGGGCACAGACCGGCCAGGCAACATTCTGTCCCTTAGGGGAATCCGAGACCTGCTGTTACACAACATCCTTGGTGTAGGTCAGGGGTGTCCAACCCAATTAAATCGAGGGCCACACTAGCATTATGGTTGCCCTCAAAGGGCTGGCTGTAGCTGTAAGACTAGATGTCCAGAGCACCCCGCTCCCCCTTACATCAGATGTAAAAAGCCCCCCACTATCAGAAGTGAAAAGTCCCCCACCTTCCCTTACATCACAGTGCACCCTCTTTACCTTGTGCTTCTTCCCTGAAGAAGCTGGGAAGCAGAAAGTGCAGGGTCTGGAGGAGGACCAGGGGAGGAGCTGGAGTTTGCTGAGACCAGGGGAGGCAGAGATTAGGTGGTGCTTCAGCTGAACAGAGAGGTACAGAATCTGTATGAGGAGTTCTGTCCTCCTCTCTGCTGCCGACTGCTGAGACAAGGTAGGGACAGAGATGAGGTGGTGCTGCAGCTGAACAGAGAGGGACAGAATCTGTATGAGGAGTTCTGTCCTCCTCTCTGCTGCCGACTGCAGAGACAAAGTAGGGACAGAGATGAGGTGATGCTGCAGCTGAACAGAGAGGTACAGAATCTGTATGAGGAGTTCTGTCCTCCTCTCTGCTGCCGACTGCAGAGACAAGGTAGGGACAGAGATGAGGGGGTAGTTGCAGGAGAGGTGCTAGGGCCACATGAAATGGCCTGGAGGGCCACATTCAGCCCGCGGGCCTTGTGTTTGACACCTGTGGTGTAGGTGTTTGTTTGGACTTTAACTACAATAGAGTTCTTTTACCGCATGTGGACTGTTTTGTGCCACGGCACCATGCTGCACCACCCCACATGTTCTTGGCCAGCAATAGAAAACGAATGCAGCCGCCACACTCCAGGAGCGGTAAGCTGCAACGAACAGCATTTTTGATCTTGGGTTTAGAAACGTTTTATTATTGCAAAATTACTGGACGTAGGGATTGTTTGACGGGGTTCAGAGGCAACTGAATAAATAGAAGGGATCGTTTATCTTACATTGAAAGATTAGGAAAATTTTGTTGTGTGTTCAGGCGTCTTCGTGACGACTTAATTAACTCGCTGAAATAGATCCAAGGCCAGTAGAAACATTGGGCAGATTAACGAATGCCAAGGACTGCACAACAGCCATGGGGACATCACTTCATATCCTACAAAGGAGGTTTTCCCAGGAGTTTCATTGGGGGTTCTTTACAGTAAAAGCGGTTAAGCCGTGGAACGATCCAACGAATGAGAAACAAAAATGGGATTTCAAAAAACCGAATGATTTTCTTGCAACCGACAATGCTCAGCGTTCTAATCGCTGAGTGATAAAGAGGGTAATCCTCTGAGCCAGGAATTAGGCCAGCTGACCTTGGAGGGTCAAGGAGGAGTTTTGTCCCCTTGTGTGGCGAAATTGGCAACCGCTGGGCCTGGGGGTATTTATTTTCCATCTTCTGGACCAAAGATGCTGGAGTTGAAGGTTGCAGATAAAAGACGTTGGTCTTTTTTTCAACCGTATTAAATTTCAGAAGAACCGGAGATTTTCCCTCACGTCTGTCCTGGTGACACCAGGAGAGTTTCATCAATGGGGGGCATAAAGGTTCTAACTCAGCAGTCAAGGGTCAGGGGTCAAACTCAATTTCATCACATTATGGTTGTATCTGTAGGACCAGATGTCATGATAATCCCACCCACCCTCTTACATCAGATGTCAAGAGCCCCCCCACCATCAGAAGTCAAGAGCCCCCCCCCCCCCCCACCATCAGAAGTCAAGAGTCCCCCACCCTCTATTACACAACAGTGCACCTCTTTTACTTTGTGCTGCTGCTGAGAAGAAGCTGGAGGTGGAGCTGGGTAGCAGAAAGTGCAGGGTCTGGAGAAGGACCAGAGGAGGGCTGGGGTCAGCTGCAGGAGCCTTCTGAATGCTGAGACTAGGGGAGGCTAAGAGGAGGAGGTGTTGCAGCTACACAGAGAGGCACAGGATCTGTAGGAGGAGTTTTGTCGTCCTTCTGCTGCCAACTGCTGAGGTGGAGGGAGCAGAGACAAGCCTCTCCACGACTGCACAGAGAAGTGCAGGATCTGGTGAAGGAGTTCTGTCCTCCTCTCTGCTGCCAACTGCTGAGGTGGAGGGAGCAGAGACCAGCATCTCCGCAGCTTGACAGAGAAGTGCTGGATCTGGTGGAGTTCTGTCCTCCTCTCTGTTGAAGTGCTGGATCTGGTGGAGTTCTGTCCTTCTCTCTGCCGCCAACTGCTGAGATGGGGGGAGCAGAGACGAGCCTCTCCGCGGCTGCACAGAGAAGTGCAGGATCTGGCGGAGGAGTTCTGCCCTCCTCTCTGCTGCCAACTGCTGAGATGGGGGGAGCAGAGACGAGCCTCTCTGCGGCTGCACAGAGAAGTGCTGGATCTGGTGGAGTTCTGTACTACTCTCTGCCGCCAACTGCTGAGGGGGGAGCAGAGACGAGCCTCTCTGTGGCTGCACAGAGAAGTGCAGAATTTGGTGGAGGAGTTCTGTCGTCCTCTCTGCTGCCAACTGCTGAGGTGGAGGGAGCAGAGACCAGCATCTCTGCAGCTGCACAGAGAAGTGCAGGATCTGGTGGAGGAGTTCTGCCCTCCTCTCTGCTGCCAACCGCTGAGGTGGAGGGAGCAGAGACCAGCCTCTCTGTGGCTGCACAGAGAAGTGCTGGATCTGGTGGGGTTCTGTCCTCCTCTCTGTTGAAGTGCTGGATCTGGTGGAGTTCTGTCCTCCTCTCTGCCGCCAACTTCTGAGGGGGGGGGGGGCAGAGACGAGCCTCTCCGCGGCTGCACAGAGAAGTGCAGGATCTGGTGGAAACGTTCTGTCCTCCTCTCTGCTGCCAACTGCTGAGATGAGGGGAAGGGCAGAGGCAAGCCTCTCCGCAAGCTGCACATTGAAATGCAGGATCTGAAGGAGTTGATGCATCCATTGAGTCTGCTCACACCCTGCGTGGTCACAGAATAAATTACTATACAGAATATTAATTCCACTAAACCAGATGAATTAATGTTTTTAAAGTTTTGCCCTTTCAATTTTCATCATGTCCCCGCTTTCATAATGGTGTACAAAGGGCTTTGTTGGAGTCAGCTGGTTCAGGATCAGCGCGGAGGAGCAGAAGTCTGGCTAAACCGTTAAGTCTTGGCCAAAGGCAGTAAGAATGAGACACAGTCAGCTGCTACGCTGTCCCAGAATCCCACAAGTTCCTCTTGATATTTGAATGAAAACCTGATCATGACTCATGCCGTTACCTAGAAGACAACGCAGGGTGTGGTAATCAGCTTCCTAATGCGGAGTTCCTCTTTCTATGGCTTTTCATGTGGGGAGCTACTACTGCCCAATAAGAGGTGAGTAGCTGTGCACTCCAAGAATAAGAATAGGAGCTAGGTCACTATCTGCCCCAAGAATAAGAGGTGAGGAGCTGTGCACTCCAAGAATAAGAGGTGAGGAGCTGTGCACTCCAAGAATAAGAGGTGAGGAGCCGTCTACTCCAAGAATAAGAATAGGAGGTGGGTCACTATCTGCCCCAAGAATAAGAGGTGAGGAGCTGTCTACTCCAAGAATAAGAATAGGAGGTGGGTCACTATCTGCCCCAAGAATAAGAGGTGAGGAGCTGTCTACTCCAAGAATTAGAATAGGAGGTGGGTCACTATCTGCCCCAAGAATAAGAGGTGAGGAGCCGTCGACTTCAAGAATAAGAATAGGAGGTGGGTCACTATCTGCCCCAAGAATAAGAGGTGAGGAGCCGTCTACTCCAAGAATAAGAATAGGAGGTGGGTCACTATCTGCCCCAAGAATAAGAGGTGAGAAGCTGTCTACTCCAAGAATAAGAATAGGAGGTGGGTCACTATCTGCCCCAAGAATAAGAGGCGAGGAGCCGTCTACTCCAAGAATAAGAATAGGAGGTGGGTCACTATCTGCCCCAAGAATAAGACGTGAGGAGCTGTCTACTCGGATAATAAGGGATGGGTCACTATCTGCCTCACGAATAGGAGGCGAGGAGCTCTCTGCCCCAAAAATAAGAAGCAAGGAGATATTTGTCCCAAGCCTAACAGATGAGGAGCTATCTGCCCCAAAATAAAGAGCCATATGCCTTGAAAATAAGAGGTGGGGCGCTATCTGCCCCAAGAATAAGTGGTGAGGAACCAGCTACCCCAATTCTACCAAGGGACGAGCCATCTGCCTCTATGAAAAAGAGATAGAGAGACATAAGCCCCAACAATAAGAGGTGAAGAGCCATCTGCCTCAAGAATAGGAGTTGGGGACCTATCCGGTCCATGGTCTACTAAGCTTGGGTACTGCGTTAATTGCAACCCAATACTGACAGTAGTGCGTGTAAAGTACCTTTGCTTCATCTCTTTTCCATAAAATAGAAATGGATCACGTCCCACTAGAAGGTACATTTTCCAGTTTAAACTGCAATTCTTTTTAGCATCTGAACTCAGGGAGTGGTGACCAGCTTCCTACTGTGGAGTTCCTTTCTTTGGCTAGTCATATATGGGGAGTTACTGCCCCAAGGTGAGAGGTGAGGAGATATCTGCCCCATGACAAAAAGGGAATAACCTATCTGCCCTATGGAATTGAGATGAAAAGCCATGTCCCCCAAAAAGAGCTATCTGGCCCAAGAAAAAAAGGTGGGGTGCCACCGGCACCTTCCCCAAGACTACACAGGTTAGGGATCATCTGCCCCTATGAAAAAGAGATGAAGAGCCAAAAGCCCTATGATTAAGAGGTGGGAAGCTATGTGCCCCAAGACTTACATGTGAGGAGCCATCAGTGGCGGCTGGTGCTCAAAATTTTTGGGGGGGCGCAAACAGAAAAATGTAATAGGCATTGCTTTGCGGCAAAAAACGCTGTAAACAATTGCGTGACTTTGAGGTCGCAAAAGTGTGAAAGGGGCCTTCAGTAAATAAGGTATAGTGTGCCCCCTTTCAATGCAGAGAGACCAGCGTGCCCCCTTTCAGTGCAGAGAGACCAGCGTGCCCCCTTTCAATGCAGAGAGAACAGCGTGCCCCCTTTCAATGCAGAGAGAACAGCGTGCCCCCTTTCAATGCAGAGAGAACAGCGTGCCCCCTTTCAATGCAGAGAGACCAGCGTGCCCCCTTTCAAAGCAGAGAGACCAGCGTGCCCCCTTTCAATGCACAGTGACCAGCATGCCCCCTTTCAATGCAGAGAGACCAGCGTGCCCCCTTTCAATGCAGAGTGACCAGCGTGCCCCCTTTCAATGCAGAGAGACCAGCGTGCCCCCTTTCAATGCAGAGTGACCAGCGTGCCCCCTTTCAATGCAGAGAGACCAGCGTGCCCCCTTTCAATGCAGAGAGACCAGCGTGCCCCCTTTCAATGCAGAGAGACCAGCGTGCCCCCTTTCAATGCAGAGAGACCAGCGGGCCCCCTTTCAATGCAGAGAGACCAGCGTGCCCCCTTTCAATGCAGAGAGACCAGCGTGCCCCCTTTCAATGCAGAGAGACCAGCGTGCCCCCTTTCAATGCAGAGAGACCAGCGTGCCCCCTTTCAAAGCAGAGAGACCAGCGTGCCCCCTTTCAATGCACAGTGACCAGCGTGCCCCCCTTTCAATGCACAGTGACCAGCGTGCCCCCCTTTCAATGCACAGTGACCAGCGTGCCCCCCTTTGAATGCACAGTGACCAGCGTGCCCCCCTTTCAATGCACAGTGACCAGCGTGCCCCCCTTTCACTGCACAGTGACCAGCGTGCACCCCTTTCAATGCACAGTGACCAGCCTGCACCCCTTTCAATGCACAGTGACCAGCCTGCACCCCTTTCAATGCACAGTGACCAGCCATTTGCCTCCATGAAAAAGAGATGAAGCCAAAAGCCTCAGAAATAAATTAAGGAGCCATTTGCCTCAAGACTATTGGTAAGGAGCCATCTGCTCCAAGAAAAAGTAAGCTGAGGGGCTATCTACCCAAAAAATAAGTGACGATGCGCTACCTACGCCAAGAAAAAAAGGTGAGGAGATATCTGCCTCAAGAAGATGAAATGAAGAGCCATATGTCCCAAAAATAAAGGGCGAAGAGTTATCTTCCCTAAGAATAAAAGGTGGGTTGCTATCTACCCCAAGACTAATGAATGAATATGTGAAAAAGAGAAGAGGAGTCAAAAGCCCCAAATAAAGGAGATGTGGCGCTATCTGCCCCAAGAATAGGCGGTGAGAAGGTATCTGCCTCAAGAATAAGAGGTGATGAGCTATCGGCTCCAAGAATAAGAGGTCAGGAGCCTTTCTGCACCAAGAATAAGAGGCGAGGAGTGATTTACTTCAAGAATATGAGGTGAGAAGTGTTCTGCCCGAAGAATAAAAGGTGGGTTGCTATCTACCCCAAGACTAATGAATGAATATGTGAAAAAGAGAAGAAGAGTCAAAAGCCACAAAGAAAGGAGATGTGGCACTATATGCCCCAAGAATAGGCGGTGAGGAAGTATCTGCCCCAAGAATAGGCGGTGAGAAGGTATCTACCTCAAGAATAGGCGGTGAGGAGGTATCTGCCCCAAGAATAGGCAGTGAGGAGGTATCTGCCCCAAGAATAGGCAGTGAGGAGGTATCTGCCCCAAGAATAGGCGGTGAGGAGGTATCTGCCCCAAGAATAGGCGGTGAGGAGGTTTCTGCCCCAAGAATAGGCGGTGAGGAGGTATCTGCCCCAAGAATAGGCGGTGAGGAGGTATCTGCCCCAAGAATAGGCGGTGAGGAGGTATCTGCCCCAAGAATAGGCGGTGAGGAGGTATCTGCCCCAAGAATAGGCGGTGAGGAGGTTTCTGCCTCAAGAATAGGCGGTGAGGAGGTATCTGCCCCAAGAATAGGCGGTGAGGAGGTATCTGCCCCAAGAATAGGCAGTGAGGAGGTTTCTGCCCCAAGAATAGGCGGTGAGGAGGTTTCTGCCCCAAGAATAGGCAGTGAGGAGGTATCTGCCCCAAGAATAGGCGGTGAGGAGGTATCTGCCCCTAGAATAGGCGGTGAGGAGGTTTCTGCCTCAAGAATAGGCGGTGAGGAGGTATCTGCCCCAAGAATAGGCGGTGAGGAGGTATCTGCCCCAAGAATAGGCGGTGAGGAGGTTTCTGCCTCAAGAATAGGCGGTGAGGAGGTATCTGCTTCAAGAATAAGAGGTGATGAGCTATCGGCTCCAAGAATAAGAGGTCAGGAGCCTTTCTACACCAAGAATAAGAGGCGAGGAGTGATTTACTTCATGAATATGAGGTGAGAAGTGTTCTGCCCGAAGAATAAGGACATGAGGTGCTATCTGCCCCAAGAATAGGATTTGGAGATCAACAAGCTCATCCTCACATTGGCCCACTGAGCTTGGGCACCAAAGCCATTCCCATCCAATGCCAAGGGATAGGAACATTGTTAGGGATTGGTATCAGTTGGTGGTTTTTAGGCACTTTTAGTGATATCTAGGTTTGGTCCCAAGAAGTCTACACCAAGCCAGAAGGTCACTTGTCAACGTGCCGAGGAACAAAAAGTAGCCATTTTACTGACAGAGCCCCTAAAAACTATTCCCTTCACCCCAAAGAAAAGGGAACGATATTTTTTTCTCTATGTCTAAATAAAACAGCTGCCCCCAGTCAGGGGAAGAGATCATATATTAGCATTGTCCATTTGGCTTTCATATGATTGTTGGCCTTACACGCTGTTTGGCTGTGCGCGGCTCTGGCGGTTTGATGACTCAGTGATCGAGACCACGCGGTTCAGGAAGGAAATTGTCTGTATACTGGGATAAAAATCAGGATACAACGCATCCTGCGACCAAACTACAGCTTCTACTTCCTCGGTTATTGTTCCCTAATGATGCCTTCAACAACTGAGGACTACAATGCCGTTAGATTGAGCCACACCCGCCTACACCTACAACAATTCAATTATTCTCTCATCTGAACAAATACTGAATCCAGACTAAAGAAAAAAAAAAAAAAAAAACTGATTTGGAACCCCCACTAGGGATCAGGTGTCCGCTTATCCTTGTTCTAGGACCCCAGTGTCAGACTGCCATTGTTCTATGCCCCCCAAATATCAGTGTGTCAGTGTTTGGGAACCCAAAGTCTCACCGTTTCGTTATCTCCCAAGTGTCAGGGTGTAAGTGTTCTGGGGACCCCCACATGTCAGTGTGCAATTGTTCTGGGACCCCCAAGTGTCGTGTAATTGTTTCCCCAAGTGTCAGTGTGTCATTGTTCTTGGACCCCCCAAGTATCATTGTTCTTGGGCCCCATATGTTAGGGTGTCATTGTTCTGGGACCCCCAAGTGTCAGTGTGTCATTGTTCTGGGACCCCCAAGTGTCAGTGTGTCATCGTTCTGAATCCCCACGTGTCAGGGTATCATTGTTCTTGGGCCCCATGCGTCAGTGCTCTGGGACCCCCAAGTGTCAGTGTATCATTGTTCTGGAACCCTCAAATATCATTGTTCTGGGGCCCCATGTGTCAGTGTGTTATTGCTCTGGGACTCCCAAGTGTCAGTGTGTCATTGATCGGAATCCCCATGTGTCAGTGTGTAATTCTTCTGGGACCCCTAAGTGTCAGGATGTCATTGTTCTGGGACCTCCAAGTGTCAGTGTGTCATTGTTCTGGGACCCCCAAATATCATTGTTCTGGGGCCCCATGTGTCAGTGTGTCATTGTTCTGGGACCCCCAAGTGTCAGTGTGTCATCAGCCTGAATCCCCATGTGTCAGGGTATCATTGTTCTTGGGCCCCATGCGTCAGTGCTCTGGGACCCCCAAGTGTCAGTGTGTCATTGTTCTGGAACTCCCAAGTATCATTGTTCTGGGGCCCCAAGTGTCAGTGTTTCATTGATCGGAATCCCCACGTGTCAGTGTGTAATTCTTCTGGGACCCCTAAGTGTCAGGATGTCATTGTTCTGGGACCTCCAAGTGTCAGTGTGTCATTGTTCTGGGACCCCCAAATATCATTGTTCTGAATCCCCACGTGTCAGGGTATCATTGTTCTTGGCCCCCATGCGTCAGTGCTCTGGGACCCCCAATTGTCAGTGTGTCAATTTTCTGGAACCCCCAAGTATCATTGTTCTGGGGCCCCGTGTGTCAGTGTGTTATTGCTCTGGGACCCCCAAGTGTCAGTGTGTCATTGTTCTGGTGCCCCATGTGTCAGTGTGTCCATGTTCTGGGGCCCCATGTGTCCCTGTGTCATTGTTCTGGGACCCCCCGATGTCAGGGTGTCATTGTTCTGGGACCCCCAAGTGTCAGTGTGTTATTGCTCTTGGACCCCCAAGTGTCAGTGTGTCATTGTTCTGGTGCCCCGTGTGTCAATGTTCTGGGGCCCCATGTGTCCCTGTGTCATTGTTCTGGGACCCTCAGGTGTCAGTGTGTCATTGTTCTGAGATTCTGAAGTGTTATGGCGTCATTGGTTTTAGACCCCCACTCCCACAAGTGTCTCTAAACCAGGGATCCTCAAACAACGGCCCCCAGCCCTAGCGGAACTACACATCCCATGAGGCATTGTAAAACTCTGAGATATACAGACATGACCAGGCATGATGGGAATTGTAGTTTCTGCACAACTGGAGGGCCATTTTTTGAAGACCCCTGCTCTAAACCATTGTTTTGGGACCTCCACCCCTCAAATGTCAGTGTGTCATTGCCCCAACTGTCAATGTGCCAGAGTCATTGGATCCCGTTTTCTTCTTGATTGTCGGCTTTGTCACACCCATCATTGTCTGTTGGTAGACAAACTTGTCCTGTATATACAACAGCTGAATCTCTCCTCCTATAAAACCCAGAGCAGGTTCTCTATCCCGGCACAGCGGCTGTCACGGCCCCCGCCAACTGCATGCAATCCGGAGGAGGAGACACAGCAGCTGCAGGAAAAAGGACAACTTGTTCTGCTGCTATTGTCACTCAGGCCCAATAAAACCTCCCGGCTCCAATACAGAACCCTCTTCTCTATTCTGCCCAATGAACAAAGAACCTTTACATGGCAAGCAAAACCAAGGATTACATTCCTACTGCACAAACCACTGGCGCTGAATCAAGAGACGTTAACCTTCAAAAAACAGAAAAAAAAATGTGTCGTCGGTATGAATCACAAGCTGGCAGCAAGAAGAAGAATGAAAAAAAAATAAAATATTGAAGCAAAACCACAATGGAAACTTCTATCGCATCTCCTTACGCTGCAGGGCTGGGAAAACTTCTGAAACTTTTTATGGGATGAAATAAAAAGAGGAAAAAAATTAAGACGCTCCATGTGTTTGGAACAAGCTGTTCTTTGTTAGAATGGGATGGGAGATGCGGAGATCAGGGTATGAAATATATACAATGACCCATGAGCCAGGGGTATATACAATGAGCCAGGGGTATATACAATGGGCCAGGGGTATATACAATGGGCCAGGGGTATATACAATAAGTCAGGGGTATATACAATAAGTCAGGGGTATATACAATGACCCAGGGGTATATGCAATGACCCAGGGGTATATGCAATGACCCATGACCCAGGGGTATATGCAATGAGCCAGGGGTATATACAATGACCCATGACACAGGGGTATATACAATGACCCATGACACAGGGGTATATACGATGAGCAAGGGGTATATACGATGAGCAAGGGGTATATACGATGAGCAAGGGGTATATACAACGAGCCAGGGGTATATACAACGAGCCAGGGGTATATACAACGAGCCAGGGGTATATACAACGAGCCAGGGGTATATACAACGAGCCAGGGGTATATACAACGAGCCAGGGGTATATACAACGAGCCAGGGGTATATACAACGAGCCAGGGGTATATACAACGAGCCAGGGGTATATACCACGAGCCAGGGGTATATACCACGAGCCAGGGGTATATACCACGAGCCAGGGGTATATACCACGAGCCAGGGGTATATACCATGACCCAGGAGTATATACCATGACCCAGGAGTATATACCATGACCCAGGAGTATATACCATGACCCAGGGGTATATACCATGACCCAGGGGTATATACAATGACCCAGGGGTATATACAATGACCCAGGAAGGAAATCCTTGATGGAACAAAAATATTCTGATCAATCGGTCTACTGCCCAGGTATGTCTTGGCTCTCCTGGAGTCACGCTATGGTTAATGTTCAAAAGATTGATAGTGCCCATGGCAAATTAAGAGGTTTTCTCTGGGGTACCAATCAGTGAGACCATTGAAGGCCCTGCAATGCCATGGGAAGAGCTGGAGATTATGGCCCAGAGACCGGAAGAAGAAGCAAAAGATAGAAGGTAAAAGGAGGGAGGGAAGGAAAAATAAAGAAAAGCAAGGAAGAAAATTGGAGCGGAAGGGGAAAAGAAGAAGAAGAGAATGAAGAAGGACCACAAGATGGGAAAAGATGGGGAAAGGCTAAGAGCATGGAAAAGAAGAAGATAGAAGGTGGGGAAAGAGAAGAAGGCGAAGATGGTGGGGGATGGAGTAGAAAGTGAAGAAAGGTGGAGGATGGAGTAGAAAGTGAAGAAAGGTGGAGGATGGAGTAGAAGGTCAAGGTGGGGGATTGAGTAGAAGATGAAAAAAGGTGGGGGATGGAAAAAAAGGTGAAGGTGGGGGATGGAGTAGAAGATGAAAAAAGGTGGGGGATGGAAAACAAGGTGAAGGTGGGTTATGGAGTAGAAGACGAAGAAGGTGGGAATGGAGGACAAGGTGAAGAAGGTGGGAATGGAGGAGAAGGTGAAGAAGATGGGAATGGAGGACAAGGTGAAGAAGGTGGGAATGGAGGAGAAGGTAAAGAAGGTGGGAATGGAGGAGAAGGTAAAGAAGGTGGGAATGGAGGAGAAGGTGAAGAAGGTGGGAATGGAGGAGAAGGTGAAGAAGGTGGGAATGGAGGACAAGATGAAGAAGGTGGGGAAAGAGGAGAAGGTAAAGAAGGTGGGGAAAGAGGAGAAGGTAAAGAAGGTGGGAATGGAGGACAAGGTAAAGAAGGTGGGAATGGAGGAGAAGGTGAAAAAGGTGGGGAAAGAGGAGAAGGTGAAGGATGGAGGAGAAGGTGACGAAGGTGGGAATGGAGGAGAGGGTGACGAAGGTGGGAATGGAGGAGAAGGTGGGAATGGAGGAGAAGGTAAAGAAGGTGGGAATGGAGGACAAGGTGAAAAAGGTGGGGAAAGAGGAGAAGGTGAAGAAGGTGGGGGATGGAGGAGAAGGTGGGGGATGGAGGAAAAGGTGGGAATGGAGGAGAAGGTGGGAATGGAGGAGAAGGTGGGAATGGAGGAGAAGGTGAAAAAGGTGGGGGATGGAGGAGAAGGTGAAGAAGGTGGGGGATGGAGGAGAAGGTGGGAATGGAGGAGAAGGTGGGAATGGAGGAGAAGGTGGGAATGGAGGAGAAGGTGGGAATGGAGGAGAAGGTGGGAATGGAGGAGAAGGTGGGGGATGGAGGAGAAGGTGGGGGATGGAGGAGAAGGTGGGAATTGAGGAGAAGGTGAAGGTGGGAAAGGAGAAGGTGGTGAAAAAGGTGGGGAAAGAAGGTGAAAAAGGTGGGGAAAGAGGAGAAGGTGAAAGTGGGTAAGATGAAGGTGAGGAAGGAGGAGAAAGTGAAGGTGAGGAAGATGGCAAAGATGAGAAAGAGATACAAAACACATGGGGAAGAGAAGAAGATGAAGGACATTGAATGGAGAGGTGGGAGATGATGGGGAAAGAGGAGAAGGAGGAGGGGGTGGAAAAAGGGAGCATGAGAAAACAGAGAAAGAAGAAGAAAAGGAGAAATGAAAAAAGGAAGGAGAGAAAAGTAGATAAAACTGAATGTGTGAACGGATGAATGAAGGAATTAAACTCTTTTTGATTTGCTTTTCTCTCCTTGTCAGGAATGGATGTGGATCTGCATTCCCACTTAGCTCTAGACTCTAAATTTGTATCACCTGGGGGACTGAGACGCTCATTAGAATATGACATGTAAATTTGTCAAGAGGACGCTGATATAAAAGAGAAATTTCAGCTTGGGGACTTGCGGAGGCAGCTGTGAGAACAGAGAAGAGATTCCCAGTCTAATAGAACGTTGTATACATGGATTGAACTGTGATTCATTAACCAAGGATGAAGAGCCTGGGATAGTCCCATGTGCTGTAGGACTGAGACCACATATAAGGTCGACCAGCTGAGGAGATGAAGATGGACACATGATATTCTGATACGGCGATACGCATAAAGTTCCTCATAGGTGTAAGATCATGTTCAGCCAATCTCCACATTGTGCTGCCACTCTAAGTTCCAGGCGGCCATTGTAAAATCGTAGGAGCTCCAGAGGACCCGAGTCCATCATCAAATGCTGGGGGTGCCAGTCGGGAACAGAGCTAGTCTTGGCTCCAAAACGTCGGCATTAGCAATGGGCTCGGGTGTGTTCGGATCGAGCCCGCCAGTAAGCCGTAACTGCAAACCGCCAATCATAGGCAGTGAGGCATTTCCCGGCCGGCAGCTGCTTACGATTGGCGGTGTGCAGTGCCAGCTTCCTGGCGGGCTCGATCCCGAACACACCTGAGCCCACCGCTAGTCAGTATATAGTGAAGAAAATATCCCTCGAGCCACACATCGCTGCAAACCTACTATGAAAGAGTATGTGGCCGTCTCAGCTCAGGCTCCAGCCAGGGCACACCCCCAAAGCAGTTTGCTCTGCCCCCGAAGCTTAGGCGAAGCGAAACGCGTAGGAAGCATGGCCTGGTTGGAGCCCAGACTGAGACTGCCACATACTCTTTCATAGCAGGTTTGCAGCGATGTGCGGCTCGAGGGATATTTTCTTCACTTC
The DNA here is from genome assembly GCF_965119305.1 of Pelophylax lessonae. Taxonomy (NCBI): domain Eukaryota; kingdom Metazoa; phylum Chordata; class Amphibia; order Anura; family Ranidae; genus Pelophylax; species Pelophylax lessonae. Next base: position 5,732,377 of record NC_138780.1, read on the forward strand.
TAGGCGGCCATGTTGAATTTCTTTTTTGTGGTCAACTGACCACCCAATGAACAAACTCATATTTTGAGCCAACACGAGGCTGCAAATTTTAACTTGCCGAAATCTGCCTGTGCTTCTGACCTCAATCTCACATCTGCGCCAAGCTTAAGATTCCCTTCCTCCATCGCTGTTCATGACCACATAGAACCCGCCCCCCCCCCCAGCCCCCCCATCTGCGCCAAGCTTAAGATGCCCTTTCTCCATCGCTGTTCATGACCACATATAGAACCCCCCACCCCCTCACATCTGCACCAAGCTTAAGAGGAACTTCCCCCATCGTTGTTCATGACCACATAGACCCCCCCCAGCCCCCCCATCTGCGCCAAGCTTAAGATGCCCTTCCCCCATCGCTATTCATGACCACATAGACCACCCCCACCCCCTCCCATCTGCGCCAAGCTTGAGATGCCCTTTCTCCATCGCTGTTCATGACCACATAGACCCCCCCCCCCCATCTGCCCCAAGCTTAAGATGCCCTTTCTCCATCGCTATTCATGACCACATAGACCACCCCCACCCCCTCCCATCTGCCCCAAGCTTAAGATGCCCTTTCTCCATCGCTATTCATAACCACATAGACCCCCCCCCCCCCCAACATCTGCCCCAAGCTTAAAATGCCCTTTCTCTATCGCTATTCATGACCACATAGACCCCCCACCCCACCCCCTCTCACCTGGGCCAAGCTTAAGATGCCCTTTCTCCATCGCTGTTCATGACCACATAGACCACCCCCACGTCCTCCCATCTGCCCCAAGCTTAAGATGCCCTTTCTCCATCGCTATTCATAACCACATAGACCCCCCCCCCCCCAACATCTGCCCCAAGCTTAAAATGCCCTTTCTCTATCGCTATTCATGACCACATAGACCCCCCACCCCACCCCCTCTCACCTGGGCCAAGCTTAAGATGCCCTTTCTCCATTGCTACTCATGACCACATAGACCCCACCCCCTCCCATCTGCGCCAAGCTTAAGATACCCTTTTTCCATCGCTATTCATAACCACATAGACCCCCCCCCCATCCCCTCACATCTGCACCAAGCTTAAGATGCCATTCCTCCATCGCTGTTCATGACCACATAGACCCCCCCATTCCTCCTCCCATGAACAGTTCAGGAAATCATTATGTGCTCTCCCTTCCTCTATTGATCTAATCTGGTGTTTCTGTACAACCTCGAGGGAGAACCGGCCGCAGAAAGGAGGAAGTGAAAGTACAGAGGACCGCGCGTGCAAAAATAAAAGCACCAACCTGCCTGCAGAAAAAAGTTTAGGGAAATTTAGGGATGCTGAGTTGGCGGATCTGGGCCCGCCTCCCTGTGCCGCAGACTGTCTCATTCTCACCCTTTGTGGATTGTTGAGTTCATTATTAAACTGTCTGCAGAAAGAGGAAGCGGATTACTGAGGAATGTGCGTGCGAAAAGGACGAACGCGCCTGAAAAACATGTTTTAGGGACGTTCGGTTGCTGGATCCGCGTGTATCCCACTGCGCCGAGGACCACCCCGTATCCCACTACGCCGAGGACCACCCCATATCCCACTGCGCCGAGGACCACCCCGTATCCCACTACGCCGAGGACCACCCCGTATCCCACTACGCCGAGGACCGCCCCGTATCCCACTACGCCGAGGACCGCCCCGTATCCCACTGCGCCGAGGACCGCCCCGTATCCCACTGCGCCGAGGACCGCCCCGTATCCCACTGCGCCGAGGACCGCCCCGTATCCCACTGCGCCGAGGATCACCCTGTATCCCACTGTGCCGAGGACCACCCCGTACCCCACTACGCCCAGGACCACCCCGTATCCCACTATGCCGAGGACCACCCCGTATACCACTACACTAAGGATCACCCCGAATCCCACAACGCCGAGGATCACCCCGTATCCCACTACACCAAGGATCACCCCGTATCCCACTACGCCGAGGATCACCCCGTATCCCACTGTGCCAAGGACCACCCCGTATCCCACTACACCGAGGACCACCCCATATCCCACTACACCGAGGACCACCCCGTATCCCACTACACCGAGGACCACCCCGTATCCCACTACACCGAGGACCACCCCGTATCCCACTACGCCGAGGACCACCCCGTATCCCACTGCGCCGAGGACCACCCCGTATCCCACTGCGCCAAGGATCACCCTGTATCCCACTATGCTGAGGACCACCCTGTATCCCACTACGCCGAGGATCACCCCGTACCCCACTGGTAGGGCACTGGTAGGTGGCACGGATAAGGCAGCACTGGTGGGCACTGATGAGTGGCACTGATTAGTGCACTCATGGGCACTAATATTCTGATGGGCACCGATAAGGTGGCACTGATAAGGCAGCACTGATGGTTGGCACTAATGGGCGGCACTGAAGGGCACTGGTAGGTGGGGCTAAAGGGCACTAATAGGCGGCACTCATGGGCACTAATAGGTGGCACTGATGGGTAATGATAGGCACTGGTGACACTTATGGGCAGCACTCATGATGGGGCACTGATAGATGGCACTGGTGGGCACTGATAGGTGGCACTGGTGGGCACAGATGCCCCTTTCCTCTTCGGGACCGATGTCAGCGTGAGAAAAAACAGCTGATCGCTGGCTGCGGTTTACATCACGTGATCAGCTGTCATTGGCTGACAGCTGATCACATGGTGAGGGGGCGTTTTTGATGTGCTTTACCGCATTCCAGTACAGTTCAGTGCAGAAAAAAATGCAGCATGTTGGACTTTTTTTTTTTTTCTGGAACTGGAACGCACTGGTGTGAACTATGCCGCTGAAAACCATATAACCCGCTATTCATGCATTTTTGATGCCGAAAAAAAAAAAAAAACACACACATAGGACCGCAAATAAATTTCAAATGGAATTAAATTCAATTAAACATTTTCAGAATTTGATCAAATTCTGAAATTTTTAATCAATTCTAATCAAGCAATCGCGAAAACGAATTAAACAAATTTCACTAAAAAGAATTTATGTAAATAACGAACCGAAACAAAATGATTTTTTTTCGTTTTGCACATGTCTGGATTGGTAATTAATTGATAGTTGACTAATAATTGATTGATGATTGATAAAAATCTGACAGTGGCTCTAACCCCTCCCCACTCCATCCACTGTAAATGGATTTTCATTGTTGTATGATCAGCACTTTTACGGCTGCAATATAATTCTGACTTTACGATCTTTTTTTTTTTTTTTTAACGTTCTCAGCAAATAAAAAGAAGTTTATCTAATGAAAAGGAAATGAGGATGGAAAACAAACAAGGAGGAATCTGGGGACACCTGCCAGCACGGCGGGAGCGCTTCCTTTAAAAAATGCACAGATACGTCCTGATTGGTTGGCGTCACACGCCACATGACCTATTGCTGGTGGCGCCACCCCCTGCCTAAATTTAAACAGGCAAAACCGAAAGTCTCTGTGGTGCATCCCATAGCAGGAACGCGCCTGAGCGTTAGCGGCATCCGACCTCTGATCCGGGATTTGAAAAAAAAAAAAAGCAGGATGCGCCCGCCTTGCGGGGATGGGCGGGGTTAAAGTCCAAGACAGATAAGTGCGATACGATTCGCTGTCCCTACTACAAGGTCACGTTGCAGAGATAAACAAAGCTCTGCTTATCTCTAACCACTTGAAGACCCGGCATTTTCTGTTTACATGTAAAAATCTTTTTTTTTTTTTTTTTTGCGCATTCAATTTCAAAAAAGTGTATTTTTTTTTCCCCAAAAATTGCGTTTGAAAACTGTGCGACATAAAAAATTGCAAAACCCACCAATTTATTCTCTAGGGTCTGCGCTTTAAAAAAAATGTATATATATAATGTTTGGGGGTTCTAAATAATTTTCTAGCAAAAAAAAAAAAATATATATATTATATTATATTATATTATTATATATAAAAATAATTAAATATATACATATATATATATAAAAATAAATAAATATATATTTATATTAATAAAAATTATATATATATATATATATATATATATATATATATATATATATATATATATATATATATATATATATATATAAATAATATATTTTTTTCCTTTTTTATTTATATATATATATATATATATATTTTTTTAATATATATATTTTTTATTATTTTTTATATATATATATATATATATATATATATATATATATATATATATATATATATATATATATATATATATATATATATATAAATAAAAAATAATAAAAAATATATATATTAAAAAAATATATATATATATATATAAATAAAAAAGGAAAAAAATATATTATTTATATATATATATATATATATATATATATATATATATATATATATATATATATATATATATGAGAACCACAGGAAGGAAAGAAAAAAAGTGCATGCAGACAGGAAGTGGCTGCAAAGAAGCTGCAGGAGATCAGCAGTACAGAGATGTAACAAAGGGTGAAAAAAAAAAAAAGGATTTTATTTTAAAAATGGCGCCAAAACGCAAAAAGCGAGCAACATGTCACCCAGTTCAGGTAACACTTTCCTCTTCCCCCAAATGATTATTGCTGCAGATTAGCGATAGTGAGCCGGGATTGGCTGCCTGGAGAACGCAGAGAACAGCCTCAGGCTCCGCAGCCAGATATTGTGTACACAGCAATCACCCAACCCCTCTGCAATGTGAGGAATTCCAATCCTGCACTCTGCTCTTTCCTCGATAACTCTCCTCTCCTGAAATACTCTGCTCTGCTGGAGGACTCTGCTCCTTCCTCTATAACTCTCCTCTCCTGAAATACTCTGCTCTGCTGGAGGACTCTGCTCCTTCCTCTATAACTCTCCTCTCCTGAAATATTCTGCTTTGCTGGAGGACTCTGCTCCTCCCACTATAACTCTCCTCTCCTGAAATACTCTGCACTGCTGGAGGACTCTGCTCCTTCCTCTATAACTCTCCTCTCCTGACTCTGCATTGCTGGAGGACTCGGTTCCTTCCTCTAACCCTCCTGATCGTCACTATAGACCTTTCCCTAGAGACCGCCCCCGTGGTTTGCCGGTGCCATAGAGGAGGGGGGGGGGGGGGCACACCGCCAGTCATGTTATACAGATTATCTCCCGGCCAGGTCTGGACAAAGAGACTTATCGAGGTTGTGGGAGGGGCCATTTCGATACCACCGGGACGCAATCAGGAACCTTGGAATAGAAAGTAACGCCCGAGGACGGGTGACAAGGGCGGGTGCTGCCCGAGGACAGGTGACAAGGGCGGGCGCTGCCCGAGGACAGGTGACAAGGGCGGGCGCTGCACAAGGACAGGCCACAAGGGTGGGGGGGTTGCACAAGGACGGGTCACAAGGGTGGGCGTTGCACAAGGACGGGTCACAAGGGTGGGCGTTGCACAAGGACGGGTCACAAGGGTGGGCGTTGCACAAGGACGGGTCACAAGGGTGGGCGTTGCACAAGGACGGGTCACAAGGGTGGGGGGTTGCACAAGGACGGGTCACAAGGGTGGGCGTTGCACAAGGACGGGGGGGTTGCACAAGGACGGGTCACAAGGGTGGGCGTTGCACAAGGACGGGTCACAAGGGTGGGGGGGTTGCACGACGACGGGTCACAAGGGCGGGCACTGCCTGAGAACGGGTCACAAGGGCGGGCGCTGCCTGAGAACGGGTCACAAGGGCGGGCGCTGCCTGAGAACGGGTCACAAGGGCGGGCGCTGCCTGAGGACTGGTCACAAGGGCGGGCGCTGCCTGAGGACGGGTCACAAGGGCGGGCGCTGCCTGAGGACGGGTCACAAGGTTAATTTAAACACAAATTAACCCCCAACTCCAAAAAAAAAATAATAATAATTATATAAAATAATCCCTAACCCTAACTGTAGTTTAAGAAAATAAATAATAAATAAACAAATCCCTGACCCTAACTGTAACAAAAGCAAATACATTAAAGAATAACACTAACCCTCTAAGCCCCCATTCACACTGGGGCGACGCTACTTCGCACCGCGACGCGACCTCGGAGCGGCCGCCACGGACTTCGTAACATTGAAGTCTATGGCGGTCGCCTCCTGGTCGCCCCAAAGAAGCTCCGGACCCTTTTTCTGAGTCGGAGCGACTTGTGTCGCTCCTATCAGAACGGGTCCGCAGTTTCCCTATGGGAGGCGACCTGCGGCGACCTGTGAGGCGACCAGGTCGCCTCACAGGCCGCCCCAGTGTGAACGGGGGCTGATTGTAACAAAGGAAAATACAATAAATAATAACATTAACTCTCTAATTGTAACAAAAGAAAAAAAAAAAAGACAAATAATAAATAAATTACCCCCCAATTATAATCTTAACCCCTAACCCCATCCCTGACTCCAACCATAACAAAAAATAAATAAATTAAGTACATAAATGAATAAATAACCCCTAACAAAAGAAAATAAATGACACAAAGATGTGTAAGCCATGTGCGCAGTTCTCTTGACACCCTGGAACGCGGGGCGTGGCGGGCAGATAGGGTGTGCAGGCATTGGAATCTCCCCAGGTCGCACTGGGATGGGCCTCAGATTAGGGTGCAAGGGATCATTTAGTGCTCAAAGAAATGGCGTGCTTTCACAATCGCCATGGAGACGGGAAAACATTGTCAGCGGTAAATCTGGGCGTCACAAAGAAATTCCGCACCGTGCCCCAAAAAAAAGTGATTTCATCTAGTGACACATTCCATCAACATGTGACATCCCGGGGACAGGAATGTGGTCAATTCAAACTATTTACTACTGGAATGCAAAAGGTCAGCTCCTTATCGGAAGGCATGTGGTCACTTGTATACACCCCCCCCCCCCACCTCACTGTAATAAAGAAAAAAAAAAAAAAAAAAAAAAAAAAGCATTTTATGAGGGAGGTCAAATAAACTAAACAAAAAGCAAAAATAAAAAATAACTAAAGAAAACTGGACTAGAAAAAAAAAAATAAAAATTGGCAATCCCACCAAAATACTATATATCCAAAATCAGCTAAAAATAAATGAAGAGCAAAAAAAAAAAAAAAAAACATATTATGAAAAAAAAGGAAGAGAAAAAAAAAAACAAATAAAACAAATTCAAAAAGGTACAGCAAAAATTATGAAAAAATAAATAGGGAGAAAAAAAATAAATAAAACAAAGCACAAAAAATAAAAAGAATCAATGAATAATAATCATAAATAAATTAATAAAATAAATAATAATAATAATAATAATAATAATATCCCAGGGACAAGAATGTGGTCAAATTCAAGCTATTTACTACTGAAATGCGCGTGGAGGAAGGCGTGTGGTCACTTTTATACACCCCCCCCCACCTCACTGTAATAAAGACAAAAAAAAACAAACAGGATTTTTGTGAGGATGGTCAAATAAACCAAACAAAAAGCAAAAATAAAAAATATAACTAAAGAAAAATTGAATAGAAAAAAAAAAAAATTGGCAATCCCACCAAAATACTGTATATCCAAAATCAGCTAAAAATAAATTAAAAGCAAAAAAAAAAAAAAAAAGCATACAGTATCTGACAAAAGTGAGTACACCCCTCCCATGTCTGTAAATATTTTATTCTATCTTTCCATGTGACAACATTGAAGAAATGAGACTTTGCTACAATGTAAAGTAGTGAGTGTACAGCTTGTATAACAGTGTAAATTTACTGTCCCCTCAAAATAACTCAACACACAGCCATTAATGTCTAAACCGCTGGCAACAAAAGTCAGTACACCCCTAAGTGACAATCTCCAAATTGGGCCCAATTAGCCATTTTCCCTCCCCGGTGTCATGTGACTCGTTAGTGTTACAAGGTCTCAGGTGTGAATGGGGAGCAGGTGTGTTACATTTGGTGTTATCGCTCTCACTCTCTCATACTGGTCACTGGAAGTTCAACATGGCTCCTCATGGCAAAGAACTCTCTGAGGATCTGAAAAAAAAAAAAAAGAATTGTTGCTCTACATAAAGATGGCCTAGGCTACAGGAAGATTGCCAAGACCCTGAAACTGAGCTGCAGCACGGTGGCCAAGACCATACAGCGGTTTACCAGGACAGGTTCCACTCAGAACAGGCCTCACCAAGGTCCACCAAAGAAGTTGAGTGCCGTGCTCAGCGTCATATCCAGAGGTTGTCTTTGGGAAATAGACGTATGAGTGCTGCCAGCATTGCTGCAGAGGTTGAAGGGGTGGGGGAGGGGTCAGCCTGTCAGTGCTCAGACCATACGCCGCACACTGCATCAAATTGGTCTGCATGGCTGTCATCCCAGAAGGAAATCTCTTCTAAAGATGATGGACAAGAAAGCCTGCAAACAGTTTGCTGAAGACAAGCAGACTAAGGACATGGATTACTGGAACCATCTCCTGTGCTCTGATGAGACCAAGATAACTTATTTGGTGTCAGATGGTGTCAGGCGTGTGTGTAACGTAAAATAAAAAATACTGCAATAACCATAAATAAAAAAAAATCATAAATAAATAAAATAAATCATAAATAAATAAAATAAACAAAGAAATTGAAAAAGGAGAAAAAACGTAAAATAAAACATACTGCAACAATGTTTGCAAAATGAAGAAATGAGGGGGGAAAAATAAATAGAAATAAAGCAAACCTCAAAATTTACATAATAAAGATGTGAGAAAAAAAAAGGAAGAAAAAAAAAAAAAAGGAAGATGACAACATACTGCAACAAATGTTACAAAATAAAAAGGAGAGACAAACAAAAATAAAAACAAAACAAAGCAAAGTGATTGACGAGAAATAAAAATAAAACAAAGTGCAACAAAAGTTGTGAAACAAATAAATTAAAAAAAAGGAGAAATAAATAAAAAAAGAAAACATACTGCAACAATGTTTACAAAATAAAGAGATGAGGAAAGAAAAAAAAAAAAGAGGAAATAAAAATAAAGCAAATCTCAACCAAAATTAAAAAAAAAAAGAAATGAGGAAAAAGGAAAAAATCATATAAAATGAATAAATATATAATAAAAAAAAAAAAAAAGGCTAAAGGCGTAGTGAAGATACAGCAGAGTCTACCAGGAGGGAGTGTTGGGAGTAGTAAAAGACGCGGCGGAGTCACATGCTCATCGTCGCCGATGACCTCACACCTGTTTCCAACTCAGCCGCTAAAAATAAAAAGGCCGTCAGCCTAATTTCGGATGCAAATTTAAAACCGCAGCAATGTTGCAATGTTCCTTAAATATAATGAATGGAGAGGCGTTTATTTTTAAGCAATGGGGGTGTCGTCGTGTGCCTTTTGGTGAATAGCGTTTTTCCTGCATGGGTAAAATAAAATAAAATACCACATAAAAGAAAAAAAAATACAACAAAAACTAAACAAAACAAAAAAATACTACAAAAACAAAACAAAAAAACTACAAAAAAATACCACAAAAACAAAACAAAAAAATACTACAAAAAATACCACAAAAACAAAACAAAAAAAATACTACAAAAAAAACAAAAACAAAATAAAAAAAATACTACAAAAAAAAATACCACAAAAACAAAAAATACTACAAAAAATACCACAAAAACAAAACAAAAAAATACTACAAAAAAAAAAAATACCACAAAACAAAAAAAAAAAAATACTACAGAAAAATACAACAAAAACAAAATAAAAAAATACTACAAAAAAAAAAAAATACCACAAAACAAAAAAAAAAAATACTACAGAAAAATACAACAAAAACAAAACAAAAAAACTACAAAAAAATACCACAAAAACAAAATTAAAAAAATACTACAAAAAAAATACCACAAAAACAAAAAAAAATACTACAGAAAAATACAACAAAAACAAAATAAAAAAATACTACAAAAAAAAAAAAAAACTACTACAAAAACAAAACGAAAAAAAAAAAAATACTTCTATACTTATTTAAAAAAAAGTGTATTTTTATTTTTTTTATTAAATTGCAACGAGTCATTGAAAATGTCGTCAGCGTTACCCCCGGAGACCGGGAGCAGAAGACGCTTTTAAACATGCGGTTACTATAAAAGTCGCCGGTCACATGACGAGGAGGAAACACGAATGGTAAAGGCCACGTGGGAGCGTCAGTCGCAGCGCCCAATCCTCGTCTCCGGAATTTTTGGGAGTGTCTATAAATATCAAAATTCCTCCCAAAAATATCACGGTTTGGCGAGCCGGCCGCTGCGTTTCGTGCAGCAGTTACGTTTTTTTTTCTCCGTGCGTAGGTTGCGCGATTGCCAACATGGCTGCCAAGATTCAAATCAGAGATCTGAAGCGCGGCGAGGATTTTGGCGCCTGAGAAGGAACCGTTACCACATCCCGGATGATGGGAAGAGTTGTAGAAGACGAGAATACGCGTTTGATTATCGCAATGGGAATCCGCTACAACAGCGCACAAGTCGCCTCTTTATGGGGCGATATATGAGGGGGGGGAGGGGGGGGGGAGGTATCAGATCCCCTGCCGGGTTTTTACTCCATGAGGCTCCTTTTACATTTGTGCGTCTTGCCCTGCGACTTTGGACACATGAAGTCGCAGCGCCTGTAAATCAATAGACTTTAGAAAGGTTCCTGCGCTACTTGGATGCGACTTTTACAGGAAGTGGGGTCAAATCTCCCTAATGGGACACAGACAGCAGATTGTTTTTTTTTTTTTTTTGCTGCTCACTTCCTGTCCCAGTGACCACACAAGAAATGAGGTGAAATCTTCGAAGTGGGGACAAGGTGAGCATCCGCCATTTTGTGTTTGCTGCTTCCTTCCTCTCCCAGTGACCACAGTGGAAGTGGGTTGAAATCTCCCTAGTGGGGACACAAATAGTAAATGCTGGGTGTTTTTATTTTTGCTCACTTCCTGTCCCAGTGACCACACAGGAAGTGGGGTGAAATCTCCCTAATGGGACACAGACAGCAACTGCTGTCCTTCTTCCCTGCTCACTTCCTGTCCCAGTGACCACAGTGGAAGCGGGGTGAAATCTCCCATGTGGGGACACAGATAGCAAATGGTGTGTTTTATTTTTTGCCATCTGTGTCCCCACATGGGAGATTTCACCCCGCTTCCACTGTGGTCACTAGGATAGGAAGTGAGCAGGGCAAAAAAAAAAAGTGGTCACTAGAACAGGAAGGAAGCAGCAAAGAGAAAAACTCAGATGCTATTCTTGTCCCCACTTTGGAGATTTCACCTCATTTACTGTGTGATAACTAGGACAGGAAGTGAGCAGCTGCTCACTTCCTGTCCTAGTGACCACACAGGAAGTGAGGTGAAATTTCCCAAGTGTGGACAATGACAGCTTCTGCCTTTTTTTTTTTTGCTGCTCACTTCCTGTCCTAGTAACCAAATAGGAAATGGGGTGAAATCTCCCAAATGGGGACACAGATAACAAATGGTGTTTTTTTTTTTTTTTGCTCACTTCCTGTCCTAGTGATCATACTGGAAGTGAGGTGAAATCTCCCAATTGGGGAAAAGGACTGCATCTGTCTTTTTTTCTGCTCCCTTCCTGTCCCAGAGAACAGAAGTGGGGTAAAATCTCCCTAATGGGACACAGACAGCAATACCTGTGTATTTTTTATTTATTTTTTGGTGCTTGGTGCTCACTTCCTGTCCTAGTGACCACAGTGGAAGCAGGGTGAAATTTCCCAAGTGGGGACACAGATAGCAAATGCCGTGTTTTTATTTTTTTGTTGCTCGCTTCCTGTTTTTGTGACTACAAAGGAACTGGGGTGAAATCTCCCAATGGGGACACAGAAAGCAATTGCTGTGTTTTTTTACCCCCTGCTCACTTTCTGTCCTAGTGACCACAGTGGGAGGAAGGTGAATGAAATCTCCCAAATGGGGACACAAAGCAAATGCTGTGGCTTTTTTTTTTTTTTTGCTGCTCACTTCCTGTTCTAGTGACTACACAGGAACTGGGGTGAAATCTCACATGTGGGGACACAGATAGCAATGAAAACCAAAGGTTTTCTCTTAGGTAAACCAAACCAATATCTTCTGGTTGGAGTTGTAGGAGTGGAGGATTTTATCTGATTGAACGTGGTTGGGGAGGATTCTCTGGTACTTCCTGTTGGCGGCGTCCTGGAGAAGGCCAGGCACAGTAGGGAGTCACTCATGGCAGATTAATGACGATCCCGATTCCTCTCTGAATCATCGCCTCCTCCTCAGTGATCCTCCCAAACTTCTTACGTAACCCCGCCGCCTCCCTCCCCCTCCCGAATAAATGAGCTAAAATTACCCGCCAGCCGCTGCCCTGACACCGGACTGGGAGTAACACAAAGGGGGGGGTGGGCGGTACAGCCGGGATTTATTTCTGGAGTCTAAAATTTACCCTTTTTGCTTTCCCTCCAGCTGAAGCACCCAAGGCAGCTGCCTCTATTGCCTACCCCTTGGGCCAGCCCTAAATTAGGGAAAAATCCCTCCCCAATTATATATATCCGAGTCTAATTCCCTGAATCTGTTACATAGTTACAGGGCTATAAAAGAGAACCGGTCACCATAAAAAAGTTATTAGGCCCCCCAGTACCAGCCAATCAAAGTGCTGCATAGGTGGCAGTGCCGGGACAAGGTAGTGGAGGTGGAGCTATAACACTCTTCCACCCCTGCCTACCACATTGCATCACCACCACTGGGTGTCAGTGCTAGGACAAGGAAGTGGAGGCGGAGCTCTAGCACTTTCCCACAATGCAACATCACCTCTAGGTGGCAGTGCCAGGAAAAAGTTGTGGAGGCGGAGCTCTAACACTCTCTTACCCCTGCATCCCACAACGCAACATCACCTCTAGGTGGCAATGCAGGGACAAGGTTGTGGAGGCGGAGCTCTAACACTCGCTTACTCCTGCATCCCACAATGCATCATCACCACCACTAGGTGGCAGTGCCGAGACAAGGTAGCGGAGGCGGAGCTCTAACACTCCCTTACTCCTGCATTCCTAAATGCAACATCACCACTAGGTGGCAGTGCTGGGACAAGGAAGGGGAGGCGGAGCTCTAACACTCTCCCACCCCTGCATCCCACAATGCAACATCACCACTAGGTGGCAGTGCAGAGACAAGGAAGCGGAGGCAGAGCTCTAGCACTTTCCAACAATGCAACATCACCTCTAGGTGGCAGTGCTGGGACAAGGTAGCGGAGGCGGAGCTCTAACACTCTCCTACCTCTGCGTTCCACAATGCAACATCACCAGTAGGTGGCAGTGCTGGGACAAGGAAGGAGAGGCGGAGCTCTAACACTCTCCCACCCCTGCATCCCACAGTGCAACGTCACCTCTAGGTGGCAGTGTCAGGACAAGGTTGTGGAGGCGGAGCTCTAACACTCTCCCACCTCTGCGTTCCACAATGCAACATCATCACTAGGTGGCAGTGCTGGGACAAGGAAGGGGAGGCGGAGCTCTAACACTCTCCCACCTCTGCGTTCCACATTGTAACATCACCAGCAGTGCAGAGACAAAGAAGCGGAGGCGGAGCTCTAGCACTTTCCCACAATGCAACATCACCTCTAGGTGGCAGTGCTGGGACAAGGTAGCGGAGACGGAGCTCTAACACTCTCCCACCTCTGCCTTCCACAATGCAACATCACCACTAGGTGGCAGTGCAGAGACAAGGAAGTGGAGGCGGAGCTCTAGCACTTTCCCACAATGCAACATCACCTATAGGTGGCAATGCTGGACAAGGTAGTGGAGGCGGAGCTCTAACACTCTCCCACCTCTGCGTTCCACATTGCAACATCACCCCTAGGTGGCAGTGGCGGGACAAGGTTGCGGAGGCGGAGCTCTAACACTCTCTTACCCCTACGTACCACAATGCAACATCACCTCTAGGTGGCAGTGTCAGGACAAGGTTGTGGAGGCGGAGCTCTAACACTCTCTTACCACTACGTCCCACATTGCAACATCACCTCTAGGTGGCAGTGTCAGGACAAGGTTGTGGAGGCGGAGCTCTAACACTCTCTTACCCCTACGTACCACAATGGAACATCACCTCTAGGTGGCAGTGGCGGGACAAGGTTAGGAGGCGGAGCTCTAACACTCTCTTACCCCTACGTACCACAATGGAACATCACCTCTAGGTGGCAGTGTCAGGACAAGGTTGTGGAGGCGGAGCTCTAACACTCTCTTACCACTACGTCCCACATTGCAACATCACCTCTAGGTGGCAGTGTCAGGACAAGGTTGTGGAGGCGGAGCTCTAACACTCTCTTACCCCTACGTACCACAATGGAACATCACCTCTAGGTTGCAGTGGCGGGACAAGGTTAGGAGGCGGAGCTCTAACACTCTCTTACCCCTACGTACCACAATGCAACATCACCTCTAGGTGGCAGTGCTGGGACAAGGTAGCGGAGGAGGAGCTCTAACACTCTCTTACCCCTGCATCCCACAACGCTGGAGGTCCACCAAGGAGCCAATGAACACCAGCAATCCCAGGGGCCAGAGAAGCAGTGCCGTCAAGCGACGCAGGGTCAGCTTTTGGGGCCATTCTAACCTTGGTGACAGGTTCACTTTAACCTGAACCAGCTGGTTTCTCCCCGGCGTGTAAAGTGCGGCGAGTCACAGACAGAACCCGATCCGGGTGGGGGAGTCGCCCGCACAGCGCCCACGCCTGTGTTCCATCGCGGGGCCCCTCATCCACCACATTCATGTAATTGTGGGGTAGAATTAAGGAAGAAGGGATTTGCGAGGAATGCGGTGTAACGTTCGGAAAATCAAAAGCAGAACCTCCGCGGGGCTGGCGCTGGGGGACGGGCGCCAACATTTTCCCTCGTAAAACCAAATACGGGAATCGCTGCGTTATCGCCAAGAAACAAAGAAAAAAAAAGGGAATTATTTTAATACAAACAGCGACTGAATGACGCTTATAAAAAAACGCAAACGCGGTCCCTTTATAGACTATGAACTATTAAATGCCCCTCCCCCCATTTTTCCTTCCTTTACACCAAATGGGCATCGCCTGCAACCAAGATTTTAATAGCACGTTTTTTTTTTCTTTTTTTAGGCACCTTGGAAGACCTTCCCGTCCTATCGCCGGCTCACATACTGGGCGTGCCCTTATCAGCCGAGCGACGTTGGCACCGAGCCACCTGGTAGGAGCCGCGGGGAGGACAAAACATGGCACTTTGCTGCTTGGCATGGGCTGCAGCTGGCGGGGGGGGGGGGGGTCGGTGCCAGGAAAGGCAGGCAGGCTGAGCTGCAAAAAAAAAAAATGGCGGCCGGCGTCAAGAGGAGAAAAAATTCTACGCGGGGATTTGCTGGTCGATAAGCCGGCGCATCGGATTTGTTACAAGATGCGGTGCAGCGCTACGTTCTAAAATTAAATATAAGGGGGGGGAGCATGGGCAAAAGGGGGGGGGGGCATGAGCTAAAAGGGGGGGCATGAGCTAAAAGGGGGGGGCGTGGGCAAATGGGGGGGGCGTGAGCTAAAAGGGGGAGGCGTGGGCAAAAGGGGGTGGCGTGGGCAAAAGGGGGTGGCGTGGGCAAAAGGGGGTGGCGTGGGCAAAAGGGGGTGGCGTGGGCAAAAAGGGGGTGGCCTGGGCAAAAAGGGGGAGGCCTGGGCAAAAAGGGGGGGGGCCTGGGCAAAAAGGGGGGGGGCCTGGGCAAAAAGGGGGGGGGGCCTGGGCAAAAAGGGGGGGGCCTGGGCAAAAAGGGGGGGGCCTGGGCAAAAAGGGGGGGGGGGGGCTGGGCAAAAAGGGGGGGGGGGCTGGGCAAAAGGGAGGGGGGCTGGGCAAAAGGGGAGGAGATGCGAGTAGGTTGCTGAAGGATAACGCATTAAAACCGCATCGAGGTCTGGCTGCGTCTTGTGCAAGAACAACAGGTCCCAGCAAGCCATGCAAGGGCTGCTGTCACTTGTAGTCCATCAGCAGCTGGTGTGCTTCCTACTCCGGCCACCCAGGAAGACGTCACCAGACGCAAACAGGGGCCGCCAGTCACTCAAGACTAAAAATTACTTCTGGAAGCTTCCGGATTTAGCACAACGTCTCGTACAGTAGAGTGACACAGCAGCAGCCTGAGAGATAAGAAACCCAGCATGACACTCAAGGCTTGCTGGGACTTGTAGTCCATCAGCAGCTGGCATGCTTCCTACTCCAGCAGAAGCAGGGAGCAGCCACCCAGAAAAGTGTCACCAGACACAAAATGGGGCTAGGAGTCCCTCAAGACTAAAGTTACTGCTAGATGCTCCCTGGATTTAACGCCCTCCGCACTTAAAGATCCCAACCTGCCAGTCAAGGCTTGCTGGGACTTGTAGTTCATCAGCAGCCAGCAAGCTTCCTACTCCGGCGGATGCATGGAGCAGCCAACTAGAAAGACATCACCATTCACAAACAGGGGTTAGGGGTCACTCAAGACTCCTGCCAGATGCTCCTAGGATTTAAAGCTGTCCACATTGAGACTGAAAGATCCCAACCTGTCACCCAAAGCTTGCTGGGACTTGTAGTCCATCAGCAGATAGCATGCTTCCTACTCCGGCGGATGCATGGAGCAGCCAACCAGAAAGACGTCACCAATCACAAACAGGGGCTAGGAGTCACTCAGGACTACTGCTAGATGCTCCTAGGATTTAAAGCTGTCCACATTGTGAATGAAAGATCCCAACCTGTCACCCAAAGCTTGCTGGGACTTGTAGTCCATCAGCAGCCAGCATGCTTCCTACTCCAGCAGACGCAGAGAGCAGCCACCCAGAAAAGTGTCGCCAGTCACAAACAGGGGCTAGGAGTCACTCAAGATTACTGCTAGATGCTCCTAGGATTTAGTGATATCCACATTGAGACTGAATTATCCCAACCTGTCACCCAAAGCTTGCTGGGACTTGTAGTCCATCGGCAGTTGGCATGTTTCCTACTCCGGCCACCCAGGAAGACGTCACCAGACACAAACAGGGGCCGCCGGTCACTCAAGACTAAAAATTACTTCTGGAAGCTCCCGGATTTAGCACCAGGTCTCGTACAGTAGACTGAGAGCTAAGAAACCCAGTATGACACTCAAGGCTTGCTGGGACTTGTAGTCCATGGGCAGCTGGCATGCTTCCTACTCCGGCAGATGCAGGGAGCAGCCACCACAGAAAGACGTCACCAGTCACAAACAGGGGCTAGGAGACACTCAAGACTACTGCTATATGCTCCAAGGATTTAAAGCTGTTCCCTTTGAGACTGAAAGATCCCAACTGGTCACTCAAAACTTGCTGGGATTTGTAGTCCATCAGCAGCTGGCATGCTTCCTACTCCTAAGGGGTGCAGGAAGCAGCCGCCACGGAAAAAAGGCTTCTAGATGCTCCCAGATTTACAGCTGTCCATATCAAAGTTTAGTGACCTTTGAACAAGAGATCCCCAACTCAAGGCTTGCTGGGACTTGTAGTCCATCAGCAGCTGGCGTGCTTCCTACTCCTGCAGACGCAGAGAGCAGCCTCCCAGAAAGGCATTACTAGTCACAAACCGGGGCTATGAGTCACTCAGGTTGCTGCTAGATGCTCCCTGGATTTAACCCCCTCCGCACTTGACATTCAGAGATCCCAATCTGCCACTCAAGGCTTGCTGGGACTTGTAGTCCATCAGCAGCCAGTACGCTTCCTACTCTGGCAGATGCAGGGAGCAGCCACCCAGAAAGACGTCACCAGTCACATACAGGGGCTAGGAGTCACTCAGGACTACTGCTAGATGCTCCTAGGATTTAAACCTGTCCACATTGAGACAAAGATCCCAACCTGTCACTCAAGGCTTGCTGGAACTTGTAGTCCATCGGCATCTGGCATGCTTGCTACTCCGGCAGATGCAGGGAGCAGCCACCCAGAAAAGTGTCACCAGACACAAACAGAGACTGTGAGTCACTCAAGACTGAAGTTACTGCTAGATACTCCCTGGATTTAACACTTAAAGATCCCAACCTGCCACTCAAGGCTTGCTGGGACTTGTAGTCCATCGGCAGCCAGCATGCTTCCTACTCCTGTAGAGTGAATGGGAGAAGCCATGCAGGAAAATGACTTCTTGATCTAGCTGCATCTTGCGCAGTAGACAGACAACCCTTAATGCTTTCAGAACTAGAAATCCCAACCCGTCACTCAACACATGCTGGGACTTGTAGTCCATCGGCAGCCGGCGTGCTTCCTACTCCTGTGGCTGCAGTCAAAAAATGACTTCTAGACACACCTGGATTTAACCCCGTCTGCATCAAGGTTTAGCTGCAATAGTTGGAGACAGCCTGACGCCTTGAGAACTAGGAGGTCCTAACCTGCCAGTCGAGGCTTGCTGAGACTTGTAGTCCATCAGCAGCTAGTATGCTTTCTACTGCGGAAAGGGGGGAAGGGAGAAGCCATGCAGGAAAACTATTTCTGGATGGTCCTTGATTTAGCCGGTTCTCACGCAGTAGACAGACCAGCGCTTAACTCCTTGAAGCCTAGAGATTCCAACCTGCCAGTCAAGGCTTGCTGAGACTTGTAGTCCATTAGAAGCCGGCATGCTTCCTACTCCTTTGGCTGCAACCCCCCCCCCAAAAAAAATGACTTCTAGAAGCTCCCGGATTTAACCCCGTCTGCATCTCCAGCAATAGACGGCCGCCACCTAAGACCTTGAAGACCAGAGACCCCAACCTGCCTCTTGAAGGCTTGCTGGGACTTGTAGTCCATCAGCAACTGGCATGCTTCCTACTCCTTTGGCTGCAACCCCCCCCTAAAAAAATTACTTCTAGAAGCTCCCGGATTTAACCCCCGTCTGCATCTGTAGCAATAAATGGCCACCACCTAAGACCTTGAAGACCAGAGACCCCAACCTGCCAGTCAAGGCTTGCTGAGACTTGTAGTCCATCGGCAGCCGGCATGCTTCCTACTCCTGTGGCTGCAACCACCCCAAAAAAAATGACTTCTAGAAGCTCCCGGATTTAACCCCCGATTGCATCTGCAGCAATAAATGGCCACCACCTAAGACCTTGAAGACCAGAGACCCCAACCTGCCTCTTGAGGCTTGCTGGGACTTGTAGTCCGTCAGCAGCTGGCATGCTTCCTACTCCAGTGGCTGCAACCACCCCAAAAAGAAGTTACGTCTAGAAGCTCCTGTATTTAACCCCGTCTGCATCTCCGGCATTAGATGACCACCACCTAAAAGCTTGAAGACCAGAGACCCTAACCTGCCTCTTGAGGCTTGCTGGGACTTGTAGTCCATCAGCAACTGGCATGCTTCCTACTCCTTTGGCTGCAACCCCCCCCTAAAAAAATTACTTCTAGAAGCTCCCGGATTTAACCCCCGTCTGCATCTGTAGCAATAAATGGCCACCACCTAAGACCTTGAAGACCAGAGACCCCAACCTGCCAGTCAAGGCTTGCTGAGACTTGTAGTCCATCGGCAGCCGGCATGCTTCCTACTCCTGTGGCTGCAACCACCCCAAAAAAAATGACTTCTAGAAGCTCCCGGATTTAACCCCCGATTGCATCTGCAGCAATAAATGGCCACCACCTAAGACCTTGAAGACCAGAGACCCCAACCTGCCTCTTGAGGCTTGCTGGGACTTGTAGTCCGTCAGCAGCTGGCATGCTTCCTACTCCAGTGGCTGCAACCACCCCAAAAAGAAGTTACGTCTAGAAGCTCCTGTATTTAACCCCGTCTGCATCTCCGGCATTAGATGACCACCACCTAAAAGCTTGAAGACCAGAGACCCTAACCTGCCTCTTGAGGCTTGCTGGGACTTGTAGTCCATCAGCAGCAGGCATAGTTTCTACTCCTGTGGCTGCAACCACCCCCAAAAAAATTACTTCTAGAAGCTCCCGGATTTAACCCAGTCTGCATCTGCAGCAATAAATGGCCACCACCTAAGACCTTGAAGACCAGAGACCCCAACCTGCCAGTCCAGGCTTGCTGGGAGTTGTAGTCCGTCAGTAGCTGGCATACTTTCTACTCCTGTGGCTGTAACCACCCCCAAAAAAATTACTTCTAGAAGCTCCCGGATTTAACCCCGTCTGCATCTCCAGCAATAGATGGCCACCACCTAAGACCTTGAGAACTAGAGACTCCAACCTGCCAGTCCAGGCTTGCTGGGACTTGTAGTCCATCAGCAGCAGGCATTCTTCCTACTCCTTTGGCTGCAACCACCTTGAAATATTACATCTAGAAGCTCCTGGATTTAACCCCGTCTGCATCTCCAGCAATAAATGGCCACCACCTAAGACCTTGAAGACCAGAGATCCCAACCTGCCTCTTGAGGCTTGCTGGGAGTTGTAGTCCATCAGCAGCTGGCATGCTTCCCACTCCACACAAAAAAAAAAAACTTCTAGAAGCTCCTGAATTTAACCCCGTCTGCATTTTCAGCAACAGAAAGCCACCACCTAAGACCTTGAAGACTAGAGACCCCGAACCTGCCAGTCAAGGCTTTGCTGGGACTTGTAGTCCATCAGCAGCTGGCATTCTTCCTACTCCTTTGGCTGCAGCCACCTTGAAATATTACTTCTAGAAGCTCCCGGATTTAACCCCGTCTGCATCTGCAGCAATAAAATGGACACCACCTAAGACCTTGAAGACCAGAGATCCCAACCTGCCGGTCAAGGCTTGCTGGGACTTGTAGTCCACCAGCAGCAGGCATTCTTCTTACTCCAGCAGAGGAAGCAGCCACCCAGAAAAGTGTCACCAGACACAAAACGGGGCTCGGAGTCACTCAAGACTTCTTGAATGCCGCAGGATCTAAAAGTCTTTTAATATTTTTTTTTGAGTGCTGTTAAAACTGCGACAATCTGCGTTTGCGGTTATTTATTTACGTAAAGCGAGGAATGGCGGGCAAACGCTATTTCCCTGCATTCCTGAGAAGCGGAATTTTCCTGGCGAAAGTGAAAGTATTTGTTTTCCCAGAAGAAAAAACGGTTTCAGCTTCCTGCCAGGACTGGCTTCTAGGGATGTGGGGTGTGTGTGGGGGGGTGGTGGGGTGGCGCAGCGGGCGCCTCGTGTATTTTTGGCATGCGTTGCCCCGCCGGGGCTCCTTACCTCGCCTTCAAGTCGTTGTACTCCTCCCGGACCTTGCTCAGCTCCAGCTGCAGCCTGGCCCTCTCCTTGGCCACGGAGTCCAGGGTCTTGCGGGCATCGGCCAGCTCCGTCTCGTAGGCGGTCTTGATGCCGGACACCTCGCGGCTCACCACCTCCTCCGACTCGGTGATGCGCAGACGCAGCCCGGCGTTCTCCGACTCCAGGGAGCGCACCTTGTCGATGTAGACGGCCAGCCGGTCGTTGAGCTCCTGGAGGTCCTCCTTCTCCTGGAGCCGGGTGATGCGGGTCGGGGACAGCGGGGTGGACGAGTGGCCGCGGTTGGCCCTCCTCTGGCCCGGGGTTTCCATGGCGGTGGTGGCGGCGGTGGATCTGCGACAAGAGAGAAGAGAAGGAGACGGTGTGTGAGCTGAGCGCAGATCTCCAGGCTCTGTGACAAGTCAGAGGCTGCGTGTGATTATCACATTCCCTGGGAGGAGCCACAAGAGGACGGGAAAACCCTCTCCCAGCCCACAGCCTGTCTGCGTTATTCGAATCGTCTCTGCTTTATTCAAATCGTCCCCTTCGTCTGACTGCGTCAGCTGCTCCAGATCCTCTCCCCTGACACTGCTCCTCAAAGAGGCTCTGCAGCAGCTGCAACCTCAGCCAGGGGGGGGGGGGGGGGGCACCCATTCCAAAACGCTGGAGGAGAAAAAATAAAAATAATCAATTATTCTCTATGGAGACGATTCAAATCTTCACTGCAAATCACCCGACGCCCAAATCTTCCCTACAAATCACCCGACGCCCAAATCTTCCCTACAAATCACCCGATGCCCAAATCTTCCCTACAAATCACCCGATGCCCAAATCTTCCCTACAAATCACCCGATGCCCAAATCTTCACTACAAATCACCCGACCCCCAAATCTTCCCTACAAATCACCCGATGCCCAAATCTTCACTACAAATCACCCAACGCCCAAATCTTCACTGCAAATCACCCGATGCCCAAATCTTCCCTACAAATCACCCGACCCCCAAATCTTCACTACAAATCACCCGACGCCCAAATCTTCACTGCAAATCACCCGATGCCCAAATCTTCACTACAAATCACCCGACGCCCAAATCTTCACTGCAAATCACCCGATGCCCAAATCTTCACTACAAATCACCCGATGCCCAAATCTTCACTACAAATCACCCGACGCCCAAATCTTCCCTACAAATCACCCGACGCCCAAATCTTCACTACAAATCACCCGATGCCCAAATCTTCACTACAAATCACCCGACGCCCAAATCTTCACTGCAAATCACCCGACGCCCAAATCTTCACTGCAAATCACCCGACGCCCAAATCTTCACTGCAAATCACCCGATGCCCAAATCTTCACTACAAATCACCCGACGCCCAAATCTTCCCTACAAATCACCCGATGCCCAAATCTTCACTACAAATCACCCGATGCCCAAATCTTCACTACAAATCACCCGATGCCCAAATCTTCACTACAAATCACCCGATGCCCAAATCTTCACTACAAATCACCCCCAACGCCCAAATCTTCACTACAAATCACCCGATGCCCAAATCTTCACTACAAATCACCCGATGCCCAAATCTTCACTGCAAATCACCCGATGCCCAAATCTTCCCTACAAATCACCCGATGCCCAAATCTTCCCTACAAATCACCCGATGCCCAAATCTTCCCTACAAATCACCCGATGCCCAAATCTTCCCTACAAATCACCCGATGCCCAAATCTTCCCTACAAATCACCCGATGCCCAAATCTTCCCTACAAATCACCCGATGCCCAAATCTTCCCTACAAATCACCCGATGCCCAAATCTTCCCTACAAATCACCCGATGCCCAAATCTTCCCTACAAATCACCCGATGCCCAAATCTTCCCTACAAATCACCCGATGCCCAAATCTTCCCTACAAATCACCCGATGCCCAAATCTTCCCTACAAATCACCCGATGCCCAAATCTTCCCTACAAATCACCCGATGCCCAAATCTTCACTACAAATCACCCGACGCCCAAATCTTCACTACAAATCACCCGACGCCCAAATCTTCACTACAAATCACCCGACGCCCAAATCTTCACTACAAATCACCCGACCCCCAAATCTTCCCTACAAATCACCCGACGCCCAAATCTTCACTACAAATCACCCGATGCCCAAATCTTCACTACAAATCACCCGATGCCCAAATCTTCACTACAAATCACCCGATGCCCAAATCTTCACTACAAATCACCCGATGCCCAAATCTTCACTGCAAATCACCCGATGCCCAAATCTTCCCTACAAATCACCCGATGCCCAAATCTTCCCTACAAATCACCCGATGCCCAAATCTTCCCTACAAATCACCCGATGCCCAAATCTTCCCTACAAATCACCCGATGCCCAAATCTTCACTACAAATCACCCCCAACGCCCAAATCTTCACTACAAATCACCCGATGCCCAAATCTTCCCTACAAATCACCCGATGCCCAAATCTTCACTGCAAATCACCCGATGCCCAAATCTTCCCTACAAATCACCCGATGCCCAAATCTTCACTACAAATCACCCCCAACGCCCAAATCTTCACTACAAATCACCCGATGCCCAAATCTTCACTGCAAATCACCCGATGCCCAAATCTTCCCTACAAATCACCCGATGCCCAAATCTTCACTACAAATCACCCCCAACGCCCAAATCTTCACTACAAATCACCCGATGCCCAAATCTTCACTACAAATCACCCGATGCCCAAATCTTCACTGCAAATCACCCGATGCCCAAATCTTCCCTACAAATCACCCGATGCCCAAATCTTCACTACAAATCACCCGATGCCCAAATCTTCACTACAAATCACCCGATGCCCAAATCTTCACTACAAATCACCCGATGCCCAAATCTTCACTGCAAATCACCCGATGCCCAAATCTTCCCTACAAATCACCCGATGCCCAAATCTTCCCTACAAATCACCCGATGCCCAAATCTTCCCTACAAATCACCCGATGCCCAAATCTTCCCTACAAATCACCCGATGCCCAAATCTTCACTACAAATCACCCCCAACGCCCAAATCTTCACTACAAATCACCCGATGCCCAAATCTTCACTACAAATCACCCGATGCCCAAATCTTCCCTACAAATCACCCGATGCCCAAATCTTCCCTACAAATCACCCGATGCCCAAATCTTCCCTACAAATCACCCGATGCCCAAATCTTCCCTACAAATCACCCGATGCCCAAATCTTCACTACAAATCACCCCCAACGCCCAAATCTTCACTACAAATCACCCGATGCCCAAATCTTCCCTACAAATCACCCGATGCCCAAATCTTCACTACAAATCACCCGATGCCCAAATCTTCACTACAAATCACCCGATGCCCAAATCTTCACTACAAATCACCCGATGCCCAAATCTTCACTGCAAATCACCCGATGCCCAAATCTTCCCTACAAATCACCCGATGCCCAAATCTTCCCTACAAATCACCCGATGCCCAAATCTTCCCTACAAATCACCGATGCCCAAATCTTCCCTACAAATCACCCGATGCCCAAATCTTCACTACAAATCACCCCCAACGCCCAAATCTTCACTACAAATCACCCGATGCCCAAATCTTCACTACAAATCACCCGATGCCCAAATCTTCACTGCAAATCACCCGATGCCCAAATCTTCCCTACAAATCATCCGACCCCCAAATCTTCCCTACAAATCACCCGACGCCCAAATCTTCACTACAAATCACCCGATGCCCAAATCTTCACTACAAATCACCCGATGCCCAAATCTTCACTACAAATCACCCGATGCCCAAATCTTCACTGCAAATCACCCGATGCCCAAATCTTCCCTACAAATCACCCGATGCCCAAATCTTCACTACAAATCACCCGATGCCCAAATCTTCACTACAAATCACCCGATGCCCAAATCTTCACTACAAATCACCCGATGCCCAAATCTTCCCTACAAATCACCCGACGCCCAAATCTTCACTACAAATGACCCGACGCTTCAAGATCAAAAATGTTCCCGGGATCAGATTGGGCGGATTTCTGGATTTTTTTTATTCCCATAGAAATGATTGGAAACGCGCGATTCTCTGCTCAAACTGAAAAATGTTACAAAGTAATAATATATGAATACATAAATTACTAAAAATCATCATACGTATCAATAATATGGAATAATACAGAAATAATAATAATTATCCCATAACCTGAAAATGTAATAAATAATTATTAATAATAAAATGCACAAAAAAAAAATAATAATAATAATAATAATAATGTGTTTATTTTGTGTTCGGTGTTTATTATTATTTTATGTTTTGGTTAAGGCTGATTATTTATTTATTATTACATCTGTAATATGTAGTAGTAGTATGTAGTAAATGTAGTAGTATGTAGTAATAGTGGTGGTGGTAGTGGTAGTATGTAGTGGAAATATGTAGTAGTAGTGGTAGTATGTAGTAGTGGTAGTATGTAGTGGTAATATGTAGTAGTAGTAGTGGTAGTAGTAGTATGTAGTGGAAATATGTAGTAGTAGTGTGTAGTATGTAGTAGTGGTAGTATGTAGTAGTGGTAGTATGTAGTGGTAATATGTAGTAGTAGTAGTAGTGGTAGTAGTAGTATGTAGTGGAAATATGTAGTAGTAGTGTGTAGTATGTAGTAGTGGTAGTATGTAGTAGGTAGAATGTAGTAGTAGTGGTAGTATGCAGTAGAAATATGTAGTAGTACTATGTAGTAGGTAGAATGTAGTAGCAGTAGTTTGTAGTAGTAATATGTAGTAGTAGTAGTAGTGGTAGTATGTAGTAGGAGTATGCAGTAGTAAGAATGTAGTAGTGGTAGTATGTAGTAGTAGCAGTAGTAGAGGTAGTATGTAGTAGTGGTAGTTTGTAGTAGTATGTAGTGGTAGCATGTAGTGGTAGCAGCATGTAGTAGTATGTAGTGGTAGTATGTAGTAGTATGTAGTGGTAGTAGTAGTAGTATGTAGTGGTAGTAGCATTTAGCAGTGGTAGTATGTAGTAGTCATAGTATGTAGTAGTAGAAGTAGCAGCATGTAGTAGTAGTATGCATTAGTAGTTAGTATGTAGTGGGAATATGTAGTAGTACTATGTAGTAGGTAGAATGTAGTAGTAGTAGTAATATGTAGTAGTAGTGGTAGTATGTAGTAGTAAGAATGTAGTAGTGGTAGTATGTAGTAGTAGCAGTAGTAGAGGTAGTATGTAGTAGTGGTAGTTTGTAGTAGTATGTAGTGGTAGCAGCATGTAGTAGTATGTAGTGGTAGTATGTAGTAGTATGTAGTGGTAGTATGTAGTAGTATGTAGTGGTAGTATGTAGTAGTATGTAGTGGTAGTATGTAGTAGTATGTAGTGGTAGTAGCATGTAGCAGTGGTAGTATGTAGTAGTATGCAGTAGTAGTTGTAGCATGTAGTAGTAGCAGCAGTAGTAGCATGTAGTAGTGGTAGTATGTAGTAGTAGCAGCATGTAGTAGTAGCATGCATTAGTAGTTAGTATGTAGTGGGAATATGTAGTAGTACTATGTAGTAGGTAGAATGTAGTAGCAGTAGTTTGTAGTAGTAATATGTAGTAGTAGTGGTAGTATGTAGTAGTAAGAATGTAGTAGTAAGAATGTAGTAGTGGTAGTATGTAGTAGTAGCAGTAGTAGAGGTAGTATGTAGTAGTGGTAGTTTGTAGTAGTATGTAGTGGTAGCAGCATGTAGTAGTATGTAGTGGTAGTATGTAGTAGTATGTAGTGGTAGTATGTAGTAGTATGTAGTGGTAGTATGTAGTAGTATGTAGTGGTAGTATGTAGTAGTATGTAGTGGTAGTATGTAGTAGTATGCAGTAGTAGTTGTAGCATGTAGTAGTAGCAGCAGTAGTAGCATGTAGTAGTGGTAGTATGTAGTAGTAGCAGCATGTAGTAGTAGCATGCATTAGTAGTTAGTATGTAGTGGGAATATGTAGTAGTACTATGTAGTAGGTAGAATGTAGTAGCAGTAGTTTGTAGTAGTAATATGTAGTAGTAGTGGTAGTATGTAGTAGTAAGAATGTAGTAGTAAGAATGTAGTAGTGGTAGTATGTAGTAGTAGCAGAGGTAGTATGTAGTAGTGCTAGTTTGTAGTAGTATGTAGTGGTAGTATGTAGTGGTAGCAGCATGTAGTAGTAGTATGTAGTGGTAGTATGTAGTAGTATGTAGTGGTAGTATGTAGTAGTAGTATGCAGTATGTAGTGGTAGTAGTGGTAGTATGTAGTAGTCGTAGTATGTAGTAGCAGCATGTAGTATGTAGTAGTATGTATGTAGTAGTAGGATGTATGTAGTAGTATATAGTGAATGTAGTAGTAGTAGTAGCAGTAGTATGTAGTAGTAGTAGTATGTAGTAGTGGTAGTATGTAGTAGTATGTAGTAGTAGTAGTATGTAGTAGTAGTAGTAGCAGTAGTATGTAGTAGTAGTAGTATGTAGTAGTAGTAGTAGTATGTAGTAGTAGGATGTATGTAGTAGTATATAGTGAATGTAGTAGTAGTAGTAGCAGTAGTATGTAGTAGTAGTAGTATGTAGTAGTAGTATTGGTAGTATGTAGTAGTAGGATGTATGTAGTAGTATATAGTGAATGTAGTAGTAGTAGTATGCAGTAGTAACCTAACAAAAAAAATAAAAATAAATAAATAATAGGAGAGAATTAATAAAATATGAATGGGGTCGCAGTAATCGAGTCGCAGTTGGGCGTGGCTCCGGATCCTTTTCTAACATCACCACTTCTGGTGCCGAGTATTAGAACAGACCGCTATGGCACGCCTTCAGTGTCGGGTCACACTTATGCGATGCGGGAAGGCTGCGAATTTGCAGCCTGTTCCCGCATCGCAAACACACCCTTGGCAGTTCACACTGCCATATGCGATACGCTGGGGGTGTCAATGAAATGTTAATGACACCCCCAGTTTGATCGCATATCGCAGTGCGATCTTTACAGTTCGCACAGGATCGGATCGCACAAGTGTGAACTATCCTGATTGATCCTGATGCGGCTCAAAAAAAGGGTCCTGTGCGACTTTGGTGAGGGTGCGGTGCGAATTTAGCCACACAAAGTGTATGGCTGAATTTGCACCGCACAGCCGATCGCATGTAACGAAGGAGCAGTGCGCTCCGATATTACATGCGATCGCCGCAGCCGCAAGAGTGTGAACCGACACTCAGCTACAGAGGAATTCATCCCGAATACAAATATTTATTTTATGTATTTCTTCAACTTCTCTATTTATAAACATCCGTCTCCAACAAATCAAACACTACAATAAGACCCCCGTTCACACTGGGGCGACGCTACTTTGCCGGGCCACCTCATAGGTCGCAGGCGCGCTGCTCGCCCCGCGACCTCGGAGCGGCCGGCACGGACTTCATATCATTGAAGTCAATGCAGGTCGCTCCGGGTCGCCCCAAAGAAGCTCCGGACCCTTTTTCTAAGTCGGAGCAACTTGTGTCGCTCCTATTAGAATGGGTCCGCAGCTTCTCTATGCCAGGCGACCTACGGCGACCTGTCAGGTGACCAGGTCGCCTGACAGGTCGCCCCAGTGTGAACGGGGTCTTAGACATAAGGCTCCTTTCACATTTGTGTTACCTATAATCCGATATTACATGCGATCGCCGCACACGCTGTAGTGTGAATCGGCACTAAGTCGTGCGATTTTGACTGGACTTGAAGCAATGCATATGTAATCTTGGGGTCTATGGACCTCAAATCGCATCAAAGTCAGACCAAAGTAGTGCAGGGACTACTTTGAAGTCGCACAGATATCAACGGTACTCATTGGAAATCTTTGGGTACGACTTGTCTTATACAACTTTGCAGTCCTAAATCGCAGGACAAGTCGCACGAATGTGAAAGGGGCCTAAATGTACAACCAGGAATGCAACACTGATCACCAAATTATTATAATGCAGCCTATTGATTCTTAGACGTGATGGCTGCATTCGTTTTTTATTTTTAGCCCCTGTTCTCGCTGAATGCATCGCATGACAAGTCGCACCCAATGTTTTTCAAAGATATGTGCGACTTAAAGCCCAGGCAACTTTAAAAAGGTTACTGCACTACTTTGGTCTGACTTTCCTGCGACTTGTCTGCCATAGACAGGGGTGCAAACCCTCAAAAGTCGCACCTGAATGTTATACATGCGACAGTTGTCAATTAGCATTGGTCAAAGCCAAAGTCGCAGCCATCCAAAGTTGCATGGAAGTTGCACATCGAAGTCGCACAAGTGTGAATGGAGCCTTAGAAACGGATTTGTATGCAGAGCTGCAGCAGATTCTGTGTGCTCCAGTTTTACTTAATCTAAACCAAATAAAGCGTTGCACCCGGGGCAGCCGCCCCTCTCACCCACCCCCTCTTGTCTATTCACACCTGTGCGACTTCAAAAATTGTGCAATTTTTATTGGGACTTGGATGGTATCTTTCTTTGATTTTGGATGAATGCAAACTTTTGGCTTTGACCATTGCAATTGTTTGCGCTCTACAAAGTCGCACGCACCATGCAGGTGCGATTTTTGTTAACAGACCTCACCCCACCCCTGAGGTCGCATTGCTTCTCTCCTGAGTAAAAAAAAAAAAAAACACGACTGCCTCTGATTGTGACTGCCTCTGATTGTGTCATTCACACTTGTGCGACTATGTAACTATGTAACTATGATTGTGTCATTCACACTTGTGCGACTTGTCATGCAATTTTGGACCCTCACGTTGCATGGAAATCAGGCCAAAGTAGTGCAGGAACTACTTTAAAGCCGCTGCGATTTTTAAGTTGCACAGGTATGAACGGTACCCATTGGGAAACATGGGGGTGCAACTGGTCATGCGACTTTGGGGGTCCAAAAAAAATTACATGACAAGTCGCAAAAGTGTGAATGGGGCCTTCATGTCTGATTGATACAATCAGAGGCGGTTGTGTTTTTTTCACTCCAGGGAGATGCTATGCAACCTGATCCCGAGGGGGGGGGGGTCTGTTAACAGACCTCACCCCACCCCCGAGGTCGCATTGCGTCTCTCCTGAGTGAATAAAAAAAAAAAACACGACTGCCTCTGATTGTGTCAATCAGACTTGAAGGCCCCATTCATACTTGTGCGACTTGTCATGCAACTTTGGACCTTCACGTCGCATGGAATTCAGGCCAAAGTAGTGCAGGAACCACTTTAAAGCCGCTGCGATTTTTAAGTTGCACAGAAAAGAACGGTACTCATTGGGAAACATGGGGGTGCGACCTGTTATGCAACTTAGGGGGGGTCCAAAAAAAAAATCGAATGGCAAGTCGCAAAAGCGTGAATGGGGCCTTCATGTCTGATTGATATAATCAGTGGCAGTCATGGGGAGGGGGGGGGGGTTTGACTCCCAAGGTCGCATTGCGTCTCTCCTGAGTGAATACAAAAAAAAAAAACACGACTGCCTCTGATTGTATCAATCAGACATGAAGGCCCCATTCACACTTATGCGACTTGTCATGCAATTTTAGACCCTCACGTCACATGGAAGTCAGACCAAAGTAGTGCAGGAACTACTTTAAAGCCGCTGCGATTTTTAAGTTGCACAGATATGAACGGTACTCATTGGGAAACATGGGGGTGTGACTTTGGGGGGTCCATAAAAAAATCGCATGACAAGTCGCAAAAGTGTGAATGGGGCCTTCATGTCTGATTGATACAATCAGAGGCAGTCAGTTTTTTTTTTCACTCCGGGGAGACGCTATGCGACCTGATCCCGAGGGGGGGGGGTCTGTTAACAGACCTCAACTCGCCCCCCAAGGTGTCTGATTGATACAATCAGAGGCAGTCATGTTTTTTTCACTCCGGGGAGACGCTATGCGACCTGATCTGTGGGGGGGGGGGGGGGTCTGTTAACAGACCTCAACCCCCCCCCCCCCCATAAGGTGTCTGATTGATACAATGAGAGACAGTCAAGTTTTTTTCCCTCTGGGGAGACGTTATGTGACCTGATGTCGGGGTAGTTGATCTCCTGGAGGTCTTAGCCGGGTGATTCGGGGTCCCTGCATGAAAAGATAGAATAAAATATGTACAAAAATGTGAGGGTGTACTTACTTTTGTCAGATACTGTATATAAATAACAACCCGATTGTAGAACCTGCTGGGGATATTCCGGTTTTGTTTTGGCAACCAGTGAGAGTCTCCGGTGGTTAAATAATGCATTGAGCCACACCAACACAGGAAAACCCCAACGCAAGCCGGCGGTAAATTTTGCTGGTCTGACAAATCAAACTGAAACCGAAGCGGAGACCAAAAAAAAAAAAAGGGGGGGGGGGGGGAGATGATATCTAATCCAGTCCTAAAAACTATGAGGTCATAAAGGTACCATAAGCCCCCGATTCAGGAAACTTTAAAAACGCACGTAAGGCATGCCAGAGCGACTTCTCCTTCAGTACTATTTTACGTCATTTTAGCAGCCGGATGAATCGGAGGCGGCGGCCGGCTGTGCCGGGAATGACGTCTTTGTATCTGAGCTGGATGTATTGTATGGAGGGATCACACAATGCTACATGAAGCGGACAATTGATGCGATTGTCGCAGGATTTTATTAAACTGCCATCAGACAGTTCAACTGATTTAATGATGTGTGTAGGAATATTAATCCCCCACTTCATTCTTGTATGCGGCTCAGTGCCTGTTTTTGAAGTCAGTGCAGAGATTGGTGGTTGCGGCGCGGAATCCCCGACTAGGTCTTTAGGTTTAATGCACTAGCAGCGCCATACAGGATATAAAAGGGGTATCAGCATCCAGTCTGGGACTCCTGTACATAGCGCACGTGGCCGGGGCGCACGCTGCGGTACTGCGGTGTGCATGTCGGGGTGCTACACTGACATTCATTCTTAAAACCCTTTGGTCCCCCCCCCCCCCCTCCTTGGAGGACCATTCACCCTGAGTGCCACCACAATGCAGCTGCTGCTGGATATACATTGCGTCACACTGATGTGCGTTGTAGCGCTGGCAAAACCGCGCATGCGCTATCCTGCCAAACAAGTTACTGAACGCATGGCAATGCGTAATAAATGCATTGATGCAGTGCCATTCCCTCCCCACATTCCGCACCCCCAGACTGACCTACCTACCCCAACAGCTCATAACTCCTCCCCCCGTATACCCCATTAGAGCCAGCCAGAACCTCATAATACCCCCCACATACTCCCCCCCCACCTCTATATACATCATACCTTCCCAATACTCACTGTATACCCCTATACTGAGCCCCTTTATACAATATACCCCCCACATACTGACCTACCTACCCCAACATCTCATAACCCCCCCTAATACCCCAATACCTCCACATACTCCCCCTATATACACACACTACACCCCTAAATACTCACTGTATACCCCATACCCCTATACTGAGCCCCCTTATATAAAATATACCCCCACATACTGACCTACCTACCCCAACATTTCATAACCCCCCCTGTATACCCCACAACAGCCCCTAGAACCCCATAATACCCCCCACATACCCACCCCCTGTCCGCTATATACACAATATACCCCTGAATACTCACTGTATACCCTTATACTGAGCCCCCTTATATAATATACCCCCCAAATCTCATAATCCCCCCCCCCCCCCGCTTACTCCATTACAACCCCCCAGAACCCCATAATACTCTCCACATACTCCCCTGTCCCCTATATACACACTATACCCCCAATACTAACTGTATACCCCATACCCCTATACTGAGCCCACTTATACAATATACCCCCCACATACTGACCTACCTACCCCAACATCTCATAACCCCCCGTATACCCCACAACAGCCCCCTAGAACCCCATAATACCCCCCACATACTCCCCCCTGGCCGCTATATACACACTATACCCCCAATACTCACTGTATACCCCATACCCCTAAACTGAGCCCCCTTATACAATATACCCCCAAATCTCATAATCCCCCCCCCGCTTACTCCATTACAGCTCCCCATAACCCCATAATACTCTCCACATACTCCCCCATCTTCTATATACACACTATACCCCTAAATACTCACTGTATACCCCATACCACTATACTGAGCCCCCTTATATAATATACCCCCATATACTGACCTAACTACCCCCAACATCTCATAACCCCCCTGTATACCCCACAACAGCCCCCTAGAACCCCATAATACCCCCACATACTCCCCCCTTTCCGCTATATACACAATATACCCCCCAATACTCACTGTATACCCCTATACTGACCCCCCTTATACAATATACCCCCACATCATATAGTTTACCCCCCCCTTACTCCATTACAACCCCCAGGACCCCATAATACTCTCCACATACTCCCCTGTCCCCTATATACACACACTATACCCCTAAATACTCACTGTATACCCCATACCCCTATACTGAGCCCCCTTATACAATATACCCCCCACATCACATCTCATAATCCCCCCCCCCCGCTTACTCCATTACAGCCCCCCATAACCCCATAATACTCTCCACATACTCCCCCATCTCCTATATACACACTATACCCCTAAATACTCACTGTATACCCCATACCCCTATACTGAGCCCCCTTATATAATATACCCCCACATACTGACCTACCTACCCCAACATCTCATAACCGCCCTGTATACCCCACAACAGCCCCTAGAACCCCATAATACCCCCCACATACTCCCCCACTGTCCGCTATATACACAATATACCCCCAATACTCACTGTATACCCCTATACTGAGCCCCCTTATACAATATACCCCCACATCTCATAGTCCACCCCCCCCCCCGCTTACTCCATTACAACCCCCCAGAACCCCATCATACTCTCCACATACTCCCCTGTCCCCTATATACACACTATACCCCTAAATACTCACTGTATACCCCATACCCCTATACTGAGCCCCCTTATACAATATACCCCCACATCTCATAATCCCCCCGCATACTCCATTACAGCCCCCCAGAACCCAATAATACTCCCCCGTCCCCTATATACACACTATACCCCTAAATACTCACTGTATACCCCATACCCCTATACTGAGCCCCCTTATACAATATACCCCCATGGGCTCAGGGTACACCGTGGTGCGTTTGGAAGCCCTTTAAAGCAAATGTGCTGCCCCTACACAACGCAGATTATCGCACCCAACCCGCGTGAACACCTTAAAGGGAGAGTCCATTTGGACTTCAGTCACATGATTACTGCCAGAGCTGAGGCAGCACACAGAAGGACATTGCAGGGGATGCCGGTCATTGGATCTCAAGCTCTGTGAAGGCTTCTGGGAGAGATTGTGAACCCATTACAGGAGCAGGGGGATGAGAAGTCTTGAAAATCCTTACTATGGAATGTTTACTGTTGCCATGGTTATAACAAAGAGAATTCTATAGATTTATGAATGAGTCAAGTGTGAAGAAAGTGACACATCGACCACACGGCTGTCATTATAAAACTGAGACCCCCCCCCGCTGGAGTGCAGACTTCCCCTTCACTTCACTGAGAACTTTCCCCGAAAGATGAATTGATGTCCCTGAGAGCGCCGACGTGGTCACCTAGAAACCAACATAACAATCCGAGGAAATTTCTATCGATGGGTTTGCTGCGGTGGGCGGAGCTCAGTACTAGCTGAGGACATGACCCCCCCCCCAATGCACCATACTTACAGTAACGCCATTCATTGGCGTTACTGTAAGCCCCCCCCCAATGCACCCTGATTATAGTAGCGCCATTCATTGTGAATGAGCCCCCCAATGCACCGTGATTTCAGTAGCGCCATTGATTGTGAGTGGGCCCCCCAATGCACCCGGATTATAGTAGCGCCGTTCATTGTGAATGGGCCCCCCAATGCACCGTGATTAGAGTAGCGCCATTCATTGTGAATGAGCCCCCCAATGCACCGTGATTTCAGTAGCGCCATTGATTGTGAGTGGGCCCCCCAATGCACCCGGATTATAGTAGCGCCGTTCATTGTGAATGGGCCCCCCAATGCACCCTGATTAGAGTAGCGCCATTCATTGTGAATGGGGCCCCCCAATGCACCCTGATTAGAGTAGCACCATTCATTGTGAATGGGCCCCCCAATGCACCATGATTTCAGTAGCGCCATTCATTGTGAATTGGCCCCCCCAATGCACCGTGATTAGAGTAGCGCAATTCATTGTGAATGGGCCCCCCAATGCACCCTGATTAGAGTAGCGCCATTCATTGTGAATGGGCCCCCCAATGCACCCTGATTAGAGTAGCGCCATTCATTGTGAATGGGCCCCCCAATGCACCCCGATTATAGTAGCGCCATTCATTGTGAATGGGCCCCCCAATGCAACCCGATTATAGTAGCGCCATTCATTGTGAATGGGCCCCCCAATGCACCCCGATTATAGTAGCGCCATTCATTGTGAATGGGCCCCCCAATGCACCCGGATTATAGTAGCGCCATTCATTGAGGATGGGCCCACCAATGCACCCGGATTATAGTAGCGCCAATCATTGAGGATGGGCCCGCGATGAACCGGGATTAGAGTAGCACCATTCATTGTGAATGGGCCCCCCCAATGCACCCTAAATATAGTAGCGCCATTCATTGTTAACGGGCCCCCCCAATGCACCCCGATTATAGTAGCGCCATTCATTGTGAGTGGGCCCCCGCCATTCATTGTGAGTGGGCCCCCGCCATTCATTGTGAGTGGGCCCCCCAATGCACCCTGATTATAGTGGCGCGATTCATTGTGAATGGCCCCCCCATGCACTGTGCTTAGAGTAACGCCGTTCATTGTGAATGCCCCCCAATGCACCGTGCTTAGAGTAACGCTGTTCATTGTGAATGGGCCCCCCCAATGCACCCTGATTATAGTAGCGCCATTCATTGTGAGTGGGCCCCCGCCATTCATTGTGAGTGGGCCCCCCAATGCACCCTGATTATAGTAGCGCGATTCATTGTGAATGGCCCCCCCATGCACTGTGCTTAGAGTAACGCCGTTCATTGTGAATGCCCCCCCATGCACTGTGCTTAGAGTAACACCGTTCATTGTGAATGGCCCCCCCATGCACTGTGCTTAGAGTAACACCGTTCATTGTGAATGCCCCCCCATGCACTGTGCTTAGAGTAACGCCATTCATTGTGAATGGGCCCCCCCAATGCACCCTGATTATAGTAGCGCCATTCATTGTGAGTGGGCCCCCGCCATTCATTGTGAGTGGGCCCCCCAATGCACCCTGATTATAGTAGCGCGATTCATTGTGAATGGCCCCCCCATGCACTGTGCTTAGAGTAACACCGTTCATTGTGAATGGCCCCCCCATGCACTGTGCTTAGAGTAACGCCGTTCATTGTGAATTCCCCCCCATGCACTGTGCTTAGAGTAACACCGTTCATTGTGAATGGCCCCCCCATGCACTGTGCTTAGAGTAACACCGTTCATTGTGAATGCCCCCCCATGCACTGTGCTTAGAGTAACGCCATTCATTGTGAATGGGCCCCCCCAATGCACCCTGATTATAGTAGCGCCATTCATTGTGAGTGGGCCCCCGCCATTCATTGTGAGTGGGCCCCCCAATGCACCCTGATTATAGTAGCGCGATTCATTGTGAATGGCCCCCCCATGCACTGTGCTTAGAGTAACACCGTTCATTGTGAATGCCCCCCCATGCACTGTGCTTAGAGTAACACCATTCATTGTGAATGGGCCCCCCCAATGCACCGTGCTTAGAGTAACGCTGTTCATTGTGAATGGCCCCCCCATGCACCGTGCTTAGAGTAACGCCGTTCATTGTGAATGCCCCCCCATGCACTGTGCTTAGAGTAACGCCATTCATTGTGAATGGGCCCCCCCAATGCACCGTGCTTAGAGTAACGCTGTTCATTGTGAATGGCCCCCCCATGCTCCGTGCTTAGAGTAACACCGTTCATTGTGAATGGCCCCCCCAATGCACCGTGCTTAGAGTAGCGCCATTCGAATGCCGCCATTTTACCTACTACTTGCTAACTAGAATCTTCACGTTAAACGCTTGGCTCTTTTTGTTTTTGCGCTCACAAGGCATTCGATCGGCACTCTGTGAGTGTTCAGAAAACGATCGATGAGCGCTTGGAAAACCCTCTGGCGTTATGCTGCACAATAATGCGCACTGCATTAACTCCGCCCATTTGCGTGCACCAAAAAATGTGAAACCTGGGAAAGACATCCCTGACTTTGTTTTCTTTTTTTTTTAAACGCACTGCACTGAACCGCGTGCTACTTGGTGCGTGCGTTGCAGACGCATTGGGGTACCATTAAGAATTAATAGCCCCCCCCCCCCCACACACAAAGAGCAGCGTGCTTTCCCAACCTGAGTGGGGGTCCTGGGATCTGTAGAGGGGAGGAGATTTCTACTATTTCTGGGAGTTTCCAGAAATAGATACATTGTTTATAAATCCTGGGAGAAGAGGAAATAAGAATTATAAACATCACACATTGTTTCTAATATAATTGGAGAGTGATGATGTCATACAGACACACATTACACACGGGGGAGGGGTCCTCAGAGCCACCTACCTCCTCCATACCTAGTCTGACATTATATATATATATATATATATATATATATATATATATATATATATAACAGACTAGGTCAGTATGGAGGAGGTAGGTGGTATATATATGTATATATCTAGAGAGTAATTATGTCAACCAGATATAATATACACAGAGCGGGGGTGGGGTCCTCACGGCTACCTACTACCGCCATACCTACCTAGTCCATCTGTCATATACAGTATGTTATAATTGGACAATACAGATATATTATTATACACAGAGTGGGGGAGGGGTCCCCATTGCCACCCACATACCTACGTAGTCTGTAACCTATATCTGGAGAGTGATGATGTCATACCGATATGGTAAATACAGAATGGGGGAGGGGTCCTCAGAGCCACCTACCACCTCTATACCTACCTATTCTGTAATATATATCATATATCTGGAGAGTGATGATGTCATACAGATATATTACACACAGAGTGGGGGATGGGTCCCCATTGCCACCTCCATGCCTACCTAGTCTGGAACATATATCTGTAGAGTGATGATGTCATACCGATATGGTAAATACAGAATGGGGGAGGGGTCCTCAGAGCCACCTACCACCTCTACACCTACCTATTCTGTAATATATATCTGGAGAGTGATGATGTCATATATACACAGAATGGGGGAGGGGATCCTTAGAGCCACCTACCACCTCTATACCTACCTATTCTGTAATATAAATCCTATATCTAGAGAGTGATGATGTCATATATATATATATATATATACAGAGTGGGGGAGGGGTCCTCAGAGCCACCTACCTCCTCTATACCTACCTATTCTGTAATATATATCATATATCTGGAGAGTGATGATGTCAAATATACACAGAGTGGGGGAGGGGACCCTTATAGCCACCTACCTCCTCTATACCTACCTATTCTGTAATATATATTATATCTAGAGTGTGATGATGTCATATAGATATATTATACACACAGTGGGGGGGGGGAGGGGTCCTCAGAGCCACCTACCTCCTCTATACCTACCTTGTCTGTCTGTAATATATACCCCGCCTATGATGTCACACATACACTTCATACACAAAAGTGGGGGGGGGGGGGCAGTCCCCACATCCCCCCCTCCCTAGTCAGCCTGTAATATAAATCCTATATCTAGAGAGTGATGATGTCATATATATATATACACAGAGTGGGAGGGAGGGAGGGGGTGCCCAGAGCCACCTACCTCCACCATTACTTACCTGGCCTGTCCTGCAGTGCTGACACACAGGGAGCAGAACCCTCCAGCTTGGGTTGGCAGGGGCAGTATGGGGGATGGGAGGAGGGAGATCACATGACCTGAGAACAGCCTGATAGAGAATTCCCTCTGATCTCTCCAGCGCCCCCACCTGGTACCACCAGGAACAGCAGGAACTTTGGGCTGAATAAATAATGATATACACAGTGTGATGCACTCTCTATGCAGTAAAGCAGCAGTCTTGGTTTTTGTGCCCCCCCCCCCCCCCATATCATAGTTTAATTATTACTTTATCAGGCTGTGCTGTCCCCCAAAAGTGGCAGTTAGAGGGGGTTGGGAGAAACCAATCTTCAGAGGGAGGGGGGGGGCTTACAAGGATTTATTCAGTGAGGGTCCATGTAGATGTGTGTAGAAGGGGGACTTTGTAGGGTTAGGTAGGTGCAGTGTCCTGTATGCCGGGTGTAATTCTCAGTATCTGTTCTTATTCTGTATGTATGGACTCTGCACAGTACTACTTCTCTTGTCCTGTATGCCGGGTGTAATTCTCGGTATCTGTTCTTATTCTGTATGTATGGACTCTGCACAGTACTACTTCTCCTGTCCTGTATGCTGGGTGTAATTCTCAGTATCTGTTCTTATTCTGTATGTATGGACTCTGCACAGTACCACTTCTCCTGTCCTGTATGCCGGGTGTAATTCTCGGTATCTGTTCTTATTCTGTATGTATGGACTCTGCACAGTACTACTTCTCCTGTCCTGTATGCTGGGTGTAATTCTCGGTATCTGTTCTTATTCTGTATGTATGGACTCTGCACAGTACTACTTCTCCTGTCCTGTATGCCGGGTGTAATTCTCGGTATCTGTTCTTATTCTGTATGTATGGACTCTGCACAGTACCACTTCTCCTGTCCTGTATGCTGGGTGTAATTCTCGGTATCTGTTCTTATTCTGTATGTATGGACTCTGCACAGTACTACTTCTCCTGTCCTGTATGCTGGGTGTAATTCTCGGTATCTGTTCTCATTCTGTATGTATGGACTCTGCACAGTACTACTTCTCCTGTCCTGTATGCCGGGTGTAATTCTCAGTATCTGTTCTTATTCTGTATGTATGGACTCTGCACAGTACTACTTCTCCTGTCCTGTATGCTGGGTGTAATTCTCGGTATCTGTTCTCATTCTGTATGTATGGACTCTGCACAGTACTACTTCTCCTGTCCTGTATGCCAGGTGTAATTCTCAGTATCTGTTCTTATTCTGTATGTATGGACTCTGCACAGTACTACTTCTCCTGTCCTGTATGCCGGGTGTAATTCTCAGTATCTGTTCTTATTCTGTATGTATGGACTCTGCACAGTACTACTTCTCCTGTCCTGTATGCCGGGTGTAATTCTCAGTATCTGTTCTTATTCTGTATGTATGGACTCTGCACAGTACTACTTCTCCTGTCCTGTATGCCAGGTGTAATTCTCAGTATCTGTTCTTATTCT
Organism: Pelophylax lessonae; assembly: GCF_965119305.1. Classification (NCBI taxonomy): domain Eukaryota; kingdom Metazoa; phylum Chordata; class Amphibia; order Anura; family Ranidae; genus Pelophylax; species Pelophylax lessonae. Next base: position 5,772,585 of record NC_138780.1, read on the forward strand.
GTATATATGGACTCTGCACAGTACTACTTCTCCTGTCCTGTATGCCGGGTGTAATTCTCAGTATCTGTTCTTATTCTGTATGTATGGACTCTGCACAGTACCACTTCTCCTGTCCTGTATGCCGGGTGTAATTCTCAGTATCTGTTCTTATTCTGTATGTATGGACTCTGCACAGTACCACTTCTCCTGTCCTGTATGCCGGGTGTAATTCTCAGTATCTGTTCTTATTCTGTATGTATGGACTCAGCACAGTACCACTTCTCCTGTCCTGTATGCTGGGTGTAATTCTCGGTATCTGTTCTTATTCTGTATGTATGGACTCTGCACAGTACTACTTCTCCTGTCCTGTATGCCGGGTGTAATTCTCAGTATCTGTTCTTATTCTGTATGTATGGACTCTGCACAGTATCACTTCTCCTGTCCTGTATGCTGGGTGTAATTCTCGGTATCTGTTCTTATTCTGTATCTATGGACTCTGCTCAGTACTACTTCTCTGTCCTGTATGCTGGGTGTAATTCTCAGTATCTGTTCTTATTCTGTATGTATGGACTCTGCACAGTACTACTTCTCCTGTCCTGTATGCCGGGTGTAATTCTCGGTATCTGTTCTTATTCTGTATGTATGGACTCTGCACAGTACTACTTCTCCTGTCCTGTATGCCGGGTGTAATTCTCAGTATCTGTTCTTATTCTGTATGTATGGACTCAGCACAGTACTACTTCTCCTATCCTGTATGCTGGGTGTAATTCTCGGTATCTGTATGGCTGGGACATGTCCAGGCAGCGCTGATTGTAATTGGATCTCAGACTATTTCTGGCTGGGGGAAGACGATGTCCAGACACCACCAAACCCGGAACTCACCTCTGACTTATGATTTATATTCGTCTGTATGAGCAGAGAGATATATCTTATATCTGGAGGGCGGTGATGTCACTCCTGTATAATATACACTATGTTACCAAAAGTATTGGGACGCCTTTTACACACACATGATCTTTAATGGCATCCCAGTCTTAGTCCGTAGGGTTCAATATTGAGTTGGCTCCACCCTTTGCAGATATAACAGCTTCAACTCTTCTGTGAAGGCCGTCCACAAGGTTTAGGAGTGTCTATGGGAATGTTTGACCATTCTACCAGAAAAGGGGGAGGTCAGGCACTGATGTTGGATGAGAAGGCCTGGCTTGCAGTCTCCACTCTAATTCATCCCAAAGGTGTTCTATCAGGTTGAGGTCAGGAACTTGACTGGCCTGCACAGAGTCCTGACCTCAATCCGATTGTGCTCTAGTCTATCCCAAAGGTGTTCTATCGGGGTGAGGTCAGGACAGTCAAGTTCCTTCACCCCAAACTCACTCATCCATGTCTTTATGGACCTTGCTTTGTGCTCTGCTCCAAATCATTTGGTGGAGGGGGGATTAGGGTGGGGGGTGTTTTTCAGGGGTTGGGCTTGTCCCTTAGTTCCAGTGAAGAGAAACCAAGACATTTTGGACAATTTCATGCTCCCAACTTTGTGGGAGGAGTTTGGGGATGGCCCCTCCCTGTTCCAACATGACTGCGCACCAGTGCACAAAGCAAGGTCCATAAAGACATGGATGAGCGAGTTTGGAGTGGAGGAACTTGACTGGCCTGCACAGAGTCCTGACCACAACTCCATAGAACACCTTAGGGATAAATTAGAGCCAGAGGCGTAAATAGGGTCTCCAGCGCCCTTGGCGAGGAGCTGTATCAGCGCCCCCCAATCCCCCCCCCCCCCAAGAGAGGATTTGACAGAGAGAGAGGGGGTGACAGAGAGAGAGGGAGGGTGACAGACAGAGAGAGGGGGGGTGACAGAGAGAGAGGGAGGGTGACAGACAGAGAGAGGGGGGGTGACAGAGAGAGAGGGAGGGTGACAGACAGAGAGAGGGGGGGTGACAGACAGAGAGAGGGGGGGGGTGACAGACAGAGAGAGGGGGGGGGTGACACAGAGAGAGAGGGGGGTGACAGACAGAGAGAGAGGGGGGGTGACACAGAGAGAGGGAGGGGGGTGACACAGAGAGAGAGGGGGGGTGACACAGAGAGAGAGGGGGGTGACACAGAGAGAGGGGGGTGACACAGAGAGAGAGGGGGGTGACAGAGAGAGAGAGGGGGGGTGACACAGAGAGAGAGGGGGGTGACACAGAGAGAGGGGGGGTGACACAGAGAGAGAGGGGGGTGACAGAGAGAGAGAGGGGGGGTGACACAGAGAGAGAGGGGGGTGACACAGAGAGAGAGGGGGGGTGACACAGAGAGAGGGGGGGTGACACAGAGAGAGAGAGGGGTGACACAGAGAGAGAGGGGGGTGACACAGAGAGAGAGGGGGGTGACACAGAGAGAGAGGGGGGTGACACAGAGAGAGGGAGGGGAGTGACACAGACAGAGAGAGAGGGGGGGTGACACAGAGAGAGGGGGGGGTGACAGAGAGAGAGAGAGGGGTGACACAGAGAGAGAGGGGGGTGACACAGAGAGAGAGGGGGGTGACACAGACAGAGAGAGAGGGGGGGTGACACAGAGAGAGGGAGGGGGGTGACACAGAGAGAGAGGGGGGTGACACAGAGAGAGAGGGGGGTGACACAGAGAGAGGGAGGGGGGTGACACAGACAGAGAGAGAGAGGGGGTGACACAGAGAGAGGGAGGGGGTGACACAGACAGAGAGAGAGGGGGGTGACACAGAGAGAGGGAGGGGGGTGACACAGAGAGAGAGGGGGGTGACAGAGAGAGAGAGGGGGGGTGACACAGAGAGGGGGGTGACACAGAGAGGGGGGTGACACAGAGAGAGGGAGGGGGGTGACACAGAGAGAGAGAGAGGGGGAGTGACAGAGAGACAGAGGGGGTGACAGAAAGACAGAGAGGGGGGTGACAGAGAGACAGAGGGGGGTGACAGAGAGACAGAGGGGGGTGAGGGGGGTAACAGAGAGACAGAGAAGGGGGATGACAGAGAGACAGAGAAGGGGGGTAACAGAGAGACAGAGAAGGGGGTAACAGAGAGACAGAGAAGGGGGGTGACAGAGAGACATAGAGGGGGGGGGTGATAGAGAGGGGGGTGACAGAGAGAGTGACAGAGAGAGAGGGGGGTGACAGGGAGAGAGAGAGTGGGGGTGACAGGGAGAGCTGCCTGGGGGCGCCGGCTGTGGAGAGGGCGCAACAATCACAGCTAAACACTTCCAATTTTTTTTGCCTGTCCTGACATCAACCCGATAGAACACCTTTGGGATGAATTAGAGTGTAGACTGAGAGCCAGGCCTTCTCGTCCAACATCAATGCCTGACCACACCTGTTCTGGAAGAATGGTGAAACATTCCCATAGACACTCCTAAACCTTGTGGACGGCCTTCCCAGAAGAGTTGAAGCTGTTATAGCTGCAAAGGGTGGGCCAACTCAATATTGAACCCTACGGACTAAGACTGGGATGCCATTAAAGGTCATGTGTGTGTAAAGGCAGGCGTCCCAATACTTTTGGTAATATAGTGTATATAGAGAGGCGTCCCAATACTTTTGGTAATATAGTGTATATAGAGAGGCGTCCCAATACTTTTGGTAATATAGTGTATATAGAGAGGCGTCCCAATACTTTTGGTAATATAGTGTATATAGAGAGGCGTCCCAATACTTTTGGTAATATAGTGTATATAGAGAGGCGTCCCAATACTTTTGGTGATATAGTGTATATAGAGAGGCGTCCCAATACTTTTGGTAATATAGTGTATATAGAGAGGCGTCCCAATACTTTTGGTAATATAGAGTATATAGAGAGTGGTGATGTCACTCTGGATATTATGGGATGCTACTCTAATAATATAATAATGGGTAAAAGTTTTTACTAGTAGCAGAGACGGCCACACCCGGCGCTCAGTATACAAAGCTCTCCCTGTGTAGTTTGGTCTCCACCCCATTAGGCTCCGCCCTCTGAGCGGCATCCCCAATGTAGGAAGTTGGTGACGAAGTGGAAACCTCAAGAATGTTACAAATCCGGGAGAGAGAGCGCAATTCACTGCAACCTCCTCCCATCCCCCTCCAGACAGATCCATACTGATATATTCTGCAGATTATTCCATCACTGACCCCTCTAGAGATCTGCAGAACATCGCTCCCTCCCATCCCCCTCCCGACAGATCCATATTGATATATTCTGCCTCTCCTGTATTTTATGTACAGAGCTCTCATTGGCTGATCATTCTTCTCCCTTCGCGGTGCTCCTGGCATCTGATTGGCACGGTGCCCGATACTCGCCATCTATGGATTGGTAGGGTTGTAGCGCTGGGTGCGTCCATGAAGGAGTTAATAATAAGTCTAATCATTAAACTGTGACTCATATAAACCACAGGCAGCTATAACCAAATATAAAACGTCCCCCCTGCCCCTTCCCTTCCCCCGCCAATATCCCGACTTCCTAGGAAAGAGAAGGGTGGGGGGGGGGGGATGGGCTCCCAATAATAATTAATCTCACTGTATTGCAGGTCTGGTGAATATTTAAAAACATAATAACTTTTTATACAAGAGAAAAAACAAACACCGCCCACTATGTCTGTCCTCCAATCAAAACGTATAAAATCGCCAACCGCTCAACCGTCACGTCCATCAATTCAAGGAGTGCAATAAAATGTTATATCTAATCAGGAGAACTGCTGAAATAGCTGGAATCACTGGATTACATCTTTTCTTATTCAATCCCAACCCCCCCCCCCCCCCGAATAAAAAGGTCTCGACCTCGTGGGCCAGACCGAGGGCTAGGCAGAAGAGGCAGATGCATAGGGCACTTTAGCAAGAAGGGGGTGCTAAAGGGGTGGGAGCTGCAACCTAGACTGCTGGGGTAGTTCAAAGCTCATGGGCTGGGGAGGGGGACTTTCACTTTGGTTGCCCGTTGATCTGGTCTCGGCACTGATCACAGAACGTCTGTTGGGACAGATCGACTTTTGTACCTGAAGTTTAACAAGACATGGGCCCCTAGAAGAAGTAATACATGAGACGTGGGCCCCTAGAAGAAGTAATACATGAGACGTGGGCCCCTAGAAGAAGTAATACATGAGACGTGGGCCCCTAGAAGAAGTAATACATGAGACATGGGCCCCTAGAAGAAGTAATACATGAGACATGGGCCCCTAGAAGAAGTAATACATGAGACGTGGGCCCCTAGAAGAAGTAATACATGAGACGTGGGCCCCTAGAAGAAGTAATACATGAGACATGGGCCCCTAGAAGAAGTAATACATGAGACGTGGGCCCCTAGAAGAAGTAATACATGAGACGTGGGCCCCTAGAAGAAGTAATACATGAGACGTGGGCCCCTAGAAGAAGTAATACATGAGATGGAGGTCCTGAAACGTAGCAATAAAAGAGGCATGGGCGAAGCAATATGTGAGCAATGGGCCCCTAGGAGAGGCAAAAGACGGGGCATTGTTCCATAGAAGCAATAGATGAGGTGTGGGCCCCTAGAAAAAGCAATACACAAGACATTGGCCCCTTAAAGAACACTACACGAGACCTGGGCCCCTAGAAGAAGCAATAGATGAGGTGTGGGCCCCTAGAAGAAGCAATAGACAAGACATGGGCCCCTAGAAGAAGCACTACACGAGACCTGGGCCCCTAGAAGAAGCAATAGATGAGGTGTGGGCCCCTAGAAGAAGCAATAGATGAGGCGTAGGCCCATAGAAGAAACAATAGACAAGGCATGGGCCCCTAGAAGAAGCAATAGACAAGGCATGGGCCCCTAGAAGAAGCAATAAATGAGGCGTGGGCCCATAGAAGCAATAGACGAGGCATGGGCCCCTAGAAGAAGCAATACAAGAGACATTGGCCCCTAGAAGAAGCACTACATGAGACAGAGGCACCTACAAGGAGCCAAACACAAGACGTAGAAGAAGCAATACATGAGACGTGGGCCCCCAGAAGAAGCACTACAAGGAACATGGGCCCCTAGAAGAAGCAATAGACAAGGCATGGGCCCATAGAAGCAATAGACAAGACATGGGCCCCTAGAAGAAGCAATACACAAGACATGGGCCCCTAGAAGAAGCAATAGACGAGGCGTAGGCCCCTTGAAGAAGCAATACACAAGACATGGGCCCCTAGAAGAAGCAATAGACGAGGCGTAGGCCCCTAGAAGAAGCAATAGACCAGGCGTAGGCCCATAGAAGCAATATACAAGGCGTGGGCCCCTAGAAGAAGCAATAAATGAGGCGTGGGCCCATAGAAGCAATAGACGAGGCGTAGGCCCCTAGAAGAAGCAATAGACAAGGCATGGGCCCCTAGAAGAAGCAATACACGAGACATTGGCCCCTAGAAGAAGCACTACAAGAGACATTGGCCCCTAGAAGAAGCACTATATGAGACAGAGGCACCTACAAGGAGCCAAACACAAGACGTAGAAGAAGCAATACATGAGACGTGGGCCCCTAGAAGAAGCACTACAAGGAACATGGGCCCCTAGAAGAAGCAATACACAAGACATGGGCCCCTAGAAGAAGCACTACATGAGAGATGGGCCCCAGGAAGAAGCAATAAACGAAACATGGGCCCCTAGAAGAAGCCCTACACGAGACATGGGCCCCTAAAAGAAGCATTACAAGAAACATGGGCCCCTAGAAGGAGCACTACAAGAAAAATGGGCCCCAACAAGAAGCAATACATAAGACACGGGCCCCTAGAAGCAATTCAAGAGACAAAGGCACCTAGAAGGAGCCAAACGCAAGACGTGGGCCCCTAGAAGAAGCTCTACACGAGACATGGGCCCCTAGAAGAAGCAATACATGAGACAGAGGTCCCTAGAAGAAGCTCTACACGAGACATGGGCCCCTAGAAGAAGCAATACGCAAGACGTGGGCCACCATAAGAAGCAATACATAAGATGTGGGCTCTGGATGAAGCAATAGATGAGGTGTGGGCCCCTAGAAGAAGCAATACACGAGACATGGCCCTCTTGAAGAAGCAATACATAGGATGGAGGCCCCTAGAAGAAGCAATATACGAGGTGGGGGCCTCTAGAAGAAGCAATAGACAAGACATGGGCCCCTAGAAGAAGCAATACATAGGATGGAGGCCCCTACAAGAAGCAATAGACGAGACATGGGCCCCTAGACGCTAGTCGCTCACGCCCCTTTTCAGGGTGTTGACCTCAGCCCGTGTGTCGCACGTTTTTCCACGTGCAAAAATGCGCAATCGGATGCCATTAACCATGAAAATGCAGCGTGGGAAACGAGTTGTGTTAGGATAATGAAAAACTCGTTTTTAAAAGTTGTGCCAGTCAGCTCCAAACTTTTACAATTTAGGGAACTTTAGCCCCTCCCCCTTTTGTGCCAACCCCCCCCTCCTCCACCTCCTCCTCCTCGCTCTTTCTTCTTTTTAAACCCAAATCTGTAAACATTTTTTTCCGCGGCGCCTGCCAAGTCACTAAAAGTGAAAAAGAAAAAATCAGCAGCGAGAGGGAGGAGAGGGCCGCGTCCACCAAGCAGGGGTGAGGAGTCACATGTTGGATCATGTAGTCAGGATCTGGCGGTGGTAGTGGAGATCTAGATCTGGCAGTCACATGTTGGCGTAATTAGGATCTGGCGGTGGTAGTGGAGATCTAGATCTGGCAGTCACATGTTGGCGTAGTCAGGATCTGGCGGTGGTAGTGGAGATCTAGATCTGGCAGTCACATGTTGGCGTAGTCAGGATCTGGCGGTGGTAGTGGAGATCTAGATCTGGCAGTCGCATGTTGCCGTAGTCAGGATCTGGCGGTGGTAGTGGAGATCTAGATCTGGCGGTCACATGTTGGCGTAGTCAGGATCTGGCAGTGGTAGTGGAGATCTAGATCTGGCAGTCACATGTTGGCGTAGTCAGGATCTGGCGGTGGTAGTGGAGATCTAGATCTGGCAGTCACATGTTGGCGTAGTCAGGATCTGGCGGTGGTAGTGGAGATCTAGATCTGGCAGTCACATGTTGGCGTAGTCAGGATCTGGCGGTGGTAGCGAAGATCTAGATCTGGCAGTCACATGTTGCCGTAGTCAGGATCTGGCGGTGGTAGTGAAGATCTAGATCTGGCAGTCATATGTTGGCGTAGTCAGGATCTGGCGGTGGTAGTGGAGATCTAGATCTGGCAGTCACATGTTGGCGTAGTCAGGATCTGGCGGTGGTAGTGGAGATCTAGTGGCAGTCACATGTTGGCGTAGTCAGGATCTGGCGGTGGTAGTGGAGATCTAGATCTGGCAGTCACATGTTGGCGTAGTCAGGATCTGGCGGTGGTAGTGAAGATCTAGATCTGGCAGTCACATGTTGGCGTAGTCAGGATCTGGCGGTGGTAGTGGAGATCTAGATCTGGCAGTCACATGTTGGCGTAGTCAGGATCTGGCGGTGGTAGTGGAGATCTAGTGGCAGTCACATGTTGGCGTAGTCAGGATCTGGCGGTGGTAGTGGAGATCTAGATCTGGCAGTCACATGTTGGCGTAGTCAGGATCTGGCGGTGGTAGTGAAGATCTAGATCTGGCAGTCACATGTTGGCGTAGTCAGGATCTGGCGGTGGTAGTGGAGATCTAGATCTGGCAGTCACATGTTGGCGTAGTCAGGATCTGGCGGTGGTAGTGGAGATCTAGATCTGGCAATCACATGTTGGCGTAGTCAGGATCTGGCGGTGGTAGTGGAGATCTAGATCTGGCTCTCGGCAGAGGCAGGGTTGGAGGGGTTGGAGGCCCCTGTAGGATGAGCTCTACCTGTTCTTCAAGGAAAAAGTTGACTTCATCGGTAATCTGAGGCCTCCCACATGGTCCATCTGTGGCCCCGGGCGGTCTCGTGCATTTCCCGGTGTTTATTTTTGCTGGGTTTCCTTAGTGACGGCGGGGCAGGGAAGCCTGGAGATATTTTGGGAGTGCGGTCACAGACAGGGCTTCCCTTGTATGAGAAATGTCCGGAATCACTCAAACATCTGCTGGGTCCACACAATGTGTGCTGAACGTCAGGGCACATGGCTTGTTCTTGTGTATTGCTGCTCCTAGGGGCCCATGTCTTGTGTATTGCTGCTCCTAGGGGCCCATGTCTTGTGTATTGCTGCTTCTAGGGGCCCATGTCTTGTGTATTGCTGCTTCTAGGGGCCCATGTGCTGTGTATTGCTGCTTCAAGGGCCCATGTCTTGTGTATTGCTGCTTCTAGTGGCCCATGTCTTGTGTATTGTTGCTTCTAGGGGCCCATGTCTTCTGTATTACTGCTTCTAGGGGCCCATGTCTTGTGTATTACTGCTTCTAGGGGCCCATGTCTTGTGTATTGCTGCTCCTAGGGGCCCATGTCTTGTGTATTACTGCTCCTAGGGGCCCATGTCCTGTGTATTGCTGCTCCTAGGGGCCCATGTCTTGTGTATTGCTGCTTCTAGGGGCCCATGTCTTGTGTATTGTTGCTTCTAGGGGCCCATGTTTTATGTATTGCTGCTTCTAGGGGCCCATGACTTGTGTATTGCTTCTTCTAGGGACCCGCGTCTCATGTATTGCTTCTTCTAGGGACCCGCATCTCGTGTATTGCTTCTTCTAGGGACCCGCATCTCGTGTATTGCTTCTTCTAGGGACCATTGTCTTATTTTTTGCTTCTTCCAGGGACCTACGTCTCGTGTATTGCTTCTTTTATGGGCCCAAGTCTCGTGTTTTGCTTCTTCTAGGGGCCCAAGTCTTGTTTTGCTTCTTCTAGGGGCCCACGTCTCATGTATTGCTTCTTTTAGGGGCCCACGTCTTGTTTTGCTTCTTCTAGGGACCCACGTCTCATGTATTGCTTCTCTTAGGGGCCCAAGTCTCATTTATTGATTCTTCTAGGGGCCCAAGTTTCGTGTATTGCTTCTTTTAGGGGCCCATGGTTTGTTTTGCTTTTACTAGGGGCCCACGTCTTGTTTATTGCTTCTTCTAGGGGCCCATGTCTCATGTATTGCTTCTCTTAGGGGCCCACGTCTCATGTATTGCTTCTCTTAGGGGCCCTGGTCTAATTTATTGATTCTTCTAGGGGCCCCTGTCTCATGTATAGCTTCTTCTTCTAGGGGCCCACGTCTTGTTTTGCTTCTTCAAGGGGCCCACGACTTGTTTTGCTTCTTCAAGGGGCCCAAGTCATGTGTATTGCTTCTAGGGGCCCACGTCTGCTGTATTGCTTCTTCTAGGGGCCCACTTCTCATGTATTGCTTCTTCTAGGGGCCCACGTCTTGTTTTGCTTTTCCTAGGGGCCCACGTCTTGTTTTTCTTCTTCTAGGGGCCCACGTCTTGTTTTTCTTCTTCTAGGGGCCCACGTCTTGTTTTGCTTTTCCTAGGGGCCCACGTCTTGTTTTTCTTCTTCTAGGGGCCCACGTCTTGTTTTTCTTCTTCTAGGGGCCCACGTCTTGTTTTTCTTCTTCTAGGGGCCCACGTCTTGTTTTGCTTTTCCTAGGGGCCCACGTCTTGTTTTTCTTCTTCTAGGGGCCCACGTCTTGTTTTTCTTCTTCTAGGGGCCCACGTCTTGTTTTGCTTCTTCTAGGGGCCCAAGTCTTGTTTTGCTTCTTCTAGGGGCCCATGTCTTGTTTTGCTTCTTCTAGGGGCCCCTGTCTCATGTATTGCTTCTTCTAGGGGCCCACGTCTTGTTTTGCTTTTCCTAGGGGCCCACGTCTTGTTTTTCTTCTTCTAGGGGCCCACGTCTTGTTTTTCTTCTTCTAGGGGCCCACGTCTTGTTTTGCTTCTTCTAGGGGCCCATGTCTTGAGTATTGCTTCTTCTAGGGGCCCAAGTCTTGTTTTGCTTCTTCTAGGGGCCCATGTCTTGTTTTGCTTCTTCTAGGGGCCCATGTCTTGAGTATTGCTTCTTCTAGGGGCCCAAGTCTTGTTTTGCTTCTTCTAGGGGCCCATGTCTTGTTTTGCTTCTTCTAGGGGCCCACGTCTCGTGTATTGCTTCTTCTAGGGGCCTTCTCTAAGGGGCCCACTTCTCATTTATTGCTTCTTCTAGGGGCCCATGTCTTGTTTTTCTTCTTCTAGGGGCCCACGTCTTGTTTTGCTTCTTCTAGGGGCCCACGTCTTATTTTGCTTCTTCTAGGGGCCCCTGTCTCATGTATTGCTTCTTCTAGGGGCCCACGTCTTGTGTTTTGCTTCTTCTAGGGGCCCAAGTCTCCTGTTTTGCTTCTTCTAGTCTTGTGATTGCTCTGTGTCAGCTTTGACGTTGACATTCAGTACAAAGTGCAATGCAGCACGCATCAACGCACATTTCTGCACAATGCATCGCTGACCTGCGATGGAAAAGAACGACAACACAACGAACGGATGTGAATATTGCTATGCTGTGCGCTATGGTAACACGCACTACCGTAACACATATGTGCGAGTGTTCCCTATGACGTTCAAAGGGTCAAAAAATAATGCATATTTTTAGGGCCCATTGACATTTCCGCGTCACAGTAACATGCAAATGCACTGCAGCCTGCTGCGATTTGTGGTGTTCTTCATGTTGCATGGCACCCCAGGGGTCTCAAACTGGTGGCCCTCCAGCTGTTGTAGAACTACAATTCCCATGAGGCATTGCCAGGCTGACATCTACAAGCATGACTCCCATAGGCAGAGGCATGAAGGGACTTGTAGTTCCCCAACAGCTGGAGGGGCGCCAGATTGAGACCCCCTGCACTAAGGTGGCATGCCGCAGCGTTAGTGCGTTAATGGAACGTGTCGGCTTTTTCGCACATTAGGGCGCATTAGCAGCCCATTCATCTTCATCGATTGGCAGCCAACTATGTATTTCACTTGCTATGAGGAAGGCTGCAAAAGCCTTAAGCGAAAAATCAAGTACCTGTACGTGATTTGTTCCTTTAGGTCTCAGGGCACGCGTGCGCGCCGCCGGCGATCCCCAATGTTGGCTGGCAACCGGCGATCGTTACTGAGACACACGGAACGGCAATCTGCCTATGTATACAGCGGGAGGTCGGCCCTTAGTGCAAAATCACGTACCTGTACGTGATTTCTTTCTTCGGGTCTGGGGCGCGCGCACGCGCCGCCGGCAACTTGCTCCCGTTGTGATTGGGCACAGCAGGAGCCAATCCGGCACCCAGCGATCGTTACCGAGACAGGCAGAACGGCAATCTACCTATGTATACTGTGGGAGGGTGGCCCTTAGGTGCAAAATCACGTACCTGTACATGTTTTCTTTCTTCGGGTCTGGGGCGCGCGCAAGAGCTGCCGGCAACCTGCCTCCATTGTGATTGGACACAGCAGAAGCCTATCCGACACCCACTGATTGCTACCGAGACAGGCAGAATGGCGATCTGCCTATGTATATTGCGGGTGCAAAATCACGTACCTGTACGTGATTTCTATCTGCGGGTCTAGGGCGCACACGTGCTCTGCGCGCAACCTGCCTCCATTGTGATTGGACACAGCAGGAGCCAATCCGGCACCCGGCGATCGTTACCGAGACAGGCAGAATGGCGATCTGCCTATGTATAATGTGGGAGGGCCACCCTTAGGTACAAAATCACGTACCTGTACGTCATTTCTTTCTTTGGGTCTGGGGCGCGCCCACGAGCTGCCGGCAACCTGCTTCCTTTGTGATTGGACACAGCAGGAGCCAATCCGGCACCCACTGATTGCTACCGAGACAGGCAGAACGGCGATCTGCCTATGTATATTGCGGGTTCAAAATCACGTACCCTTTCTGCGGGTCTAGGGCGCACACGTGCTCTGCTCCCGTTGTGATTGGACACAGCAGGAGCCAATCAGTGGGTTCGGTGATCATTACCGAGACAGGCAAAACGGCGATCTGCCTATGTAAACAAGACAGACCGCCGTTTTGTCAGTGGGGAAGATGGAGATCCTGTGTTTCTGCCAAGCGGGAACACGGATCTCTGTCTTCCCCCAGTCACCGCACCTCCCCCGCAGTTAGCAAGCACTCCCAGGGAACACATTTAACCCTTAGATCGCCCCTAAAGTTAACCTCTTCCCTGCCAGTGTCATTAGTACAGTGACAGTGCATATTTTTTTTAGCACTGATCACTGTATTAGTGTAACTGGTCCTCAAAAAGTGTCAGATGATTGGCTCCCGCTGTATCCAATCACAGCGGGGAATGGGTCACCCGCGGCGTGCATGCGTGCCCCAGACCTGAAGGAATAAATCACGTACAGGTACGTGATTTTGCACTTAAAGGCCACCCTGCCGCAGTATATGTACGTGGGACAGTCCTTAAGTGGTTAATCTTCGAGGGGCTGAGTGAAACGCGTCGGAGGCGTGCCCGGGCAGAAGCCCAGGCTGAGACAGCCTTTCGTTCCAATATCAATGGGTCGGCATTGATGTGCGGCTTTATGGGATCCATCCAGGGAAAGAGCAATGCCAGGGTGACGCCTCATTGGTCCAGCCAGCGGAGGGGAACGACTCCGTAGGAGAAGGCGATTGGCTGGTCAGAATGGGAGAATCTCCAGCATTATGCGACCCTCGTTGCAATATCCTCATCACCGATTCCTCCAGCGCTTGCCGAACAAACTTTGTTATCATATTAGAAAATCTGCAAAGTCCGGTTTCTGCAAAAAACACGGCGATTGTTGTGGCGTCTCCACGCTGACAATGTATACAAACTGCACTGATGTAGCGACAACGTTGTGCAAGCTTCCTGTCCAATCCTTGGCCCGGCTCCAGACCCTCCATTCCTTGATTTTAACGCCTTCCTCTTTTTCACGCGTAGGAAACGAGCGGCGTCATAAAAAGCGTAGCTGATTGTTTTCACACGCGTGTTTCACGCCTCGCGTGCGCATTAACTCCTGTCTGCGGTGATAAATGGCGGCGCGTGTGCAGAGCAGATGGGCGACCAGGCCTGAGCGTTGGATCTGGTGAGATGGAAAGTGTTGGGATGATGGCGAGAACGTCTCGCAAATCCGAACACCTGTGTGAGAAGCTGCTGCTGTCTGACCCCCCGAGGCCTGTTTCCAGTCCAGGGCAAATAATTCTTAGCAACTCTGAGCACCATTGCTTGGTTCCACCCCATACCCACCTCTGAGCACCATTGCTTGGTTCCACCCCCACCCACCTCTGAGCACCGTTGCTTGGTTCCACCCCCACCCACCTCTGAGCACCGTTGCTTGGTTCCACCCTCTACCCACCTCTGAGCACCGTTGCTTGGTTCCACTCCCTACCCACCTCTGAGCACCGTTGCTTGGTTCCACCATCTACCCATCTCTGAGCACCCTTGCTTGGTTCTACCCACACCCACCTCTGAGCACCCTTCCTGGGTTCCACCCCCCACCCACCTCTGAGCACCCTTGCTTGGTTCCACCCCCTACCCACCTCTAGGCACCATTGCTTGATTCTACCCCCACCCACTTCTGAGCACCGCTGCTTGGTTCCACCCCTTACCCACCTCCGAGCACCGTTGCTTGATTCCACCCCCTACCCACCTCTGAGCACCGTTGGTTGGTTCCACCCCTTACCCACCTCTGAGTACCATTGCTTGGTTCCACCCCCTACCCACCTCTGAGCACCATTGCTTGATTCTACCCCCACCCACTTCTGAGCACCGCTGCTTGGTTCCACCCCGTACCCACCTCCGAGCACCGTTGCTTGATTCCACCCCCTACCCACCTCTGAGCACCGTTGGTTGGTTCCACCCCTTACCCACCTCTGAGCACCATTGCTTGGTTCCACCCCCTACTCACCTCCGAGCACGTTGCTTGGCTCCACCCCCTGCCCACCTCTGAGTACCGTTGCCTGGTTCCACCCCTTACCCACCTCCGAGCACCTCCGAGCACCACTGCTTGGTTTCCACCCACTACCCACCACCGAGCACCGTTGCTTGGCTCCACCCCCTATCCACCTCTGAGCACCGTTTCTTGGTTCCACTCCCTACCCCCCAGCAGCAACAACAGACATACCCAGCAACAATAGACACCCTCGCTCAACAGTAGATCTCTTCCAGCAACAAATGACCCCAAGCAACATAAGACCCCCACCAGCAACAAAATACCACCCCAGCAACAAAAGATCTTCCAGCAGCCAGCATTAATAGACTCTCAAACAGCCAGCAACAATAGACCCCCTCCCTCAACAGCAGATCTTTTCCAGCAACAAATAACACCCCCAGCAACATAAGACCCCCCCCCCCCCCACTAGCAACACTAGACATATCAAGCAACAACAGACCCCTCCCTCAACAGTAGATTGCTTCCAGCAACAATTGACCCCCAGCAACATAAGACCACCATCAGCAACAAAATACCACCCCAGCAGCAAAAGATCTTCCAGCTGCCAGCATCAATAGACTCTCCAACAGCCAGCAACAATAGACCCCCTCCCTCAACAGCAGATCTATTCCAGCATCAAATGACACCCCCAGCAACAATTAGACCCCCCCCCCATCAGCAACAATGGACATACCCGGCAATAATAGACCCCCTCACTCAACAGTAGATCTCTTCCAGTAACAAACGACCCCTCAGCAATATAAGACCCCCCACCAGCAACAATAGACCTCCCAAGCAAGCAAAAGACTGCCACACAAAACCAGATCCCCTCCAGCAACAATAGATCCCCCAGCAGCCAGCGTTAATAGACCTTTCAGCACCCCTTCCATTACATAGATTCAGTGCTGGAGGTGTCGGAGCTGCGTTTCCCCGCGTTCCCTCTGAAAAAAGCCCCGGTTACAGGGCATTATGGTTGGTGCTTTAACCACCTGCCAACCAATCAGAGTAAATATTCTGTGGGCAGGTGACAGTTGCAGGGTCAGCGATGTACTGGCACCCCCCTCGGGCATGCCACGGCGCAAACCCATAATCACTGTGTTCTGTGGACACAACAGATCCTGGGGATCGGTACCCAGCCGCTATGAGCGGCCGGGGTATCATGTGATCGCTATGATTGGTCATAGGGATCATATAATTACAATGTCACAGCACCCTGTACCATGTGATTAGCTGTAGCCAATCACAGAAGGCATTCATGACAGCTAAAATTATTGTGTAACTGCTTCCTGCCCACCGTATTGTAAAATGACGGTCGGGTTGGGGTGGGGGGGGGGGGCGCTCTTGTTCTGGAAGGACATCATAAGACATCCTCCCATTCTTGCTGTGCATGCTCGCCTGCAGTGGCACGCAGAGTGGCGATTGGTGGTGTGCTGTGTCCATCGGGCACAGCGCATCATCAATCGTGGTAAAGAGCCGATGACGTAGGTTCTTTACCATGTGATCAGCTGTGTCCAATTACAGCTCATCACATTTAAACAAATGCCGGTCAGGCCCCTTTCACACTTGTGTGACCTGAAAGTCCAGCGATTTTGCTGCGATTTTTGGCCACGGCTTTGACGGGACTTGAAGCAATGCCTGTGAAATCTTGAGGTCTAAAGACTTCAATTCGCATTAAAGTCGGGCCAAAGTAGTGCAGGGACTTCTCTGATGTTGCTGCGACTTGAAGTCGCACAGATATGACTCATTGGAAATAATGGGGTATGACTTGTAATGCGACTTTGCAGTCCCAAGTCACAGGACAAGTCGCAGAAGTGTAAAAGGGGCCTTTTCTTTGCTCAGCACTGTCAGTGTCTGAGGAAAGGAAAGCCGATAACCGGCTTTCCTGTAGTCACAGGGGGCATTTACACTGATAAACTGCCCATCAGTGCCACCTATCAGTGCCCATCAATGCTGTCTTATCAGTGCCGTCTCATCAGTGCCCATGAGTTCAGCCTCATCAGTGTCCATCAGTGCTGCATATTAGTGCCCATCAGTGCCTATTAGAGTTGCATATAAGTGTCCACCAGTGCTGAATATCAGTGCCCATTAGTGCTGCATATTAGTGCCCATCAGTGCAGCCTATCAATGCCTATCAGTGCCCATCAGTGCTGCATATCAGTGCCCATCAGTGCAGCATATCAGGGACACCTACCAGTGCCCATCAATGCCACCTTATCAGTGCCATCTCATCAGTGTCCATCAGTGCAGCCTCATCAGTGCCCAACAATGCTGCATATTAGTGCACATCAGTGCAACATATCAGTGGCCATCCGTTCAGCCTATCAGTGCCCATCAGTGCTTCAAATTAGTGTCCATCGGTGCTGAATATCAGTGCTCATTAGTGCAGCATATCGGTGCCCATCAGTGCTGCATATCAGCGCCACGTACCACTGCCCATCAATGCCTCCTTATCAGTGCCGTATCATCAGTGCCCATCAGTGCAGCATATCTGTGCCACCTACCAGGGACTGATGTATGGATATGAGTTAGGGACTGTAGATTGTGAGCTCCTAAGTCCAGGGATCGATATGAGGTAGGGACAATAGATTGTGAGCTTCTGAGTCCAGAGAGTGATACAAGTTAGGGACTGTAGATTGTGAGCTCCTGAGTCAAGGGACTGATGCATGGATGTGACATAGGGACTGTAGATTGTGAGCTCCTGAGTCCAGGGATTGATATGAGGTAGGGACAATAGATTGTGAGCTCCTGAGTCCAGGGACTGATACAAGTTAGGGACTGTAGATTGTGAGCTCTTGCGTCCATGGACTGATGTATGGATGTGAGTTAGATTGTGAGCTCCTGAGTCCAGGGACTGATGTATGGATGTGAGTTATGGACTGTAGATTGTGAGCTCCTGAGTCCAGGGACTGATACAGTATATGGATGTGAGTTATGGACTGTAGATTGTGAGTTCCTGAGTCCAGGGACTGATATATGCATGTAGGTAGGGACTATAGATTGTGAGCTCTCGGGTCCAGGGATTGATATGAGGTAGGGACTGTAGATGATGGGGTCCTGAGTCCAGGGACTGATGTATGGATAGGAGTTGGAGACTGTAGATTGTGAGCTCCTGAGTCCAGGGATTGATATGAGTTAGGGACTGTAGATTGTGAGCTCCTGAGTCCAGGGATTAATATATGAATGTGAGTAAGGGACTGTAGATTGTGAGCTCCTGAGTCCAGGGACTAATATATGAATGTGAGTTAGGGACTGTAGATTGTGAGCTCCTGAGTCTAGTGATTGATATGAGTTAGGGACTGTAGATTGTGAGCTCCTGAGTCTAGTGATTGATATGAGTTAGGGACTGTAGATTGTGAGCTCCTTAGTCCAGGGACTAATATATGAATGTGAGTTAGGGACTGTAGATTGTGAGCTCCTGAGTCTAGTGATTGATATGAGTTAGGGACTGTAGATTGTGAGCTCCTGAGTCTAGTAATTGATATGAGTTAGGGACAGTAGATTGTGAGCTCCTGAGTCCAGGGACTGATATATGAATGTGAGTTAGGGACTGTAGATTGTGAGCTCCTGAGTCCAGGGACTAATATATGAATGTGAGTTAGGGACTGTAGATTGTGAGCTCCTGAGTCCGGGGACTAATATATGAATGTGAGTTATGGACTGCAGATTGTGAGCTCCTGAGTCCAGGGACTAATATATGAATGTGAGTTAGGGAATGTAGATTGTGAGCTCCTGAGTCCAGGGACTGATATATGAATGTAAGGTAGGGACTGTAGATTGTGAGCTCCTGAGTCCAGGGACTGATATATGGATGTAAGGTAGGGACTGTAGATTGTGAGCTCCTGAGTCCAGGGACTGATATATGAATGTGAGTTAGGGACTGTAGATTGTGAGCTCCTGAGTCCAGGGACTGATATATGAATGTGAGTTAGGGACTGTAGATTGTGAGCTCCTGAGTCCAGGGACTAATATAGGAATGTGAGTTAGGGACTGTAGATTGTGAGCTCCTGAGTCCAGAGACTGATATAAGTTATGGACTGTAGATTGTGAGCTCCTGTGTCCAGGGATTGATATAAGTTAGGGACTGTAGATTGTGAGCTCCTGAGTGCAGGGACTGTAGATTGTGAGCTCCTGTGTCCAGGGACTGATGTATGGATATGAGTTAGGGACTGTAGATTGTAAGCTCCTGAGTCCAGGGAGTGACACGAATGTAACGTGTAATAGATATTATTCGATAACAATGGAGTCGAGTTGAATGATTAAATCTTTATTTGTTCGGTCGCTATCGTGGCTTCCTCCAGCCGGTGACTCACTCCGACCCGTCTCCATGGACACCGTGCCCAGCAACACCAAAACACGGGCCGCATCTGATCCGGGAGGCCGGTCCTGGGGCGTGGCTCCGGCCGCACACTCAGACTTTCCCTGAGAAGCGTGCAAACCGCGCCGCGCATTTCCGCTTCTCCTTCTCCGAGGCCGGGGAGCGTTTTTGGCAGCGAGATGAATCAAAGGATTTTTTTTTTTTGGTGGTGAGTCATCGGCAAACAGACAGCAGATGTTGTATTAACCAGTACCCGGCTCTGCCAGCAGAAGGCGGGAGTGAGGGGGCGCATTTACCGCCAGAGCCCCCCCCCCTCCCCCGACACCGACGGGGAAATGTCACTTTGAGGAATTTTCCTTTACGTGTCACCCAGGATTTTCAGGTTACAACAAACGCCGTGTTATTGTTACATTACCAGCTGAATATATTCACAGACGTTATTGTTGTCTGCAGCCTTGAAACCCGACCTGACCCCCTTTTTATCCAACCTTTACCCACCAGCCATAATCTGGCTTCAAATCCCATCGAAAGTCTGTTACTTCTGTTTTAAGCCTTCAGGGGGCAGAGTCATGACACTCTGCACTCACAGGAGGTCACCAATCTAATGGTAACGCTGACATCTAGAGGCGAAAAGGTAGTACTGCAGAGAACAGCACTTGAAAAGAGCTTGAGAACTGCAACCAGAGCTGCTTTTTATTCTTTATCAAACCTCCTGGGGGCGCCGTTTGCAAAAACAAATGCCCAGAGTCTGCCTGTAAATCCCATTCAATGTACTGTGTAGCTCCCCTTTAAGACTCAGAGGGCGGAGTCACAATGCTCTGCACTCACAGGATGTCTTCAGTCTAATAGCAAGAATGAGGACATCTAGTGGTGAAAAGGTGTCCCTGCAGTACTGGGAAGGAGGTTAAGAACTGCAGCCAGAGCTGCTTTTTATTCTTTACCGAACCTCCTGGGGGCGCTATTTACAAAAAAAATGCCCAGAGTTTGCCTGTAAATCCCATTCAATTTACTGTGTAGCTCCACTTTAAGACTCAGGGGGCGGAGTCATGACACTCTGGACTCACAGGAGGTCACCAGTCTAATGGCAATGTTGACATCTAGTGGCAAAAAGGTAGTACTGCAGAGAACAGCATTTGAAAAAAGCTTGAGAACTGCATCCAATGCTGCTTTTTATTCTTTACCAAACCCCCTGGGGGCGCCGTTTGCAAAAACAAATGCCCAGATTCTGCCTGTAAATCCCATTCAATGTACTGTGTAGCTCCCCTTTAACACTCAGAGGGCGGGGTCACGATGCTCTGCACTCACAGGATATCTTCAGTCTAATAGCAAGAATGAGGACATCTAGTGATGAAAAGGTATCACTGCAGTACTGGAAAGGAGGCTGAGAACTGCTTCTATTTTTTACCAAACCTCCTGGGGGCGCTATTTACAAAAAAAATGCCCAGAGTTTGCCTGTACATCCCGTTCAATTTACTGTTTAGCTCCCCTTTCAGACTTAGGGGGCGGAGTCATGACACTCTGCAATCACAGGAGGTCACCAGTCTAATGGCAATGTTGACATCTAGTGGCGAAAAGGTAGTACTGCAGAGAACAGCACTTGAAAAGAGCTTGAGAACTGCAACCAGAGCTGCTTTTGTTTTTTACCAAACCTCCTGGGGGCGCCATTAACAAAAGAAAATGCCCAGAGTCTGCCTGTAAATCCCATTCAATGTACTGTGTAGCTCCCCTTTAAAACTCAGAGGGCGGAGTCACAATGCTCTGCACTCACAGGATGCCTTCAGTCTAACAGCAAGAATGAGGACATCTAGTGGTGAAAAGGTGTCCCTGCAGTACTGGGAAGGAGGTTAAGAACTGCAAGCAGAGCTGATTTTTATTCTTTACCAAACCTCCTGGGGGCGCTATTTGAAAAGAAAATGCCCAGAGTTTGCCTGTAAATTCTATTCAATTTACTGTGTATCTCCCCTTTCAGACTCAGGGGGCGGAGTCATGACACTCTGCACTCACAGGACATCACCAGTCTAATGTCAACGTTGACATCTAGTGGCGAAAAAGTAGTACTGTTCTCAAGCTCTTTTTTTTCATGACCAAACCTCCTGGGGGCGCTATTTACAAAAAAATGCCCAGAGTTTGCCTGTAAATTCTAATAAATTTACTATGTATCTCCCCTTTCAGACTCAGGAGGCGGAGTCATGACACTCTGCACTCACAGGAGGTCACCAATCTAATGGCAACGCTGACATCTAGAGGCGAAAAGGTAGTACTGCAGAGAACAGCACTTGGAAAGAGCTTGAGAACTGCAAGCAGAGCTGCTTTTTATTCTTTACCGAACCTCCTGGGGGCGCCATTTACAAAAGAAAATGCCCAGAGTCTGCCTGTAAATCCCATTCAATGTACTGTGTAGCTCCCCTTTAAAACTCAGAGGGCGGAGTCACAATGCTCTGCACTCACAGGATGCCTTCAGTCTAACAGCAAGAATGAGGACATCTAGTGGTGAAAAGGTGTCCCTGCAGTACTGGAAAGGAGGTTGAGAACTGCAATCAGAGCTGCTTTTTATTCTTTACCGAACCTCCTGGGGGCGCTATATACAAAAAAATGCCCAGAGTTTGCCTGTAAATTCTATTTAATTTACTGTGTACCTCCCCTTTCAGACTCAGGAGGCGGAGTCATGACACTGCACTCACAGGAGGTCACCAATCTAATGGCAACGTTGACATCTAGTGGTGAAAAGGTAGTACTGCCGAGAACAGCACTTGGAAAGAGCTTGAGAACTGCAACCAGAGCTGCATTTTATGCACTCACAGGATGTCTTCAGTCTAATAGCAAGAATGAGGACATCTAGTGGTGAAAAGGTGTCCCTGCAGTACTGGGAAGGAGGTTAAGAACTGCAACCAGAGCTGCTTTTTATTCTTTACCAAACCTCCTGGGGGCGCCATTTACAAAAAAATGCCCAGAGTCTGCCTGTAAATCCCATTCAATTTACTGTGTATCTTCTTTAAGACTCAGAGGGCGGAGTCATGACACTCTGCACTCACAGGAGGTCACCAGTCTAATGGCAACACTGACATCTAGTGGCGAAAAGGTAGTACTGCAGAGAACAGCACTTGAAAAGAGCTTGAGAACTGCAACCAGAGCTGCTTTTGTTCTTTACCAAACCTCTTGGGGGCGCCATTTACAAAACAAAAAAAGCCCCAAAAAATAAGTCCCATCGAGAATCTGTTACTTTTAATTCATTGTTTAGTTCCCCTTTAACACTCAGAGGGCGGGGTCACGATGCTCTGCACTCACAGGATGTCTTCAGTCTAACAGCAAGAATGAGGACATCTAGTGGTGAAAAGGTGTCCCTGCAGTACTTGAAAGGAGGTTGAGAACTGCAACCAGAGTTGTTTTTATTCTTTACCAAACCTCCGGGGGGCGCTATTTACAAAAAAAAATGCCCAGAGTTTGCCTGTAAATCCCATTCAATTTACTGTGTAGCTCCATTTTAAGACTCAGGGGGGCGGAGTCATGACACTCTGCACTCACAGGACGTCACCAGTCTAATGTCAACGTTGACATCTAGTGGCGAAAAAGTAGTACTGTTCTCAAGCTCTTTTTTTTCATGACCAAACCTCCTGGGGGCGCTATTTACAAAAAAATGCCCAGAGTCTGCCTGTAAATCCCATTCAATTTACTGTGTATCTTCTTTAAGACTCAGAGGGCGGAGTCATGACACTCTGCACTCACAGGAGGTCACCAGTCTAATGGCAACGTTGACATCTAGTGGCGAAAAAGTAGTACTGCCAAGAACAGCACTTGGAAAGAGTTTGAGAACTGCAACCAGAGCTGCTTTTGTTCTTTACCAAACCTCCTGGGGACGCTATTTACAAAACAAAAAAAAGCCCAAAAAAATAAGTCCCATTGAGAATCTGTTACTTTTAATTGATTGTTTAGTTCCCCTATAACACTCAGAGGGCGGAGTCACGATGCTCTGCACTCACAGGATGCCTTCAGTCTAATAGGAAGAATGAGGACATCTAGTGGTGAAAAGGTGTCCCGGCAGTACTGGAAAGGAGGTTGAGAACTGCAAACAGACCTGCTTTTTATTCTTTACCAAACCTCCTGGGGGCGCTATCTACAAAAAAATGCCCAGAGCTTGCCTGTAAATCCCATTAAATTTACTGTGTAGCTCCACTTTAAGACTTAGGGGGCGGAGTCATGGCACTCTGCACTCACAGGATGTCACCAGTCTAATGGCAACGCTGACATCTAGTGGCGAATGGGTATTACTGCCAAAAACAGCACTTTGGGAATTGCATTCACTATATCTGATCCCCCCAGGACTCTGCATTCACTATATCTGATCCCCCCAGGACTCTGCATTCACTATATCTGATCTCCCCAGGACTCTGCATTCACTATATCCGATCTCCCCAGGACTCTGCATTCACTATATCCGATCCCCCCAGGACTCTGCAGTCACTATATCTGATCCCCCCAGGACTCTGCATTCACTATATCTGATCCCCCCAGGACTCTGCATTCATTATATCTGATCCCCCCCAGGACTCTGCATTCACTATATCTGATCTCCCCAGGACTCTGCATTCACTATATCTGATCTCCCAAGGACTCTGCATTCACTATATCTGATCCCCCCAGGACTCTGCATTCACTATATCTGATCCCCCCAGGACTCTGCATTCATTATATCTGATCTCCCCCGGACTCTGCATTCACTATATCTGATCTCCCCCGGACTCTGCAGTCACTATATCTGATCCCCCCAGGACTCTGCATTCACTATATCTGATCTCCCCAGGATCCTGAAGTCACTATATCTGATCTCCCCAGGACTCTGCATTCACTATATCTGATCTCCCCCGGACTCTGCAGTCACTATATCTGATCCCCCCAGGACTCTGCATTCACTATATCTGATCCCCCCAGGACTCTGCATTCACTATATCTGATCTCCCCAGGACTCTGCATTCACTATATCTGATCTCCCCAGGACTCTGCATTCACTATATCTGATCTCCCCCGGACTCTGCATTCAATATATATGATCTCCCCAGGACTCTGCATTCACTATATCCGATCCCCCCAGGACTCTGCAGTCACTATATCTGATCCCCCCAGGACTCTGCATTCATTATATCTGATCTCCCCAGGACTCTGCATTCACTGTATCTGATCCCCCCAGGACTCTGCATTCACTATATCTGATCCCCCCAGGACTCTGCATTCACTGTATCTGATCCCCCCAGGACTCTGCAGTCACTATATCTGATCTCCCCCGGACTCTGCATTCACTATATCTGATCTCCCCAGGACTCTGCATTCACTATATCCGATCCCCCCAGGACTCTGCAGTCACTATATCTGATCCCCCCAGGACTCTGCATTCACTATATCTGATCCCCCCCAGGACTCTGCATTCACTATATCTGATCTCCCCAGGACTCTGCATTCACTATATCCGATCCCCCCAGGACTCTGCAGTCACTATATCTGATCCCCCCAGGACTCTGCATTCATTATATCTGATCCCCCCCAGGACTCTGCATTCACTATATCTGATCCCCCCAGGACTCTGCATTCATTATATCTGATCCCCCCCAGGACTCTGCATTCACTATATCTGATCCCCCCCAGGACTCTGCATTCACTATATCTGATCTCCCCAGGACTCTGCATTCACTATATCTGATCTCCCCAGGACTCTGCATTCACTATATCCAATCCCCCCAGGACTCTGCATTCACTATATCTGATCCCCCCAGGACTCTGCATTCACTATATCTGATCCCCCCCAGGACTCTGCATTCACTATATCTGATCTCCCCAGGACTCTGCATTCACTATATCTGATCCCCCCAGGACTCTGCATTCACTATATCTGATCCCCCCAGGACTCTGCATTCACTATATCTGATTCCCCCCAGGACTCTGCAGTCACTATATCCGATCTCCCAAGGACTCTGCATTCACTATATCCGACCCCCCCCAGGACTCTGCATTCACTATATCTGATCCCCCCAGCACTCTGCATTCACTATATCTGATCCCCCCAGGACTCTGCAGTCACTATATCTGATCCCCCCAGGACTCTGCATTCACTATATCTGATCCCCCCAGCACTCTGCATTCACTGTATCTGATCCCCCCAGGACTCTGCAGTCACTATATATGATCTCCCAAGGACTCTGCATTCACTATATCTGATCCCCCCAGGACTCTGCATTCACTATATCTGATCCCCCCAGAACTCTGCATTCACTATATCTGATCCCCCCAGGACTCTGCATTCACTATATCTGATCCCCCCAGGACTCTGCAGTCACTATATCTGATCCCCCCAGGACTCTGCATTCACTATATCCCATCCCCCCCGGACTCTGCATTCACTATATCTGATCCCCCCAGGACTCTGCATTCACTATATCCGATCCCCCCAGGACTCTGCATTCACTATATCTGATCTCCCCAGCGGACTCTGCATTCACTATATCCGATCTCCCCAGGACTCTGCATTCACTATATCCCATCCCCCCAGGACTCTGCAGTCACTATATCTGATCTTCCCAGGACTCTGCATTCACTATATCTGATCTCCCCAGGACTCTGCATTCATTATATCTGATCCCCCCCAGGACTCTGCATTCACTATATCCCATCCCCCCAGGACTCTGCATTCACTATATCTGATCTCCCCAGGAGTCTGCATTCACTATATCCCATCCCCCCAGGACTCTGCATTCACTATATCTGATCCCCCCAGGACTCTGCATTCACTATATCCCATCCCCCCAGGACTCTGCATTCACTATATCCGATCTCCCCAGGGCTCTGCATTCACTATATCTGATCTCCCCAGGACTCTGCATTCACTACATCTGGTCTCCCCAGGACTCTGCATTCACTATATCTGATCTCCCCAGGATTCTGCATTCACTATATCTGATCTCCCCATGACTCTGCATTCACTATATCCGATCTCCCCAGGACTCTGCATTCACTATATCTGGTCTCCCCAGGACTCTGCATTCACTATATCTGATCTCCCCAGGATTCTGCATTCACTATATCCCATCCCCCCAGGACTCTGCATTCACTATATCTGATCCCCCCAGGACTCTGCATTCACTATATCCGATCTCCCCAGGACTCTGCATTCACTATATCTGGTCTCCCCAGGACTCTGCATTCACTATATCTGATCTCCCCAGGACTCTGCATTCACTATATCCGATCTCCCCAGGGCTCTGCATTCACTATATCTGATCCCCCCCAGGACTCTGCATTCACTATATCTGATTCCCCCAGGACTCTGCATTCACTATATCCGATCCCCCCAGGACTCTGCATTCACTATATCCGATCTCCCCAGGGCTCTGCATTCACTATATCTGATCTCCCCAGGACTCTGCATTCACTATATCCGATCTCCCCAGGACTCTGCATTCACTATATCTGATCCCCCCAGGACTCTGCATTCACTATATCCGATCCCCCCAGGACTCTGCATTCACTATATCCGATCTCCCCAGGGCTCTGCATTCACTATATCTGATCTCCCCAGGACTCTGCATTCACTATATCCGATCTCCCCAGGGCTCTGCATTCACTATATCTGATCTCCCCAGGACTCTGCATTCACTATATCCGATCTCCCCAGGGCTCTGCATTCACTATATCTGATCCCCTTCAGGTCTCCTTCACATCAGAAGTCCCCCCTTCACATCAGAGGCCCCTTATCATATCAGAGTCCCCCATCATATCCATCACATCAGAGGTCCCCCCATTACATTAGAGCACCCCGGGGCACACTAGAGTGCAGGTGAAGACTGGAAACTTTAGGCCCAGGGGGAAAATACAAACCAGAGGCCCATGGAGCAGCGAATCGGCCCAGCGTCCTCCTCCTAACCCCTATTCCAGGCTGAAGCCCCGCTCCAGGTACTCTCCTCTCACCCACTGAATCCGGGTTCCCAACCTTGCCATCAGGGGGCAGTTGGGGGGAGCTGGGACAGCTCGGTTGGGGCTGGCCAGGGAAGGAGAGTCTCCAGTGGGGCATGGAACCGGCCTCTGCTCAGACAGTTTAAACCATCTATGCTGGGGGGGGGGGGGGGGGCTGCGCTTTGTCCTTGTCTTCAACCCGCACTCAGTAGGTCAGCAGTGGGGACTTTTTACTTCTCTTCACCAGGAATCCTTTAGGCATGTCTGTGGCAGAAGCAGGGCAGCCTTTTTACGGGGCATCAGAGTGGCCCAGGGGGCAATTTCCCCCCTCCCCCCCCCTGCCCCCCTGGCCCAGTCCCCCCCCCCCCCCCCCTGTTAGAGTGTAAGCTCCAGCAAGGTTTGGCTGCTTTCCATTAGAAAAGATTTTACACTTATCAGAGGTTAGAGCTGTTTGAAGATGTGACTTCTGTAGATGTACTGTCCCTTTAATTCTGTGCCAATACAAATCTCACCGTAATCCCCAAACAGCTGCGGAGAGAAAACAGGCGCAGTGCTGCCCTCTACTGTCCGATCTACAGAACACAGCCAGACCAATATAGGAAGAGCGGAGATCATCTACATAGACAGAGATATAAACTTTTATTGCTAACAACACTGTATAAAAATATCTGTCAGTCCGTATAATATATCTTATATCTGGAGGGCGGTGATGTCACTCTGTATAATATATCTTATATCTGGAGAGCGGTGATGTCACTCTGTATAATATATCTTATATCTGGAGGGCGGTGATGTCACTCTGTATAATATATCTTATATCTGGAGAGCGGTGATGTCACTCTGTATAATATATCTTATATCTGGAGAGCGGTGATGTCACTCTGTATAATATATCTTATATCTGGAGAGCGGTGATGTCACTCTGTATAATATATCTTATATCTGGAGAGCGGTGATGTCACTCTGTATAATATATCTTATATCTGGAGAGCGGTGATGTCACTCTGTATAATATATCTTATATCTGGAGAGCGGTGATGTCACTCTGTATAATATATCTTATATCTGGAGAGTGGTGATGTCACTCTGTATAATATATCTTATATCTGGAGAGTGATGATGTCACTCTGTATAATATATCTTATATCTGGAGCGCGGTGATGTCACTCTGTATAATATATCTTATATGTGGAGAGTGGTGATGTCACTCCTGTATAATATATCTTATATCTGGAGAGCGGTGATGTCACTCTGTATAATATATTTTATATCTGGAGAGCGGTGATGTCACTTTGTATAATATATCTTATATCTGGAGAGCGGTGATGTCACTCTGTATAATATATCTTATATCTGGAGAGCGGTGATGTCACTCTGTATAATATATCTTATATCTGGAGAGTGGTGATGTCACTCTGTATAATATATCTTATATCTGGAGAGCGGTGATGTCACTCTGTATAATATATCTTATATCTGGAGAGCGGTGATGTCACTCTGTATAATATATCTTATATCTGGAGAGCGGTGATGTCACTCTGTATAATATATCTTATATCTGGAGAGCGGTGATGTCACTCCTGTATAATATATCTTATATCTGGAGAGCGGTGATGTCACTCTGTATAATATATATTATATCTGGAGAGCGGTGATGTCACTCTGTATAATATATCTTATATCTGGAGAGCGGTGATGTCACTCTGTATAATATATCTTATATCTGGAGAGTGGTGATGTCACTCTGTATAATATATCTTATATCTGGAGAGCGGTGATGTCACTCTGTATAATATATCTTATATCTGGAGAGCGGTGATGTCACTCTGTATAATATATCTTATATCTGGAGAGCGGTGATGTCACTCTGTATAATATATCTTATATCTGGAGAGCGGTGATGTCAATCTGTATAATATATCTTATATCTGGAGAGCGGTGATGTCACTCTGTATAATATATCTTATATCTGGGGAGCGGTGATGTCACTCCTGTATAATATATCTTATATCTGGAGAGCAGTGATGTCACTCTGTATAATATATCTTATATCTGGAGCGCGGTGATGTCACTCTGTATAATATATCTTATATGTGGAGAGTGGTGATGTCACTCCTGTATAATATATCTTATATCTGGAGAGCGGTGATGTCACTCTGTATAATATATTTTATATCTGGAGAGCGGTGATGTCACTCTGTATAATATATCTTATATCTGGAGAGTGGTGATGTCACTTTGTATAATATATCTTATATCTGGAGAGCGGTGATGTCACTCTGTATAATATATCTTATATCTGGAGAGCGGTGATGTCACTCTGTATAATATATCTTATATCTGGAGAGCGGTGATGTCACTCCTGTATAATATATCTTATATCTGGAGAGCGGTGATGTCACTCTGTATAATATATCTTATATCTGGAGAGTGGTGATGTCACTCTGTATAATATATCTTATATCTGGAGAGCGGTGATGTCACTCCTGTATAATATATCTTATATCTGGAGAGCGGTGATGTCACCGATAAATTTGGGATTTTTCTCGCCTGTACCCCGGAATGGTCACACCCCCTTTTTTGTAGATTGCGTGACAAGGGAGCACATGGGCTGATTACAGACAAAGAACAATGTGAAGGTGGGATTCTGGACGCGGACACCGGGGGGCGCTGCAGAATTGCGGAATCTTCCTCGGTGAATGGAACCTGCCATAGCGTTGGGTGCAGATCCCAGCCTATCATGAATTAACACATAGAGGCCTGGCGATAAAATTATACGAGTGTTTTAGTAGCGGACATCAAATCTTTCACCGCATTCCCCCCAGATGTGCCCTTTATTAGATTGTAAGCTTCTGAGCTCAGGCTAGAAATATACTGTTATAATGATGATATATTCCATGAAATGTTCTCAATTCGCTGAAACACAACTGGACTCAACCAATAAGATTTAAGCTTTCAGCGTTCTAGTGGCCTCAGAACAATGGAAGGCGATCGTCGGTTGGTTTTGCGCCTTGACTTTTATTTAATTACACCCAGACACCCCTTCACAATAGACTGTAAGCTCTTGGGGATAATTTCTTGCCATCTATATAACTTTCCTAAACTTTAATGACTTTTATCTTTTTTGGTGACGATAAGGGTTAATTTGGCACGCCCCCGAAAAACATCCATTAAACCCCCATTAACGATAAAACGGCGTTTTTAATAATTAATCCCGCGATCTATAGCCTGGACTCCGGCATCCCCACAGCGCCACCTACAGAAGCGCAAGCCGAACTGCGCGCAACCGCATTAGTGGGGTACCACTGACCTTTGTTGAGATGTGAAAGCTTTATTGCAGCCACATGACCCCCCCCCCTTTTTTTTTTTTTTCAGGACACATATGGTGGGGCCCAGCACCTGTGCTGCATGTTCGATGTATGCGCAGAGAAGTATATAGATTGGGGGGGGGGGGGCGTAGAAAGGTGGGGGGAGGGGCGCTGCGCAGTCTCCGTCGATGGGTTTGAGGGGTGTGCGAGGCACGCAGCCCCCCTAATATCGCCGCTCCACCTCTGGGGCCAGCGCGAGGGGCTGTAATGTGATCCGTCTCACTCTAGGTTGTCGGGGGGGGGGGGGATTATGGTGCGCCTGACGAAAAGGGGCCCGTTTGGTAAGGTTCGGGGCGGAGGGGGAGCTCAGTGCCATGGGATGCTGCACTTGTATTGAGCGCCTCGGCCTGTCTGCAGGATTCATCGCTGTTCTCTTCTCTTTGTGCGAGGAGAAACAGAGAAACGCTCGCTCCTCGCGCCCCCCCCCCCCCTCCTCTACGCCTTTCCCCTGGATCCACAGCCAGACAAAGGTTTGGGGGGGGCGGGGGGCGTCCAAGACTTTCCAGCCCAGGTGTGACCCCTATTAAACCGCTACCCGCAAATCCTAACCTTGCCAGAATTTTTTTTTCTTTTTTCGGAGAACGAATTCTTACAAAGTGCGCTTTTTGTAAGTTTAGAAGTGAAGAGCTTCGCTTCCTCGAAGGCTCGGCTGCTGCGGAGGAAATCACCTCGACGGGGGAAATGCACTTGACACAAAACAATCGCCATGGCCAGAGCCAACAATGAGAGCGCCTCCGCTCTCCAGGAATTGGTAAAAAGTAGAAAAAAATCTGCAACAAAGGACGGGCAGCGATCGCATCGAACGTCCTTTATCAGATCGACCCTTACAAAAGTGCAAATCGTTTTAGGAGTTTTGTCTGTTTCTGATCGCGGGACCAAAAGCGCGTCATCAGAAACGCGAGACGCAGATTTGTTTTGAATTGAAGTTACTTTCTTTCCATAATATTTCATATCTAGAATTCTCCGGTGTGACAGCGCTGTACAGGCCGGTATTTGTAACGTTGTATTCAGAAAGTCATTCCAATAGATTGTTTCTGAATACAATGTAACAAATACCGGCCTGTACAGCGCTGTCATACCGGAGAATTCTAGATATGAAATATTATGGAAAGAAAGTAACTTCAATTGGGGTTTACAAAATACAAAATACAATGTAACAAACACCGGCCTTATACAGAGCTATCATACCAGAGAATTCTAGATATGAAGTATCGAAAGAAAGTAATTCTAATTGGGGTTTCCAAAATACAATGTAACAAACACCGGCCTTATACAGAGCTATCATACCAGAGAATTCTAGATATGAAGTATCGAAAGAAAGTAATTCTAATTGGGGTTTCCAAAATACAAAATACAAAATACAATGTAACAAATACCGGCCTTATACAGCGCTGTCGTACCAGAGAATTCTAGATATGAAGTATCGAAAGAAAGTAATTCTAATTGGGGTTTCCAAAATACAAAATACAAAATACAATGTAACAAACACGACCTTATACAGAGCTATCATACCAGAGAATTCTAGATATGAAGTATCGAAAGAAAGTAATTCTAATTGGGGTTTCCAAAATACAATGTAACAAACACCGGCCTTATACAGCGCTGTCGTACCAGAGAATTCTAGATATGAAGTATCGAAAGAAAGTAATTCTAATTGGGGTTTCCAAAATACAAAATACAATGTAACAAATACCGGCCTTATACAGCGCTGTCATACCAGAGAATCATCACATGAAATGATTAGAAAATCTAAAATAAAAAAACATTATATATATAATGTGTGTGTATGTACAGTATGTGTCTATATATATGTGTGTATATAAAAATATATTGGTCGAATGGTATCATCAGTTGATAAGGAGGATGCCAGATACCCGCATAGCATCCTTGTTTGACCCTTCCTTGCCCTTCTCCATCAGTGTTGGGGTCACATTAGCTGAGTGATGGAGAAAAACTGAGGGAGAAGAGAAACATTGGAATACTAGTCAGAACCAGTTCGCAAAACTATTTGCTTTGGAAGAATAAATCACCTCTAATGTTGGGTGTCCTAATTGGACATGTTGATGTAGCTGCATTATGTAAAACCTATTGGAACGGCTTTTAGGTTTTAGAATGTGGTGCCTTGAGACGGTCCATAATTTTTAAAGGGTGCCTCGAAACGGTCTATAATTTTTAAAGGGAGCCTCGATATTGTCCATTTTTACAGGGTGCCTCAAGACTGTCCATAATTTGTAAAGGGTGCCTCGAGATTGTCCATCATTTTTAAAGGGTGCCTTGAGATTGTCCATCATTTTTAAGGGGTGCCTTGAGACTGTCCATAATTTGTAAAGGGTGCCTCAAGATTGTCCATAATTTGTAAAGGGTGCCTTGAGATTGTCCATCATTTTTAAGGGGTGCCTCGAGACTGTCCATAATTTGTGAAGGGTGCCTTGAGATTGTCCATAATTTGTAAAGGGTGCCTCGAGATTGTCCATAATTTGTTACGGGTGCTTCGAGATTGTCCATAATTTGTAAAGGGTGCCTCAAAATTGTCCATCATTTTTTAAGGGTGCCTCGAGATTGTCCATCATTTTTAAGGGGTGCCTTGAGAACGTCCATTATTTGTAAAGGGTGCCTCGAGATTGTTCATCATTTTTAAAGGGTGCCTCGAGATTGTCCATCATTTTTAAGGGGTGCCTTGAGAACGTCCATTATTTGTAAAGGGTGCCTCGAGATTGTCCATAATTTGTAAAGGGTGCCTGGAGATTGTCCATAATTTGTAAAGGGTGCCTTGAGATTGTCCATAATTTGTAAGGGTGCCTCGAGATTGTCCATAATTTGTAAAGGGTGCCTCGAAATTGTCCATAATTTGTAAAGGGTGCCTCGAGATTGTCCATAATTTGTAAAGGGTGCCTCGAGATTGTCCATAATTTGTTAAGGGTGCCTCGAGATTGTCTATAATTTGTAAGGGTGCCTCGAGATTGTCCATAATTTGTAAAGGGTGCCTCGAGATTGTCCATAATTTGTAAAGGGTGCCTCGAGATTGTCCATAATTTGTAAAGGGTGCCTCGAAATTGTCCATCATTTTTAAAGGGTGCCTCGAGATTGTCCATAATTTTTAAAGGTAGCCTTGAAACGGTCTATAATTTTTAAAGGGAGCCTCGATATTGTCCATTTTTACAGGGTGCCTCGAGACTGTCCATAATTTGTAAAGGGTGCCCCGAGATTGTCCATCATTTTTAAGGGGTACCTCGAGATTGTCCATATTTTGTGAAGGGTGCCTCGAGATTGTCCATAATTTTTATGACATATTTAATAAGACATATTTTTGTCTTATTTCTCAATAATTTATTTTAAATAGATTAAAATATATATTTTTTTAATTCATTAGCAGCGCTGCCGCCACTTACGGTTTGTAAGGAAGCGGTTTGTGAATGAAGGGGCCTTCATTGGCCTTGGGCAAAGTTCATAACCTGCCCCTGCCATGACATGAAAGGGTACAAAGGGGCCAATCGGCATGTATATCATTTCAACTTGCCGAAATTTGCATCCGTAGGGCTGGAGAGAGGGAGAGAGAGAGAGAGGGAGAGAAAGAGGGCAAGAGTTCAGGGAGGAAAACTTGTCTTAAAGCTGAAATCTAGACAAACAATATAAAAAAAACTTTAATCCCATTATGTCTTTGGGGGTCAATAAATAGATTTGTATTTAAATAAAAAAAAAATTAATATTAATAAATTTAATTATTTATTAATAAAATATTAAAATGTAATAAACCACTAAGCCAAATAAACTGTAAAGTTGTGTTTGTGGACGAGCTAGTGATACATCTGGGGGGGTGACACGGACTCTCATTCTGTTACTATACACCAACCATTCTCAACTTGGGTTCCTCCAGACGTAGCTAGGGGTTCCTTGAGCAGTTGCAGATTGACCTCTTGTTTGATGGTATCTGCTTAGCTCCGGGGCCAACACCACATGGCAAAGCCAGCTGTAGGACACCAATCTAGCTGTGTGTGAGGGTGGCATTCTGACCACCCCTGAGGGGGGCATTCTTACCATTGGCCACCAATGTGTGGAGCATTTTCCCCCCTGATCTTTATTGAATTGGTTTCAGCAGGGAATCCCCAAGACCAGGAAATTATTTCAAGTGTTTTTCCAGGATTAAAAACGTGGAAAAAGGCTGCACTACATTACAAGGCCAAAGGTCATTCATATCTTTATGAGTTGTTGGACATCCAATCGCAAACTGATGGCCATTATTATGGAGTTTCCTTTACTGCTTTGTGGCTATAACATCTATCACTCTTCTGGGAAGCCTTGAGACTGTCCATAATTTGTAAAGGGTTCCTTGAGATTGTCCATCATTTTTAAAGGGTGCCTCGAGATTGTCCATAATTTGTAAAGGGTGCCTTGAGATTGTCCATAATTTGTAAAGGGTGCCTTGAGATTGTCCATCATTTTTAAAGGGTGCCTCGAGATTGTCCATAATTTGTAAAGGGTGCCTTGAGATTGTCCATCATTTTTAAAGAGTGCCTCGGGATTGTCCATCATTTTTAAAGGGTGCCTCGAGATTGTCCATAATTTGTAAAGGGTGCCTCGAGATTGTCCATAATTTGTAAAGGGTGCCTCGAGATTGTCCATCATTTTTAATGGTGCTTCGAGATTGTCCATAATTTGTAAAGGGTGCCTCGAGACTGTCCATAATTTGTAAAGGGTGCCTCGAGATTGTCCATAATTTGTAAGGGTGCCTCGAGATTGTCCATAATTTGTAAGGGTGCCTCGAGATTGTCCATAATTTTTAAGGGGTGCCTTGAGACTGCCATAATTTGTAAAGGGTGCCTCGAGATTGTCCATAATTTGTAAAGGGTGCCTCGAGATTGTCCATAATTTTTAAGGGGTGCCTTGAGACTGCCCATAATTTGTAAAGGGTGCCTCCAAAACTGCCCATAATTTGTAAAGGGTGCCTCGAAAAGGTCTATAATTTTTAAAGGGAGCCTCGATATTGTCCATTTTTACAGGGTGCCTCGAGACTGTCCATAATTTGTAAAGGGTGCCTCGAGATTGTCCATCATTTTCTAAAGTGTGCCTCGACCTGAAAATGAAGCCCTCTAGCGAATGCGCTATGACTGCTGGAAGACGCTTCCATCTTCACCCGGTCCTACTTCCATGTCCACGAGCTCCGGTTGTGCAACTTCCTGGAGCCGCGATGACGTCACTGGGGGGAGCCGCCATTTACGGCACAGGACTCTGAAGGAAACGGCCCAGGTGGCTGTTCCTTCAGAACGCATGTGCCGGCGAGGTCACTGGCTGCATATACAGTAAATATCTACTGTACGTTTGGGTGATATTTTATTTACAGCACCTATAGGTAAGCCTTATTATAGGCCTACCTATAGGTACGAGTCAGAGATGGGAGTTTACTCCCACTTTAAACCGTCTTTATGGAGCTGGCTTTGTACACGGTTATGCTAGAACAGAAATGGACCTTCACTAAACTGTTACCTCAAGTTTGGAGGACCACAATTGTCTACCAGGTCTTTGTATGATGTATTATTAACAGATCCCCCCACTTCATATACATTAACTCGATCTGGAGAATCTTCCACATCCTTTGGGCCGTATAGTGTATCAGTTTGTAGTTGGATGGCCCCATTAATAGTAGACTTCTTTAATCATTAGCTCCCAAGGACAGGACTGATGTTGGGTGAGAAGATCTGGCTCACAATCAGCATTCCAATTCGTCTCAAAAGGTGTTCAGTAGGGTTGAGGTCAGGGCTCTGTGCAGGACAATATAATTCCTTCACACCAAACTGGTCAAACCATGTGTTTTGGAGTTGGCTCCAATCTTCTAGGAAGGCTTTCCACAAGATTTTAGACGGTGTCTGTGGGAAATTGTACCCATTTGTGGGGTCACCATTACAATTCATCCAAAAGGTATACAGTAGGGTTGGAGTCAGGGCTCTGTGCAGGACACCCAAGTTCCTCCACAGCAAACTGGTCAAACCATGTCTTTATGGAGCTGGCTTTGTACACAGGGGCATAGTCATGGTGGAACAGAAAATGGTCTTCTTCACCAAACTGTTACTGTATGCAGTGGTGTATTTTGGTTTTGTGCTGCCCTAGGCAAGACTAAATTTGGGCGCCTCCCCCCCTTCCAAAGTAAATTTGCCCCACTCCTTCCTTAACGGATGTGACTCCAAAATTGAAGTCAAGTCCCAGCGTGAACCCCTGAGATCTCACGAGAGGGGGGTTGTGAGAGAGAGAGAGGGGGGTGGGTGAGGGAGGGAGAGAGAGAGAGGGGGGATGAGAGAGAGAGGGGGGGTGAGAGAGAGGGGGGGGGTGAGAGAGGGGGGGATGAGAGAGGGGGGGATGAGAGAGGGGGGGTGAGTGAGAGAGAGAGAGGGGGGAGAGTGAGAGAGAGAGGGGGTGAGAGTGAGGTGAGAGAGAGAGAGAGAGGGGGGATTAGAGAGGGGGGTGAGTGTGAGAGAGAGAGGGGGGGGTGAGAGTGAGACAGAGAGGGGGTGAGAGATAGAGGGGGGGATGAGAGAGGGGGGTGAGTGAGAGGGGGGGTGAGAGAGAGAGGGGGGTGAGAGAGAGAGAGGGGGGATGAGAGGGGGGTGATTGAGAGAGAGAGAGGGGGGGTGAGAGTGAGAGAGAGAGGGGGGTGAGAGAGAGAGGGGGGGGATGAGAGGGGGGGTGAGTGAGAGAGAGAGGGGGTGAGAGTGAGAGAGGGGGGTGAGAGAGAGAGAGGGGGTGAGAGAGGGGGGATGAGAGAGAGAGGGGGTGAGAGAGAGAAAGGGGGGATGAGAGAGGGGGGTGAGTGAGAGAGAGGGGGGATGAGAGAGGGGGGGGGTGAGAGTGAGAGAGAGAAGGGTGAGAGAGAGAGGGGTGAGAGAGAGAGAGAGGGGGGATGAGAGAGAGAGGGGGTGAGAGAGAGAGAGGGGGGATGAGAGAGGGGGGTGAGTGAGAGAGAGGGGGGATGAGAGAGGGGGGGTGAGTGAGAGAGAGGGGGGGTGAGAGTGAGAGGGGTGAGAGAGAGAGAGTGAGGGTGAGAGAGGCAGCTCTAGCAACCAGTGGCCAGTAGAGTCTCAGGTGGAGGGGGGGCGGCTTTTTGCTGCCCCCCTGTAAAGTGCCGCCCTAGGCCTGGGCCTTGTTGGCCTAGGCCAAAATATAGCACTGACTGTATGACCTGAACTCCATTATTTGGAGGGGGAGGCCCACCTGCTTTGGCTAAATAATGTAGGTGTGATGGTCAGGTGTCAGCTAACTTTGCCCACATAATCTACCAAACTATTTGCAAGCCTGTGATTGAATACTTCTACAACCCAAGTGTTGCTCGGGGAACCCTCCCAGCTATCGTACCTTGACATAGGGCTGACAGACAGACCTCATTTATATTACATGTATGGAAACTCTTTTGCAGCCTCCTCTGTGAACATTTATTTTATTTTTCGGGGGTTGCTCAGTTGATGCCTCCACCAAGTTTCGCTGTTTTTACCCATTAAAATTGAACCTTAAACTTGGGTTCTAGCTACACGCTTTGGTTTCTACGTATGCCCTACAGAAAGGGATTATGGGATCACCCCAGGCTGAATAAGCCAGAGTAGGAGGAATCGCAGGTCAGGTTGCAGCGGGAGCGCCGGTAATGCGGGTCTAAACGTCTGCGAACCTCTCTGAATTGAAGGCAGCGCTGTACGTGCGCCAGAGACGACACTTTCACGTCTTGCCCGACGACACGTCTCCGCACGCTCCATCATCCCCTGCGTGACTCCTACTAATGTGATCTGTGCTGTGTAATTTAAACCAAACTGCTGAACTGGCTTGCCGTGGTATTTCAGATTTAAACTGGTGAGCCCATCCCCCGTACATGGTCATGGTCATGGTTTTTTTCGTGTTTCTCAGCATTTCTCACCCATTTTACCATGAAGGAAACCTCGGAATATCTTAGGGAACTCCCTTATTGTACTTACTCTATCTACAGCTCCCGGTACATCATGAACAGTAGGCTGAGATCTAAGGATAAATAGAAGAATAAAGGATTTGCCGTAATTATTAGACACCCAGCAACCAAAAAAATTATCTGTAATCAAAATAAAATGAAAAAAAAACTATAATAAAGAACAGAAAAAAAAGGCAAACTGTGAAAATTGTAGCGTTCCCTCAAATTTGTGGAGAGCTGGAAACATTGTCTTATATTGGTGGTCGGTGGACAAGGGTCCTCTTAATTTGATGGTTGGTGGACAAGAGTCCCATTGCATTGATGGTCAGTGGACAAGGGCCCCCTTACATTGATGGTCAGTGGACAAGGGCCCTCTTACATTGATGGTCAGTGGACAAGGGCCCCCTTACATTGATGGTCAGTGGACAAGGGCCCCCTTACATTGATGGTCAGTGGACAAGGGCCCCCTTACATTGATGGTCAGTGGACAAGGGCCCCCTTACATTGATGGTCAGTTGGCAAGGGCTCCCTTACATTGATGGTCAGTGGACAAGGGCCCCCTTACGTTGATGGTCAGTGGACAAGGGCCCCCTTACATTTATGGTCAGTGGGCAAGGGCCCCCTTACATTGATGGTCAGTGGACAAGGGCCCCCTTACATTGATGGTCAGTGGACAAGGGCCCCCTTACATTGATGGCCAGTGGACAAGGGCCCCTTACATTGATGGTCAGT
Source organism: Pelophylax lessonae (assembly GCF_965119305.1). Taxonomy (NCBI): domain Eukaryota; kingdom Metazoa; phylum Chordata; class Amphibia; order Anura; family Ranidae; genus Pelophylax; species Pelophylax lessonae. The sequence goes on from NC_138780.1 coordinate 5,811,480, forward strand.
GGACAAGAGTCCCCTTACATTGATGATCAGTGGACAAGGGCCCTCTTACATTGATGGTCAGTGGACAAGGGCCCCCTTACATTGATGGTCAGTGGACAAGGGCCCCCTTACATTGATGGTTGGTGGACAAGGGTCCTCTTAAATTGATGGTTGATGGACAAGGGTCCCCTTAAATTAATGGTCAGTGGACAAGGGCCCCCTTACATTTATGGTCAGTGGGCAAGGGCCCCCTTACATTGATGGTCAGTGGACAAGGGCCCCCTTACATTGATGGTCAGTGGACAAGGGCCCTCTTACATTGATGGTCAGTGGACAAGGGCCCCCTTACATTGATGGTCAGTGGACAAGGGCCCCCTTACATTGATGGTTGGTGGACAAGGGTCCTCTTAAATTGATGGTTGGTGGACAAGGGTCCCCTTGAATTAATGGTCAGTGGACAAGGGCCCCCTTACATTGATGGCCAGTGGACAAGGGCCCCCTTACATTGATGGTCAGTGGACAAGAGTCCCCTTACATTGATGATCAGTGGACAAGGGCCCTCTTACATTGATAGTCAGTGGACAAGGGCCCCCTTACATTGGTGGTCAGTGGACAAGGGCCCTCTTACATTGATGGTCAGTGGACAAGGGCCCCCTTACATTGATTGTCAGTGGACAAGGGCCCTCTTACATTGATGGTCAGTGGACAAGGGCCCTCTTACATTGATGGTCAGTGGACAAGGGCCCCCTTACATTGATGGTCAGTGGACAAGGGCTACCTTATATTGATGGTCAGTAGACAAGGGCACCCTTACATTGATGGTCAGTGGACAAGGGCTCCCTTACATTGGTGGTCATTGGGAGAAGGAACCCAACACATTGTTGGTCAGAGGACAAGGGTCCCCTTACATTGATGGTCAGTGGACAAGGGCACCCTTACATTGATGGTCAGTGGACAAGGGCCCCCTTACATTGATGGTCAGTGGACAAGGGCTCCCTTACATTGGTGGTCATTGGGAGAAGGAACCCAACACATTGTTGGTCAGAGGACAAGGGTCCCCTTACATTGATGGTCAGTGGACAAGGGCCCCCTTACATTGATGGTCAGAGGACAAGGGTCCCCTTAACATTGATGGTCAGTGAACATGGGCCCCCTTACATTGATGGTCAGTGGACAAGGGCCCCCTTACATTGATGGTCAGTGGACAAGGGCCTCCTTATATTGATGGTCAGTGGACAAGGGCTCCCTTACATTGATGGTCAGTGGACAAGGGCCCCCTTACATTGATGGTCATTGGGAGAAAGAACCCAATACATTGTTGGTCAAAGGACAAGGGCACCCTTACATTGATGGTCATTGGACAAGGGCCCCCTTACATTGATGGTCAGTGGACAAAGACCTCCTTATATTGGTGGTCGTTAGGAGAAGGAACCCATTATTGGTCAGAGGACAGGGACCTCCTTACATTGGTGGTCATTAGGAGTAGGAACTCCTTATTGGTCAGAGGACAGGGACCTCCTTACAATAGTGGTTGTATGGAGAAGGAACCCATTACATTGGTGGTCAGTGGGAAGAATGTCCCTTACATTGGTGGTCAGTGGGAAGAATGTCCCTTACATTGGTGGTCAGTGGAAAGAATGTCCCTTACATTGATGGTCAGTGGGAAGAATGTCCCTTACATTGGTGGTCACTGAGAAGAATGTCCCTTACATTGGTGGTCAGTGGGAAGAATGCTCCTTACATTGATGGTCAGTGGGAAGAATGCTCCTTACATTGGTGGTCAGTGAGAAGAATGCTCCTTACATTGGTGGTCAGTGAGAAGAATGCTCCTTACATTGGTGGTCAGTGGGAAGAATGTCCCTTACATTGGTGGTCAGTGGGAAGAATGCTCCTTACATTGGTGGTCAGTGGGAAGAATGTCCCTTACATTGGTGATCAGTGGGAAGAATGTTCCTTACATTGGGGGTCATTGGGAAGAATGTCCCTTACATTGGTGATCAGTGGGAAGAATGTCCCTTACATTGGTGGTCAGTGGGAAGAATGTCCCTTACATTGGTGGTCAGTGGGAAGAATGTTCCTTACATTGGTGATCAGTGGGAAGAATGTTCCTTACATTGTTGGTCAGTTGGAAGAATGTTCCTTACATTGATGGTCAGTGAGAAGAATGTCCCTTACATTGGTGGTCAGTGAGAAGAATGTCCCTTACATTGGTGGTCAGTGGGAAGAATGTCCCTTACATTGGTGGTCAGTGAGAAGAATGTCCCTTACATTGGTGGTCAGTGGGAAGAATGTCCCTTACATTGGGGGTCATTGGGAAGAATGTCCCTTACATTGGTGATCAGTGGGAAGAATGTCCCTTACATTGGGGGTCATTGGGAAGAATGTCCCTTACATTGGTGGTCAGTGGTGGTGGTTTCACGGAATTCTGTTGAGAAAGGACAGTATACCTTCGGATCTTCAGTGGATAGAACCGATTCGCTCCGGTAATAATTGTGGAAGGGTCGAGCTTTTGTTGTAAAAATGCAATATTTTAGAACAGATGTCAATTTTGAACGGTATCAGCATTCTCCAATAAGGACGAGCAACGAAGGGTGACTTTAGGCCGCCGCACGTCAGGTCCCTGGGTTCAGAATTTAATGCGACCGCCATATAGGATGTTATCGTTGTTACGTTTGCGGTTGATTGGTTGCTTTGATTGCCTTTTGTGTTTGCCATAGCCGTTCCTAATCCGCCGCGATAGTCCAACGTGCGCCGGGCACCAAATTCTCCAGATGATTCAGCCAAGACGGGAGGAAAATTCGAGGAGCCGAGCCACGGGCGCAGCGACACGCAGGAATGGTTTAGAACGGTTGCAGCGATTTTCTTTTTTTTTTCCCCCTGTTGGAAAAACTTTCCGCCCTTTTGGGAAACGCTTTCGGCACAATCAACAGTTTGGAGGGATTTGTGACTACTGCTCAGATTTAAGCCATCGCCATGAAACTGGATGAGTCACAGAAACTCAGGAAATGTAAATTTGTTCACAATCTTTTGATTAATAGAAGTTTCGGTGAACTATCATCCATTCTCTCCAAACTGAGACCCTTTGCTCGCCTTTATCCGGCCCTTGGGGCACTATTCCATCCACTGACACCAATGATGGGACACTATTCCTCCCACTGACACCAATGATGGGGCACTATTCCTCCCACTGACACCAATGATGGACACTATTCCTCCCACTGACACCAATGATGGGGCACTATTCCTCCCACTGACACCAATGATGGGGCACTATTCCTCCCACTGACACCAATGATGGACACTATTCCTCCCACTGACACCAATGATGGGGCACTATTCCTCCCACTGACACCAATGATGGACACTATTCCTCCCACTGACACCAATGATGGGGCACTATTCCTCCCACTGACACCAATGATGGGCACTATTCCTCCCACTGACACCAATGATGGGACATTATTCCTCCCACTGACACCAATGATGGGACACTATTCCTCCCACTGACACCAATGATGGGCACTATTCCTCCCACTGACACCAATGATGGGACACTATTACTCCCACTGACACCAATGTTGGGGCATTATTCCTCCCACTGACACCAATGATGGGGGACTATTCCTCCCACTGACACAGATGATGGGGCACTATTCCTCCCACTGACACTAATGATGGGCACTATTCCTCCCACTGACACCAATGATGGAGCACTATTCCTCCCACTGACACCAATGATGGGACACTATTCCTCCCACTGACACCAATGATGGGGCACTATTCCTCCCACTGACACCAATGATAGGCACTATTCCTCCCACTGACACCAATGATGGGACATTATTCCTCCCACTGACACCAATGATGGGGGACTATTCCTCCCACTGACACCGATGATGGGGCACTATTCCTCCCATTGACACTAATGATGGGCACTATTCCTCCCACTGACACCAATGATGGGGCACTATTCCTCCCACTGACACCAATGATGGAGCACTATTCCTCCCACTGACACCAATGATGGGCACTATTCCTCCCACTGACACCAATGATGGGACATTATTCCTCCCACTGACACCAATGATGGGACACTATTCCTCCCACTGACACCAATGATGGGCACTATTCCTCCCACTGACACCAATGATGGGACACTATTACTCCCACTGACACCAATGTTGGGGCATTATTCCTCCCACTGACACCAATGATGGGGGACTATTCCTCCCACTGACACCGATGATGGGGCACTATTCCTCCCACTGACACTAATGATGGGCACTATTCCTCCCACTGACACCAATGATGGGGCACTATTCCTCCCACTGACACCAATGATGGGGCACTATTCCTCCCACTGACACCAATGATGGGCACTATTCCTCCCACTGACACCAATGATGGGACATTATTCCTCCCACTGACACCAATGATGGACACTATTCCTCCCACTGACACCAATGATGGGGCACTATTCCTCCCACTGACACCAATGATGGGGCACTATGCCTCTCACTGAAACCAATGATGGACACTATTCCTCCCACTGACACCAATGATGGGACATTATTCCTCCCACTGACACCAATGATGGGACACTATTCCTCCCACTGACACCAATGATGGGCACTATTCCTCCCACTGACACCAATGATGGGACACTATTACTCCCACTGACACCAATGTTGGGGCATTATTCCTCCCACTGACACCAATGATGGGGGACTATTCCTCCCACTGACACCGATGATGGGGCACTATTCCTCCCACTGACACCAATGATGGGCACTATTCCTCCCACTGACACCAATGATGGGGCACTATTCCTCCCACTGACACCAATGATGGGACACTATTCCTCCCACTGACACCAATGATTGGGCACTATTCCTCCCACTGACACCAATGATAGGACACTATTCCTCCCACTGACACCAATGATGGAGCACTATTCCTCCCACTGACACCAATGATGGGACACTATTCCTCCCACTGAGACCAATGATGGGGCACTATTCCTCCCACTGACACCGATGATGGGGCACTATTCCTCCCACTGACACCGATGATGGGGCACTATTCCTCCCACTGATACCAGTGATAGGGCACTATTCCTCCCACTGATACCAACGATGGGGCATTGTTTACTCCCAATGGACAATAGAACTACTGCCTCTACAGCTAATGCTGGGGGGGGGTAATGGATGAGGGCGGTAAAAGTGGGGTCAACCTCTGGGTTATTGTGCCCCCCCAACCGCTAGTGTGAACAAGCCCTAAAAAGTATCTATAGTTACAGGTGTGTTGGGGCTGTGGTGGGGCTCATAGGCTATGGGGGGCGCTGTGGACATCCCTTGGCTGGAGATTAGGGGACAAATTGTCAGTGTTTCCTTAAGACAAGGACAGGCATCACAGAGAGTCCCCGCCTTCCCTGGGGTGTACCCACTCCTTATTGAGGGGGGCCCCCTTTTTGACAGCCTGGGGTACCACGGAGAACCTAAAGCTGTCCACTAAGCCCACAATGGGGCGGGCGATTCAGGAGTAGGGTGCGGAGAGTTTAACTCTCATCCATTGAGATAAGTTTTGGATGCTTGCCCTGCCAAGGTTAAGGTCAACGCCTACTGCCTGTTGGCACCCAGGGGGTTAAGCGCCCATGGAGGGATGAAGTTGCTATGGCTCTGACCACAAAGTCCACAATGCAATGGGGCGGGCGATTCAGGAGTAGGGTGAGGGTCAACTCTCATCCATTGAGATCAGAGTCAGCTGGAGTGACCCTTTAAGAAGCTTGCCTTGCCATGACACCAACTGCCTGTTTGCACCCAGGGGGTTAGGCACCCACTGAAGGATGAAGTTGCTATGGTGCTTACCACAAAGCCCACAATGCAATGGAGCGGCCGATTCAGGATTAGGGTGGGGGGGGGGGGCTAACTCTCATCCATTGAAATCAGTTTAGGGTGGAATGACCCTTTAAGAAGCTTGCCCCGCCATGACACCTACTGCCTGTTGGCACCCAGGGGGTTAGTCACCAACTGAAGGATGAAGTTGCTATGGCGCTAACCACAAAGCCCACAATGCAATAGAGCGGGCAAATGAGGAGTAGGGTTGGGGGGGGGCGCTAACTCTCATCCATCGAGATCAGATTTGGGTGGAGTGACCCTTTAAGAAGCTTGCCCAGCCATGACACCTACTGCCTGTTGGCACCCAGGGGGTTAGGCACCCACAGAAGAATGAAGTCCCGGCGGCGCTGGCCACAAAGCCCACAATGCAATGGGGCAGGCGATTCAGGAGTAGGGTGGGGGGTTAACTCTCCTCCATTGAGATCAGTTTCGAGTGGAGTGACACTTTAAGAAGCTTGCCCAGCCATGACACCTACTGCCTGTTGGAATCCAGGGGTTTAGGCACCCACAGAAGAATGAAGTCCCGGCGGCGCTGACCACAAAGCCCACAATGCAATGGGGCAGGCGATTCAGGAGTAGGGTTGGGGAGTTAACTCTCATCCATTGAGATCAGTTTCGAGTGGAGTGAACCTTTAAGAAGCTTGCCCTCCCATGACACCTACTGCCTGTTGGCACCCAGGGGGTTAGGCACCCACAGAAGAATGAAGTCCCGGCGGCGCTGGCCACAAAGCCCACAATGCAATGGGGCAGGTGATTCAGGAGTAGGGTTGGGGTTGTTAACTCTCATCCATTGAGATCAGTTTCAGGGGGAGTGACCCTTTAAGAAGCTTGCCCTGCCATGACACCTACTGCCTGTTGGCACCCAGGGGGTTAGGCACCCACAGAAGGATGAAGTCCCAGCGGCGCTGACCACAAAGCCCACAATGCAATAGGGAGGGGGGGGGGATTTAGGAGCAGAAAACATGAATAGACGGAGACTCAGGTGGCGGCAATTAGCCCCGACCATCTGGCAGGCAGCGGAGAAAAGGGATCAGATGTATTGATTATCAGTTATTAGGAGACTGGGAGTCCCTGCCCCGCCCCCCACCCCTCCGGGGAGCATATGCGGAGGGCTATGAGATCATAGCACCAATGTAGTAATCTATGAGATAAGCGGTGGCCAATCAGAGAGCCTGATCGGGTGACTTCCTGACAGCAGCGTGTCAGGGAAAGTGTCCCGGGGGTGGGGGTCAGTGACAGACTCGCTGCATGCAGTTAAAAGCTCCAGCACATTGGGGGTTAATCCAGAAAGAGGGGTCTCTCTTTTTTTATGGACACCCCCCTCACTTGTGCATCGGGGGTTAAATACAGAAAGGGGGTCTCTCTTCCCTTTGTGCACCGGGAGTTAATCCAAGAAGGGGTTCTCCCTTCCCTTGTGCACCAGGAGTTAATCCAGAAAGGGGGGGTCTCCCTTCCCTTGTGCACCGGGAGTTAATCCAGAAAGGAGGGGTCTCCCTTCCCTTGTGCACCGGGGGTTAATCCAGAAAGGGGGTCTCCCTTCCCTTGTGCACTGGGGGTTAATCCAGAAAGGGGGGGTCTCCCTTCCCTTGTGCACCGGGGGGTTAATCCAGAAAGGGGGGTCTCCCTTCCCTTGTGCACCGGGGGTTAATCCAAACAGGGGATCTCTTTTTTTTTATGGACACCCCCGTGCATTAGGGGTTAATTCAGAAAGGGAGTCCTTTTTTTTATGGACAACCCCCCCTTTCATTGGGAGTTAATACAGAAAGGGGTTCTTTTTTTATGGACACCCCTCATGCATTGAGGGTTAATCCAGAAAGGGGGTTTCATTTTTTTTTGGACACCCCCCTCGTGCATTGGGGGTTAATTCAGGAAGGGGGAGTCTCTTTTTTTGTATGGACACCCCCCTCGTGCATTGGGGGTTAATCCAGAAAGGGGGTCCTTTTTTATGGACATCCCCCTCGTGCATTAGGGGTTAATCCAGAAAGGGAGTCTCTTTTTTGTATGGACACCCCCCTTGTGTATTGGGGGTTAATCCATAAAGGGGGTCCTTTTTTATGGACATCCCCAACTCGTGCATTAGGGGTTAATCCAGAAAGGGAGTCTCTTTTTTGTATGGACACCCCCCTCGTGTATTGGGGGTTACCAGAAAGGGGGTCCTTTTTTATGGACACCCCCCTCGTGCATTAGGGGTTAATCCAGAAAGGGAGTCTCTTTTTTGTATGGACACCCCCTTCGTGCACTGGGGGTTAATCCAGAAAGGGGGTCTCTTTTTTGTATGGACACCCTCCTCGTGCATTGGAGGTTAATCCAGAAAGGGGGTCTCTTTTTTCTATGGACAACCCCCTCGTACATTAGGGGTTAACCCAGAAAGGGGGTCTCTTTTTTATGGACACCCCCCTCGTGCATTGGGTTGGGGGTTAATCCAGAAAGGGGGTCCTTTTTTTATGGAGACCCCTCGTGCATTGGGGGTTAATCCTGAAAGAGGGTCTCTTGTTTTATGGACACCCCCTCGTGCATTGGGGGTTAACCCAGAAAGGGGGTCTCTTTTTTTTATGGATACCCCCTCTTCGGGGGTTAATCCAGAATGGGAGTTTCTTTTTTTATGGACAACCCCCCCCCCCACGTGCATGGGGGGTAATCCAGAAAGGGGGTCTCTTTTTTTATAGACCCCCCCCCCTGTGCATTGGGGTTTATCCCGAAAGGGGGTCTCTTTTTATTCTATGGACACTCCCCTTCGTGCATTGAGGGTTAATCCAGAAAGGGGGGTCTCTTTTTTGCTCTCATGGACACCCCCCTCCTGTACCGGGGGTTAATCCAGAAAGGGGCTCTTTTTATTCTATGGAAACCCCTGTTGTGCATCAGGATTAATCCAGAAAGGGGGTCTCTTTTTTTCTGGACACCCCCCCCCCCCTCATGCACCTAGGGTTAATCCAGAAAAGGGGTCTCTTTTTTTTTCTTCCCATGGACACCCCGCCTTGTGCACCGGGAGTTAATCCAGAAAGGGGGGTTCTTTTATTTATGGACACCCCCCCCCCCACCTCGTTCATTGGGGGTTAATCCAGAAGGGGGGGGGTCTCTTTTTGTTTTGATGGATCCCCACCCCTTTCTGCATCCACCTCATCCATCAAAGTAGGAACCTTTTCATTGGGGTGCCCAGGGACCCCCACACCGCCACCCTCCCAGGGCCACCAGGGGTTAAAAGTTCTGGCACAAGCATGGCGCTGACTCTTCGGGGATACGACAACATGGCCGCCGGCACCCTTTGTTCTCAACGCTGCTGCACTCACTTTTTGGGGTGGAGGTGTCCGGGGAGCAGGGGGGGTCTTTGGCTCTGGGCAGGCTAGTGGGGGTCACTGGGCTCTAAAGGATGGAAATGAGGGGGGGGGCACACGTGGGAGCGCGGACGGACCTCTGCATTGAAGGCTCCTCGTGTAGCTGGAAGAAGGGGGGCGTGGTGGCGGAGACGGCAGATCCAGTATTCAGAATGCTGCTAGGCAGAATCTCAAACAGGGGGGTCCCCCCTTTATCTTAACAAGGGGGGGCGATCCCCCTGCAATCACACCACTGACCGAACGCCCCCCCCCCCTCCACCGTTCCCCCCACCACAGCAGATACCAGCAAGACAGTTCCCAGTGGATCACAATTAAAGTGTACCTGTCCTATAAGAAACGTATTCTGAAAATGCTAATTGTCTGGCTGCACAGCTGCAGGCATGCACTGACCACCATTAAAAGTGTTTTACCTGCTAGTGCCCCGCCCCCTTCGCAAATGCATTGGGCATGCAGACCGGGCATCTATAAAGCAGCGGTCTCCAAACTTTTTGGCACCAGGGAATGGCTGTGTAGAAGAAAATTTGGCGGGGGGGGGGGGGAGATGCTGTTTTTCGTGGGCAATTCATTGGTTGGTGTTAGCACTTCAGTCATCACTGCACCATGGTTATATGTTGGCAGGATGATAATGCAGAATCGGTGGGAGCCACTTTGCCTGCCACCAGATGCAGCGTGTCACTTGCCACCGTCGCCTGCCAACAGACGCAGCTTTTCACTTGCCACCATTGCCTGGCACCAGATGCAGCATGTCACTTGCCACATCGTCTGCCACCAGATGCAGCGTGTCACTTACCACTAGATGCAGCCTGTCACTTCCCACTGTCACCTGCCACCAGATGCAGTGTGTCACTTGCCACTTTGCCTGCCACCAGATGCAGCGTGTCACTTGCCACGTCGCCTGCCACCAGATGCAGCGTGTCATTTGCCACGTCGCCTGCCATCAGATGCAGCGTGTCACTGGCCACTTTGCCTGCAAGCAGATGCAGCTTGTCACTTGCCACTGCTGCCTGCCACCAGATGCAGTGTGTCACTTGCCACTATCGCCTGCCACCAGATGCAGCTTGTCACTTGCCACGTTGCCTGCCACCAGATGCAGCGTGTCACTTGCCACTTCGCCTGCCACCAGATGCAGCTTGTCACTTGCCACTGTTGCCTGCCACCAGATGCAGTGTGTCACTTGCCACTATTGCCTGCCACCAGATGCAACTTGTCACTTGCCACGTTGCCTGCCACCAGGTGCAGCTTGTCACTTGCCACTTCGCCTGCAAGCAGATGCAGCTTGTCACTTGCCACTGTTGCCTGCCAACAGACGCAGCTTTTCACTTACCACCATTGCCTGCCACCAGATGCAGCGTGTCACTTGCCACGTCTCCTGCCACCAGATGCAGCGTGTCACTTTCCAGTCGCCTATCACCAGATGCAGCGTGTCACTTGCCACTTTGCCTTCCACCAGATGCAGCGTGTCATTTGCCACGTTGCCTGCCATCAGATGCAGCGTGTCACTGGCCACTTTGCCTGCAAGCAGATGCAGCTTGTCACTTGCCACTGTTGCCTGCCACCAGATGCAGTGTGTCACTTGCCACTATCGCCTGCCACCAGATGCAGCTTGTCACTTGCCTGCCACCAGATGCAGCTTGTCACTTGCCACTTCGCCTGCAAGCAGATGCAGCTTGTCACTTGCCACTGTTGCCTGCCAACAGACGCAGCTTTTCACTTACCACCATTGCCTGCCACCAGATGCAGCGTGTCACTTGCCACGTTGCCTGTCACCAGATGCAGCGTGTTACTTGCCACCAAATGCAGCGTGTCCCTTTCCACGTCGCCTGCCATCAGATGCAGCGTGTCACTTCCCACATTGTCAGCCACCAGATGTACTTGCCACCATCGCCTGCCACAAGATGCAGCTTGTCAAATGCCACGTCGCCTGCCACCAGATGCAGCGTGTCACTTGCCACTTTGCCTGCCACCAGATGCAGCTTGTAACTTGCCATGTCGCCTGCCACCAGATGCAGCGTGTCACTTGCCATGTCGCCTGCCTCCAGATGCAGCTTGTCACTTGCCCCTTCGCCTTTCACCAGATGCAGCGTGTTACTTGCCATGTCACCTGCCACTAGATGCAGCTTGTCACTTGCCACGTTGCCTGTCACCAGATGCAGCGTGTCACTTGCCACCGTTGCCTGCCACAAGATGCAGGTTGTCACTTGCCACCGTCGCCTGCCAACAGACGCAGCTTTTCACTTGCTACCATTGCCTGCCACCAGATGCAGCTATCACTTGCCACTTTGCCTGCCACTTCATGCAGCGTGTCACTTGCCATTGTCGCCTTCCACCAGATGCAGCATGTCACTTGCCACTGTCGTCTGCCACTAGATGCAGCGTGTCACTTGCCACTTTGCCTGCCACCAGATGCAGCTTGTCACTTGCCACGTCATCTGCCACCAGATGCAGAGTGTCACTTGCCACGTTGCCTGCCACCAGATGCAGCTTGTCACTTGCCACGTCGCCTGCCACCAGATGCGTGTCACTTGCCACGTCATCTGCCACCAGATGCAGAGTGTCACTTGCCACGTTGCCTGCCACCAGATGCATCTTGTCACTTGCCACTTTGCCTGCCACCAGATGCAGCGTGTCACTTGCCACGTCGCCTGCCACCAGATGCAGCGTGTCATTTGCCACGTCGCCTGCCATCAGATGCAGCGTGTCACTGGCCACTTTGCCTGCAAGCAGATGCAGCTTGTCACTTGCCACTGCTGCCTGCCACCAGATGCAGTGTGTCACTTGCCACTATCGCCTGCCACCAGATGCAGCTTGTCACTTGCCACGTTGCCTGCCACCAGATGCAGCGTGTCACTTGCCACTTCGCCTGCCACCAGATGCAGCTTGTCACTTGCCACTGTTGCCTGCCACCAGATGCAGTGTGTCACTTGCCACTATTGCCTGCCACCAGATGCAACTTGTCACTTGCCACATTGCCTGCCACCAGGTGCAGCTTGTCACTTGCCACTTCGCCTGCAAGCAGATGCAGCTTGTCACTTGCCACTGTTGCCTGCCAACAGACGCAGCTTTTCACTTACCACCATTGCCTGCCACCAGATGCAGCGTGTCACTTGCCACGTCTCCTGCCACCAGATGCAGCGTGTCACTTTCCAGTCGCCTATCACCAGATGCAGCGTGTCACTTGCCACTTTGCCTTCCACCAGATGCAGCGTGTCATTTGCCACGTTGCCTGCCATCAGATGCAGCGTGTCACTGGCCACTTTGCCTGCAAGCAGATGCAGCTTGTCACTTGCCACTGTTGCCTGCCACCAGATGCAGTGTGTCACTTGCCACTATCGCCTGCCACCAGATGCAGCTTGTCACTTGCCTGCCACCAGATGCAGCTTGTCACTTGCCACTTCGCCTGCAAGCAGATGCAGCTTGTCACTTGCCACTGTTGCCTGCCAACAGACGCAGCTTTTCACTTACCACCATTGCCTGCCACCAGATGCAGCGTGTCACTTGCCACGTTGCCTGTCACCAGATGCAGCGTGTTACTTGCCACCAAATGCAGCGTATCCCTTTCCACGTCGCCTGCCATCAGATGCAGCGTGTCACTTCCCACATTGTCAGCCACCAGATGTACTTGCCACCATCGCCTGCCACAAGATGCAGCTTGTCAAATGCCACGTCGCCTGCCACCAGATGCAGCGTGTCACTTGCCACTTTGCCTGCCACCAGATGCAGCTTGTAACTTGCCATGTCGCCTGCCACCAGATGCAGCGTGTCACTTGCCATGTCGCCTGCCTCCAGATGCAGCTTGTCACTTGCCCCTTCGCCTTTCACCAGATGCAGCGTGTTACTTGCCATGTCACCTGCCACTAGATGCAGCTTGTCACTTGCCACGTTGCCTGTCACCAGATGCAGCGTGTCACTTGCCACCGTTGCCTGCCACAAGATGCAGGTTGTCACTTGCCACCGTCGCCTGCCAACAGACGCAGCTTTTCACTTGCTACCATTGCCTGCCACCAGATGCAGCTATCACTTGCCACTTTGCCTGCCACTTCATGCAGCGTGTCACTTGCCATTGTCGCCTTCCACCAGATGCAGCATGTCACTTGCCACTGTCGTCTGCCACTAGATGCAGCGTGTCACTTGCCACTTTGCCTGCCACCAGATGCAGCTTGTCACTTGCCACGTCATCTGCCACCAGATGCAGAGTGTCACTTGCCACGTTGCCTGCCACCAGATGCAGCTTGTCACTTGCCACGTCGCCTGCCACCAGATGCCTGTCACTTGCCACGTCATCTGCCACCAGATGCAGAGTGTCACTTGCCACGTTGCCTGCCACCAGATGCATCTTGTCACTTGCCACGTCGTCTGCCACCAGATGCAGCGTGTTACTTGCCACGTCACCTGCCACCAGATTCAGCCTGTCATTTGCCACGTTGCCTGTCACCAGATGCAGCGTGTTACTTGCCACCAAATGCAGCGTGTTCCTTTCCACGTCGCCTGCCATCAGATGCAGCTTGTCACTGCCCACATTGTCAGCCACCAGATGTACTTGCCACCATCGCCTGCCACCAGATGCAGCATGTCAAATGCCACGTCGCCTGCCACCAGATGCAGCTTGTCGCTTGCCACCAGATGCGGATTGTCACTATCCTGCCACCAGCTGAAGCTTCCCACTATTGCCTGCCACCAAAACTTACCAGAGGCAGTTTGTCACTTTTTATCTCTACCTTTTCAACACATGTGCCATGGCTGGGTCCCAGAGTGAGAGCGGGCGGTGACTGATGATGTAATCTCTCTGCTGCCTGCGGCTGCACAGTGACGGCAGAACTGCGGTGGTGGTGGGGGGCGGACCAGCGAGCAGAGATGACATAATAGAGAAGCACAGAAACCCAGTGATGACATCACCAGGTATACAATAAGGTCTGTATTAATTTAGATAAGGATAAGACAGGGGTCCCCAACCACCGGGCCGTGGGCAGGTACCAAGCTGTGGCCACCGGCATCGCTTGCTCATTCCCCCGCTCGCTCACCCACCGCACTCACGGCCCGGCTCCAGAGAGGCCACGGTCTAGTACCGGGCTGTGGCCCGACGGTTGGGGACCCCCGCCTTATAGGTCGTCCTTATCCAAATCTATTTCAGACCTTATTGTATACCTGGTGATGTCATCACTGGGTTTCTGTGCTTCTCTATGCAATGCAGGCAGATCATGGCTGGTGGGAGGGGCTGTACATCACAGCACCCCGCCTCAGTACTCCTCTCCAGAGTCCTCAGTCCTGAAGCAAGCAGTGGGAGAAGATATGCAAATATAAAAGAGTCTTGATGGGCGGATGTCAATCTGGAGGAGTGGGTGTTCCCTGGAAGGCTGCATGTGATCCTGATCTTCCATGATTGAAAGAACTGACATCCAATGAATGAAAGGGGTGGAGCCAGGGACAGTGAGGAACGGGGACAAGATGATGCTGGACGTCCCCCAGCCTGGAAATGGGGGGGCGGGGCTCTATTTGACTTGCTGCAGCTTTCAATGCACATTGTGAGAAGCTCGCAGTGTGCGGTGAAATCAGAGTAGTTTAGGGGAGGAGCCAGGACCCCTGGTGGATGGAGGTTAGAATCAATGATTGGTTGCCCCCTGCTTCCAGGAGATCCTGGCGCGCTGCGTGCGCTTCGTCAGGGGTGCCAATTACTGTCTAGACAGCCACCAGAGAGGCAGACGTGGCGGCTCTCCCGCAGGGAGACGCTTCTGCCCTATATAACCCTCGCTCATCCTTCCGTACCGACGGCCGCTGAGCTAACAATCCCGTCACCCTCAGCATGCGCTGCGCTCAGCGTAAACACACGCCTGCCGTCCGCCCCCGCCAGCCCGCAGAGCCGCCGTTTACCATTCATTAACCTCGTTACATTTACACTGCGGAGCGAGCCGCCTAATCCTCTCACATATGTCACACGCTCCCCTATGTACCATGCATTGTTTCTTGCCTGTACTATTAAAATATAAATATATATATATATATATATATATATATATATATATATATATACAAAAAAAATATGAGGAAATATCAACTAATAAATACATAAAATAAAACAGTATGAATAAAAAATGTAAAAAAAATTATATATATTAAAAAAATTATTATAAATTTATAAAAGTAAAACAAGTTTCAAAAGGGAAAAAAAAGTAAAAATAATAATAATAATAATAATAAATATATATATATATATATATATATATATATATATATATATATGTAGAATTATCTATATATTAAATGCAATATGATATCAGATAATAAATTAGATTAAAAATGTGTTAAAAATAAACTGTTTTCTGTAAATAAATAAATAGATGTAATATACTTACTTTTGTCAGATACTGTAAAATTATATATATAAAAATGTATTTTTATTTTAGAGTTTATTTTTATTTTATATATATATATATATATATATATATATATATATATATATATATATACACATACATATACACATGTATTAATATATATATATATATATATATATATATATATATATATATATATATATATATATATTCTGTGTGTGTGTATATAGTTCTGTATATGAATTTAAAAAATATAATAAATAATAATTTTAAAAAGTAATAGCAAAAATAAATAGTATAAAAAATTTGTCCAATAAGTTAAAAATAAAAAAAATCTAAAATAAAACACATATATACATAAATATACACAGTATGTAATAAATAAAAATATTCAATAAAGTTTAAAAAAAAATGCAAAGGAAATTTAATTTAATTATATACATACACATATATAAAGTATATATACACAAGTATTATATATATATATATATATATATATATATATAGATAGATAGATAGATAGATAGATAGATAGATAGATAGATAGATAGATAGATAGATATCAAATAAAATAGCAAATAGCAACTTCAATAAAAAATGTGAGTGTTTTTATATATATATATATATATATATATATATATATATATATATATATATTATACTTGTGTATATATACTTTATATACTTTATATATGTGTATGTATATAATTTAATTTGTATTTTTTTTGCGTTTTTTTTAAACTTTATTAAACATTTTTATTTATTACATACTGTGTATATTTATGTATATATGTGTTTTATTTTAGATTTTTTTCTATTTTTAAGTTATTGGACACATTTTTTATCCTATTTATTTTTGCTATTACTTTTTAAAATTATTATTTATTATATTTTTTAAATTCATATACATAACTATATACACACACACAGATTATATATATATATATAAAATAAAAATAAACTCTAAAATAAAAATACATTTTTATATACTGATATACTGTGTATATATATATATATATAACTGTATACATATATATATATATATATATATATATATATATATATATATATATATATGTATAATTATACAGTATCTGACAAAAGTAAGTATACTATATTTATTTATTTACAGAAAATAGTTTCTTTTTAACACATTTTTAATCAAATTTATTATCGGATATCATATTGCATTTTATATATAGATAATTTTACATGTATTTTATTTTAAATAATTTAATATTACTCTTCTTTTTTTTCTTTCTTTCTTTTTTTAAAATTTGTAAGGATTATTTTTTATTTTATTATTTTATACATATATATATATATTTATAGTAAAATTTTAAAAAAAGTAAAAAAAAAAAAAAAATGCAACAGGAATGTAAAAAATAAGTAATCTAAATTAAATTATATCATTATTAGTAGTAGTAGGTGTTTGTTATCCCTTACAGTATCTGACAAAAGTAAGTACACCCCTCACATTCTATCTTTTCATGTGACAACACTGAAGAAATGAGACTTTGCTACAATGTAAAGTAGTGAGTGTACAGCTTGTATAACAGTGTAAATTTACTGTCCCCTCAAAATAACTCAACACACAGCCAATAATGTCTAAACCGCTGGCAACAAAAGTCAGTACACCCCTAAGTGACAATGTCCACATTGGGCCCAAAGTGTCAATATTTTGTGTGGCCGCCATTATTTTCCAGCACTGCCTTAACCCTCTTGGGCATGGAGTTCACCAGAGCTTCACAGGTTGTCACTGGAGTCCTCTTCCCCTCCTCCATGATGACATCACAGAGCTGGTGGATGTTAGAGACCTTCCCCTCCTCCACCTTCTGTTTGAGGATCCCCACAGATGCTCAATAGGGTTTAGGTCTGGAGACATGCTTGGCCAGTCCATCACCTTTACCCTCAGCTTCTTTAGCAAGGCAGTGGTTGTCTTGGAGGTGTTTGGGGTCGTTATGTTGGAATACTGCCCTGCCCCCAGTCTCTGAAGGGAGGGGATCATGCTCTGCTTCAGTATGTCACAGTACATGTTGGCATGCATGGTTCCCTCAATGATCTGTAGCCCCCCAGTGCCGGCAGCACTCATGAAGCCCCAGACCATGACACTCCCACCACCATGCCTGACTGTAGGAAGACACACTTGTCTTTGTACTCCTCACCTGGTTGCCCCCACACACGCCTGACACCATCTGACACCAAATACGTTTATCTTGGTCCCATCAGAGCCCAGGAGATGGTTCCAGTAATCCATGTCCTTAGTCTGCTTGTCTTCAGCAAACTGTTTGCGGGCTTTCTTGTGCATCATCTTTAGAAGAGGCTTCCTTCTGGGATGACAGCCATGCAGACCAATTTGATGCAGTGTGCGGCGTATGGTCTGAGCACTGACAGGCTGACCCCTCCCCCACCCCTTCAACCTCTGCAGCAATACTGGCAGCACTCAAACGTCTATTTCCCAAAGACAACCGCTGGATATGACGCTGAGCACGGCACTCAACCTCTTTGGTGGACCATGGTGAGGCCTGTTCTGAGTGGAACCTGTCCTAGTAAACCGCTGTATGGTCTCGGCCACCGTGCTGCAGCTCAGTTTCAGGGTCTTGGCAATCTTCTTATAGCCTAGGCCATCTTTATGTAGAGCAACAATTCTTTTTTTCAGATCCTCAGAGAGTTCTTTGCCATGAGGTGCCATGTTGAACTTCCAGTGACCAGTATGAGAGAGTGAGAGTGATAACACCAAATTTATCACACCTGCTCCCCATTCACACCTGAGACCTTGTAACACTAACGAGTCACATGACACCGGGGAGGGAAAATGGCTAATTGGGCCCAATTTGGAGATTGTCACTTAGGGGTGTACTGACTTTTGTTGCCAGCGGTTTAGACATTAATGGCTGTGTGTTGAGTTATTTTGAGGGGACAGTAAATTTACACTGTTATACAAGCTGTACACTCACTACTTTACATTGTAGCAAAGTCTCATTTCTTCAGTGTTGTCACATGAAAAGATAGAATAAAATATTTACACAAATGTGAGGGGTGTACTTACTTTTGTCAGATTCTGTATATATATATAATTTAATTTAGATTATTTATTTTTTACATTTCTGTTGCATTTTTTTTAACCTTTTTAAATTTTATTAATATATATATATATATATATATATATATTAGAATAAAAAATAATCCTTACAAATTTAAAAAAAAGACAGAAAAAAAAGGGTAATATTCATTTTTTTTTTAATTAAAATAAAATAAAATACATATAAAATTATCTATATATAAAATGCAATATGATATCAGATAATAAATACATTTAAAATGTGTTAAAAAATAATCTCTTTTCTGTAAATAAATAAATACAATATATAAATAAAAAAAAAAAACACATATATAAAAAAAAAGGGAAAAAATAATCAGAAACAAAAAAGAGGAAATGTGGAAATGGCTTTTTGCCGTCACTCTGATATTGCCGAGTAGTCAGCTGTGGAAGGTCACATCCCCGAGCACAGATTTATTTTATTCATTAAAAATAAAAACATCTTTGAGCTCCAGTCAGTGACTTTGCCTAGGCTAAGGTGATGTGTCCTCAGTCTCCCCTCCCCCAGTGATCAGACTGTACATTGTAACTTTGTAGAAGGAGGAGGAGGCATTTCCTCAGTCTCTCCTCTCACAGTGGTCTGTCCACAGCAGGCAGGGGGAGGCATTTTCTCAGTCTCCCCATCCCCCAGTGATCAGTCTGCTGCAGGCAGGAGGAAGCATTTCCTTAGTCTCCCCTCCCTCAGTGATCAGTCTGCTGCAGGCAGGAGGAGGTGTTTCCTCAGTCTCCTCTCCCCTCAGTGATCAGTCTGCTACAGGCAGGAGGAGGTGTTTCCTCAGTCTCTCCTCTCCCCTCAGTGATCAGTCTGCTACAGGTAGGAGGAGGTGTTTCCTCAGTCTCTCCTCTCCCCTCAGTGATCAGTCTGCTACAGGTAGGAGGAGGTGTTTCCTCAGTCTCCTCTCCCCCAGTGATCAGTCTGCTACAGGTAGGAGGAGGTGTTTCCTCAGTCTCCCCTCAGTGATCAGTCTGCTGCAGGCAGGAGGAGGTGTTTCCTCAGTCTCCCCTCCCCTCAGTGATCAGTCTGCTGCAGGCAGTAGGAAGCATTACCTCAGTCTCCCCTCTCCCCGTGATCAGTCTGCTACAGGCAGGAGGAAGCATTTCCTCAGTCTCCCCCCTCCCCCAGTGATCAGTCTGCTGCATGCAGGGGAAGGCATTTCCTCAGTCTCCCCCCCCCTAGTGATCAGACTTTGTAGCCAGTGAGAAGGTGAGAAGATACAGCATGGGGCTGATTTGTGGCAGAGAAGAGTTAACAGAGTTTCCTAATTAGCGGGCGCAGTGGGAGAAGCGTAAAACGTTTCCACATCGGTCGGATAATTCTGGGATTTAATTGGGCGGTGTATACTGGGGGGGGCGCTCTAACTGGGGGGGTGTCATCTGCTCCATTCATCCTCTCCCAACAGCGTCAGGAAGAAACGTAATGAGATACGCCGCACAGCGGCGCCGCGCGCTCCCAGGTTGTACTCCCGGGGGGAGGAGGGGGGGGTAACACCTGGTGGGTTAATTTGTAGCGTCGCTGCTGGAATCCCCCGTGAGACGAGCCGGAGACAGCAGTCCTGCACAACACGCGGTCTCTGCGGGGCCGCCATCTCTGACAGCGGGCGCAGGTGGGGACCTAAAAGAGAACCACAGCCGAGTCATCTTTCTATAAAAGAAAAACGCGCCCCCCCCCCCTTCCCCCCACCTGCTTCCATGAAACATTTCCCGCACCCATGGCACTACTCAACCTGCCGCCACTTCCTTTGGAGGAGCTCCATAGTCTGATGCCATTTTTAGGCTGGGGGGGTTCACGGGCTCACAAGAGGGGCATCAGACCGGAAGTGAGGGGCGCGCAGGAAAATGTCTTCCACCAACCCCCCCCCCCTAGAACCGGAACTTCGGGTGTGATAATAATGAGCGACGCTCCGGATCTGCATGGATTTTCCACTGCCGATTACTCGGGAACGGCAGCATTGCCACAAGGATAACGTCACACGGTCACACCAGTGCCACAGTCTGTGAGCGTTCTTTTTTTTTGCGTTTTAATACAAGATTTTGTTGCGTTTTTATCAGCGATTTGGGCATTTTTTAACTTTGGTGGGTTTTTATTAGCCAACAGAGAAAACTATCTTCTGTTCATCATTTGTTGCTGATTTTCTGCTTTTTTTGCTCTTTTATTAATATTATTCCTTTTATTATTATTATTATTATTTTTTGTTGGGGTAAAGGGTTAGGGTTAGGATTAGGGGTTAGATTTATTTATTTTGTTATTTTCTTAGGGTAAGGATGTTACTACTACTAATAATAAGAATAAAAATAATAATAAATGAATAAATGTAAAAAAAACGACACAAATAAATCAAAATATTCATAAATACATTAAGTGAAATGTATGTAATAATAAATAAATAATTAACCCCTAATCCTTAAAATAAATAAATGTAACATACAATATAATATAAAACATATATATATATATATATATATATAAAACAAAATATTTTATAAAATATATTATTATTATTATTAATAATAATAATAAAAATAATAACAACTATAACTAAAACCCTCACCCAAAATAAATAAATCGTTTTTTCCTATTATTAATAATAATAATAAAGTTTTTTTTTTTGTTAGTTTTTTTGTGTTTGGGTATTTTGTTGCTGGGTTGGGTTTTTCAGCTTTTTTTGCTCTTTTATTATTATTATGCCTTTATTTTTTATTTTATTTTTTTTTTTTTTTTTTTAGGGTAAGGGGTTAGAGTTAAGGTTAGGTTAGGGTTAGGATTAGGGTTATTTATTTATTCATTTTCTTAAGGTAAGGGTGTTATTAATACTTCTACTACTACAAGTACCACCAATAATAATAATAATACCACTAATAATAATAATAATAATAATAATAATAATAATAATAATAATAATAATACAAAATGAATAAATGTAAAAAAAATACACAAATAAATCAAAATATTCATAAATACATTAAATTAATACTATGTAATAATAAATAAATAATTAAGCCCTAACCCTTAAAATAAATAAATATAACATACAATATAACATAAATATAACATAAAATATTAATATATATATTTTATAAAATATATTTAAAATATATTATTATTATTATTACTGTTAATTATAATAATAACAATAGAATATTAATAATAAAGTATAATTAAAACCCTCACCCAAAATAAATAAACTTTCTTCCTAATATTATTAAAAATGTATCTTTATTTTTGTCCGTGTTTGGGTGTTTATTATTTTATTATTATTATTATTAATTTATAATAATAATAATAATAAAATAATTATTTATTTATTTTTTGTTAGGGTAAGGTGTTAGAGTTGAGGGTAGGTTAGGGTTAGGATTAGGGGTTAGGGTTATTTATTGTTTGTTAGGGTTAGGGTGTTAATACTACTACTAATAATAATAACAATAAATGAATAAATAAAATGTAAAATAATTACACAAATAAAAATGATCATTATTAAATATATTAAATGAATACTATGTAATAAAGCATATATAATTAACCCCTAAATTAAATTAAAAAAATAATATTATATATATATATATATATATATATATATATATATATATATATATATATATATATGTGTGTAAAATAATAATAATAATAATAATAATAATAATACAGAATAATTTATTAATCCCAAGGGAAATTGGGAAATTGTTGTGACGAGGACACACTCAACAGAGACAACACAAGAGCATAACAATGAACAGAACAAGATACAAAAACACAACAAAATTACCAAAAAAGAAATAACTAAACAACCTCACCCAAAATAAATAAAGAAATTATTATTATTATTAATACTGTATTTTTTTTTTTTTTCGTGTTTGGGTGTTAATTTTTATTTTATTATTATGATGATGATTATTTATATTAATAATAATAAGTTATTTACATTTTTTTGCAGGTAAAAATAAATAAAAAAAATGAATAATAATAATGCCCCTAAATTAAATTAAAAAAAAATATATAATAATAATAATAATAATAAATATATATATATATATATATATATATATAAATAATAATAATAATACAGAATAATTTATAAATCTCAAGGTAAATTGGGAAATTGTTGCGACACAGACACACTCAACAAAGACAACTCAAGATCACAGCAATGAATAGAACGAGATACAAAAACACAACAAAATTACCAATAAATAAATAAATAACTAAACACCCTCACCCAAAATTAAAAAAATAAATTCTTATTATTAATATTAATGTATATTTTTTGTCGTATTTGAGTGTTTATTATTATTTTATTAATATTACTAATAATATATATATATATTTTTTTTTTTTTTTTTAAGGGTAAGTGTTAATTATTTATTACATAATATGGATTTATTTTATTTATTACTCTATAATAATATTACTATTATTTTTTACTTGAGCAGAAAATCACTCAAAAACGTGCGTGTCGAATGCGCACAAAAATGCGCAAATCGCCCTTTTCTATTCATTTCTATGGAAATAAAAACGAGCCAAAAACTTGCAAATCCTCCCGACTCCAACTACACAAAAAGCTCCGGAATTTTTTGCTCTTCAGGTGTTTGGTGTCAGGTGATTGGAGGGGAGATGTGATCCGTTTCCATAGAGAATCATAGATTTTTTTTCTCCAGTGTTTTGGAGCTTCGAGCGACGAAACGCGTCGGTGTGATCGGAGGTCTTCCATCTGCTTGTTATTCTACAGACCCTTCATTATAATAAAAGCCGCCTCCTTCCCGACTAAACTGGGGCTCCGCCCTCCGTCGTCCTATCGGACGCCTCGCACGGGTCACATGACCTCTGACTGCCAGAACCATGGTGAGGGTTTGCGAGGGACTGCAAGGAGCCTGTGGATTAGTCTGGGAGATCTGCAACCAGAGGAGAGGAGAGGAAGGTGCAATCACTGTGCAGCGTTACTAAACACAGAGCACAAACCAAAACATATATACATCACCGGCTCTCTGTGCTTCTCTATGCAATGCAGGCAGATCATGGCTGGTGGGAGGGGCTGGTGGGAGGGGATGTGGGAGGGGCTGAACATCCCTTCCTGAACACAGCACCCCACACCTGTACTCCTCTCAGGAGCCCTCAGCCCTGAAGCAAGCAGTGGGAGGAGTTATGAAACTTTTAGAACCGCCTTAATGGGCGGGGTGTCAGTCTGGAGGAGACGTGGTTAGAAGAAAACATTTTTTTTTTTTCATTTCAATTAATTATTTAAATCGTTTTGTTTCGTTAAATTCCTTAAATTCATTTAATTTGTTTTCGAATTCGATACGTATTTTCCGAAATTGGTTTGAATTGAATTTGATTCGACCAAATTTGTTGAAATTCTGATAGGCATTCCGATTCGTTCTGTTCGAAACTCAAATTTCGGGAAGGCAGTTATATTCAATGTTATTCTATTCTTTTTCTGTTCTATTCGAATTCAAATTTTTTCTGTTCACAATTCGAATTTCAGAGGAAAGTTATACTCTATTTTATTCTATTTCATTCTATTCATTTTCATTCTTTTCTATTCTAATTTAAATATTTTCTATTTGCAATTTGAATTTTGAAGGACGGTTATATTCTATTCTTTTTCCGTTCTATTCTCATTCAAATTTTTTCTATTCGCAATTCGAATTTTGGAGGTCGGTTATATTCTATTTTATTCTATTCTATTTTTTTCCATTCTATTTTATTCTATTCTTTTCTAATTCAATTTTTTCCTATTCACAGTTCAAATTTCGGAGGACGGTTATATTCTATTTTATTCTATTCTATTTTTTCAATTCTATTCTATTCTACTCCATTCTATGCTAATTCAAATTTATTCCATTGTTATTTGAATTCCATAACACGGTTATATTCTATTCTATTTTATTCTTTTCTAATTCAAATTTTTTCTATTCACAGTTCGAATTTTGGAGGACGGTTATATATTCTATTTTATTCTATTCTTTTTCATTCCATTCTATTCTAATTGAATTTTTTTCAATTTGCAATTTGAATTTTGAAGGACAGTTATATTTTATTTTAGTTCATTCTATTCTTTTTTTTTCAATTCTTATTCAGATTTTTTCTTTTCGCAACTTAAATTTTGGACGGCAGTGATATTCTATTTTATTCTATTTTTTCCATTCTATTCTATTATATTCTACTCCATTCTATTGTAACCTATTCTAATTCGAATTTATTCTATTCTAAACTTGAGTTTCTGAGAACGGATGTATTCTATTTTGTTTTATTCTATTATTTTCCATTCCATTCTAATTTGTATTTATTCTATTCAAATTTCGTAAGACAGTTAAATTCTATTTTGTTCTATTCTTTTTAATTCTATTCAAATTCAAACTTATTCGATTAAAAATTTGAATTTCAGAAGATGGTTAAATTCTATTTTATTCTATTCCATTCAATTCTTTTTCGTGCTTTTCTATTCTAATTTGAGTATATTCTATTCGCAATTCGAATTTCAGAAGCCAGTTATATTCTATTTCATTCTATTCCCTTCTTTTTATTTCTATTCTTTGTATTCTATTCTTTTCTAATTCCAATATATTCAATTTGAAATTCATTTTTTGAAAGACAGTTATGATCTATGTTCTATTCTTTCTATTCTATTCTAATTGGAAATGATTCTATTTGGAATTCAAATTTCGGAAGATGGTTCTATTCTATTCTAATTAGAATTTATTTGATTTAAAATGCATAAGACGGTAATTTTCAATTTTATTCTGTTCTATTCTTTTCCATTCTAATTCGAATTTATTCTATTCGCAATTCGAATTTTGGGAAGTCGTTTATATTCTATTTAATTCTATTCTATTCAATTATTTTTCCTTCTATTCCATTATAATCTAAAGTCGAATATATTCTGTTTGAAATGTGATTTGTGGAAGACATTTATATTCTATATTATTCTATTCTTTTCCATTCTATTCTAGTATATTCTATTCGAAATCCGAATTTCAGAAGATGGGTTTTTCTATTCTATTCTATACTTATCTATTCTTATTTGAATCTATTCTATTAAAAATCTGGAAGATGATTATATTCTATTTATTCTTTTTTATTCTATTCTATTTCAAATGTATTCTATTTGTAATTTCGAATTTTGGAAGACGGTTATATTCTATTTTATTCTATTTTATTTTAAATTTACTCTTTTTGAAATTCGAATTTTGGAAGACGGTTATATTCTATTCTATATTTTTTTTACTCTTTTCTAATTCAAATTTATTCTATTCGAAATTTTGAATTTCTGAATACAGTTATATTCTATTCTGTTTTTTTTTTCTATTATATTCTTTTCTAATCCTTTATTTTCGATTCTATTTTATTCTATTCTTGTTTTCAAATTTGATTTCGAATTTGATTTAGTTTCCAAATTCGATTCGAATTTCAAACGAATTTCATTTTGTTATTTCGGATCCGTTTGAATTCGTTACAAAAAACAGATTTTTTTGAATATCAAAAGATTCATCCGAATTTAGATTGGGAACGATACGAGCTGCACGCCTAGTCACACCCGCATGTGATGCTGAACCTCTGAAACTCGATGAAACTCTGCATCACATGTGGGCGGTATCTATGCAAATGCAGCCCGCCCCCTCTCCTCCAGACTGACACCCGCCCATCAAGGCAGTTTTGATATTTGCATAACTTCTCCCACTGCTCTGGAGAGGAGTACTGAGGCCGGGTGATGTGGTGTGCTCAGGAAGCTATGTACAACTCCTCCCACCAGCCATGATCTGCCTGCATTGCATAGAGAAGCACAGAGACCCAATGATGACATCAAATGGTATAAAATAAGGCCCCTCCCACCAGCCATGCATTGCATAGAAAAGCACAGAGACCCTTGATGACATCACTTGGTATAAAAAAGGCACCTCCCACCAGCCATGCATTGCATAGAGAAGCATAGAGACCCAGTGATGACATCATTAGGTCTAAAATAAGAGATGTAATAAAAATAAAAAGGTTTTATTGAGAAGATTAATTGGCGGGTTGGGGGGTGGGGGGGGGGAAAGGATAGGAAGGAGATTTCAGATGTTGTGATAGAGATGAAATGTTCTGCGGGCTCAGAAACTGGAGTCTCCTGGGGGGGTGCAATATTTGATATCAGAGATGGAATATAATTTCAGGAAGACATTTGGTTTTATCTCTGCAGTCAGTGAATGCAGAATAGACAGTGATGTCATCAATGGCCTCAGAAGGGATGACATCATTCATAAAGCAATGTGAAGATGACATCATCAGGTGCTTCCCCTGCTGAGTTTTACAGTGTAGTGTGAGGAGGGTAGGAGGGGTATAAGTGTGTGGGGAGGGGGTGTACAGTGGGGTGTGAGGGGTGAAAGTATGTGGGGGGGGTCGCGAGGTGGATATGAGGGGTGTGAGTGGGGGGTAGGAGGGGGTGTACAGTGGGGTGTGAGTGGGGGTAGGAGGGGGTGTACAGTGGGGTGTGAGTGGGGGTAGGAGGGGGTGTACAGTGGGGTGTGAGTGGGGGTAGGAGGGGGTGTACAGTGGGGTGTGAGTGGGGGTAGGAGGGGGGTGTACAGTGGGGTGTGAGGGGTGAAAGTGTGTGTGTGGGGGGGGGGGGGTCGTGAGGTGGTTATGAGGGGTGTGAGTGGGGTTAAGAGGGGTGTACAGTGGGGTGTGAGGGGTGAAAGTATGTGGGGGGGGGGTCACGAGGTGGATATGAGGGGTAGGAGGGGTGTACAGTGGGGTGTGAGTGGGGGTAGGAGGGGGTGTACAGTGGGGTGTGAGTGGGGGTAGGAGGGGGGTGTACAGTGGGGTGTGAGTGGGGGTAGGAGGGGGTGTACAGTGGGGTGTGAGTGGGGGTAGGAGGGGGTGTACAGTGGGGTGTGAGTGGGGGTAGGAGGGGGTGTACAGTGGGGTGTGAGTGGGGGTAGGAGGAGGGTGTACAGTGGGGTGTGAGGGGTGAAAGTGTGTGTGTGTGTGGGGGGGGGGGTCGTGAGGTGGTTATGAGGGGTGTGAGTGGGGTTAAGAGGGGTGTACAGTGGGGTGTGAGGGGTGAAAGTATGTGGGGGGGGGGTCGCGAGGTGGATATGAGGGGTAGGAGGGGGTGTACAGTGGGGTGTGAGTGGGGGTAGGAGGGGGTGTACAGTGGGGTGTGAGTGGGGGTAGGAGGGGGTGTACAGTGGGGTGTGAGTGGGGGTAGGAGGGGGGTGTACAGTGGGGTGTGAGTGGGGGTAGGAGGGGGTGTACAGTGGGGTGTGAGTGGGGGTAGGAGGGGGGTGTACAGTGGGGTGTGAGTGGGGGTAGGAGGGGGTGTACAGTGGGGTGTGAGTGGGGGTAGGAGGGGGGTGTACAGTGGGGTGTGAGTGGGGGTAGGAGGGGGGTGTACAGTGGGGTGTGAGTGGGGGTAGGAGGGGGGTGTACAGTGGGGTGTGAGTGGGGGGTAGGAGGGGGTGTACAGTGGGGTGTGAGTGGGGTTAGGAGGGGGGTGTACAGTGGGGTGTGAGTGGGGGTAGGAGGGGGTGTACAGTGGGGTGTGAGTGGGGGTAGGAGGGGGGTGTACAGTGGGGTGTGAGGGGTGAAAGTGTGTGTGTGTGGGGGGGGGGGGGGTCGTGAGGTGGTTATGAGGGGTGTGAGTGGGGTTAAGAGGGGTGTACAGTGGGGTGTGAGTGGGGGTAGGAGGGGGGTGTACAGTGGGGTGTGAGGGGGGTTAGGAGGGGGGTGTACAGTGGGGTGTGAGTGGGGGTAGGAGGGGGGTGTACAGTGGGGTGTGAGGGGTGAAAGTGTGTGTGGGGGGGGTCGCGAGGTGGATATGAGGGGTGTGAGTGGGGGGTAGGAGGGGGTGTACAGTGGGGTGTGAGTGGGGGTAGGAGGGGGTGTACAGTGGGGTGTGAGTGGGGGTAGGAGGGGGTGTACAGTGGGGTGTGAGTGGGGGTAGGAGGGGGTGTACAGTGGGGTGTGAGTGGGGGTAGGAGGGGGTGTACAGTGGGGTGTGAGTGGGGGTAGGAGGGGGTGTACAGTGGGGTGTGAGTGGGGGTAGGAGGGGGTGTACAGTGGGGTGTGAGTGGGGTTAGGAGGGGGGTGTACAGTGGGGTGTGAGTGGGGTTAGGAGGGGGTGTACAGTGGGGTGTGAGTGGGGTTAGGAGGGGGGTGTACAGTGGGGTGTGAGTGGGGTTAGGAGGGGGTGTACAGTGGGGTGTGAGTGGGGGTAGGAGGGGGTGTACAGTGGGGTGTGAGTGGGGGTAGGAGGGGGTGTACAGTGGGGTGTGAGTGGGGGTAGGAGGGGGTGTACAGTGGGGTGTGAGTGGGGTTAGGAGGGGGGTGTACAGTGGGGTGTGAGTGGGGTTAGGAGGGGGGTGTACAGTGGGGTGTGAGGGGTGAAAGTGTGTGTGTGTGGGGGGGGGGGGGGGTCGTGAGGTGGTTATGAGGGGTGTGAGTGGGGTTAAGAGGGGTGTACAGTGGGGTGTGAGTGGGGGGGTGTACTAGCACAGAGAACCCCCACCAAGCAGGGCCCCTCCCCTTAAAGAACTACAAATCCCCCAGCAGACAGAGCCCCTCCCCCTTATAGCACTTCAATCCTCTGCAGGCACCCCCCTATAACACTACAACCCTCAGCAGGCAGCTCCTCCCCCTTATAGCACTACATCCCCTAACAGGCAGAGCCCCTCGCTCTCATAGAACTACAACCACCAACAGACAGAGCCACTTCCACTTATAGAACTACAACCCCCAGCAGACACATCCCCTCCCCCTTATAGAACTACATCCCCCAGCAGACAGAGCCTCCTCCAGCTTATAAAATGACAACTTATAGCAGACAAAGTCCCTCCCCTTTATAGCACTACAACTCCTAGCAGATAGAGCCCCTCCCCCTTATAGATCTACAACCCTCAGCAGACAGAGCCCGCCTCCTTATAGAACTACAACTCCCAACAGATAAAGCTTCTCCCCATTACGGTACTACAATTCACAGGAGACCGAGCCTCTCCCTCTTATAGAACTACAACTCCCAACAGACAGAGCCCCTCCATCTCGTAGAACTACAACCCCCAACAGACAGAGCCCCTCCCCCGTATAGAACTACAATCCCCAACAGACACAGCCCCTCCCCATCGAAGAACTACAACCCCCAGCAGACAGAGCCCACCTCTTTATAGAACTACAACTCCCAACAGATAAAGCTTCTCCCCATTATAGTACTACAATTCACAGGAGACAGAGCCTTTCCTTCTTATAGAACTACAACTCTCAGTAGACAGAGACCCTCCTCCTTAAAGCGCTACAAACCCTAGCATTCAGAGCTCCTCCCCCTTATAGCGCTACAACCCCCAACTGTTAGGGAAATCCCTTTCCACAATCATGTAGAACTACAACCCCCAGCAGGAAGACCCGGCCTCCTTAGAGCACTACAACCCCCAGCATAAAGTATCTCCTCCTTATAGGCCTACAACTCTCAGCAGAATGAGCCCCTCCTCCTTATAGAACTACAGCCCTCAGCAGATAGAGCCTCTTCTCCTTATGGAACTACAACTCCCAACAGACAAAGCTCCTCCCCATTATACTACGACAACCCGCAGCAGACAGAGCCCCTCCCCCTTATAGCGCTATAACCCCCTGCTGTCAGGGAAAGCTCTTTCCGCAATAATGTAGAACTACAACCCCCAGCAGGCAGACCCCTCCCCCTATAACACTACAACATGCAGAAGACAGAGTTCCTCCTCCTTATAGCACTGCAACCCCCAGTAGACAGTCCCTCCCAATTATAGACCTACAACTCTATGCAGACAGGGCCCCTCTTCCTTATAGGACTACAAATCCCAGCAGACAGAGCCCCTCCCACTTATAGACCTACAACCCTCAGCAGACAAAGCCCCTCCTCCTTATAGAACTACAACTCCCAACAGACAAAGCTTCTCCCCATTATAGTACTACAACTCCCAGCAGATAGAGCCCCTCCTAGTTATAGAACTACAACTCCCAGCAGATAGAGCCCCTCCTAGTTATAGAACTACAACTCCCAGCAGAAAAAGCCCCTTCCTATTATAGAACTACAACTCCCAGCACACAGAGACCCTCCCCCTTATAGAGCTACAATCCCCAGCTGTCAGGGAAAGCCTTTTCTGTAATAATGTAGAACTACAACTCCCAGCAGGCAGACCCCCCCCCCCCCTTATAACACTACAACATCCAGCAGACAGAGCCCCTCCTCCTTATAGGACTGCAACCCCCAGTAGACAGTCCCTCGCCAATTATAGAACTACAACCCTCAGCAGACAGGGCCTCTCCTCCTTATAGAACTACAACTTCTAGCAGACAGTACCCCTCCATCATAAAGAACTACAACCCTCAGCAGACAGAGCCTCTTTCCCTTATAGAGCTACAACTCCCAGCAGACAGTCCCTCCCTCATATAGACCTTTAACCCTCAGCAGACAGGGCCCCTCCGCTTTATAGAACTACAACTCCCAGCAGACATGGCCCCTCCATCATAAAGAACTACAACTCCCAGCAGAGACCTTACCCCTTGAAGCACTACAACACCAAGCAGAAAGAGCTCCTCTTCCATATAGTTATGCAACCCTCAGTAGACAGAGCCCCTTCCCCTTATAGAACTACAACTCCCAGGAGACAGTGCCCCTACCTCTAATAAAACTACAACCCCCAGCAGACGGATCCCCCCTGCTAATAAGCTTACAACTCTCAGCAGACAGGGCCCCTCCTCCATATAGAACTACAACTCCCAGCAGACAGAGCCCCTCCTCAAAGAACTACAACCCCCAGCAGACAGAGCCCATTCCCTTATACAACTACAACCCCCAGCAGACAGAGCCCATTCCCTTATAGAACTACAACTCCTAGCAGACAGAGCCCCTCCCTCTTATAGAATTACAACTCCCAGCAGACACCCTCCCTCTTAAAGCACTACAACCCCCAGCAGACAGAGCCCCTCCTTATAGAACTACAACTCCCAGCAGAGACTCCTCCCCTTAAAACACTGCAACCCCCAACAGACAAAGCCCCTACCCCTAATAAAACTACAACCCCCAGCAGACAGAGCCCCTCCCTCTTATAGCACTACAACCCTCAGTGGACAGAACCCCTCCCCCTTACAGCACTACAAGCCCCAGCAGACAGAGCCCTCCCCCTTATAAAACTACAATTTCCATCAGCCAGAGCCCTTTCCCCTTAGAGTATTACAACTCCCATCAGACAGCCTCTTCCCCTTATAGTACTACAACTCCCAGCAGACACTGCCCCTTCCCCTTATAGTACTACAACTCCCAGCAGACAATGCTCCTCCCCCTAAAAGAACACAACTTCCAACTGTCAGGTAAAGCCCTTTCTGCAATAATGTAGAACTACAACTACCAGCAGGCAGACTCCTCCCCCTTATAGCAATAGCACTACAACACCCAGCAGAGAGTGTCCCTCCCCCTTATAATACTTTAACTCCCAGCAGACAGAGACCCTCCTCTTATAGTACTACAAGTCCCAGCAGAAAGTGCTCCTCCCACCTATAGAACTACAATTTTCATCAGGCAGAGCCCCTCCCCCTTATATTACTACAACTCCCAGCAGACATAGCCGCCTCCCATTTATAGTACTACAACCCTCAGCAGACAGAGCCCCTCCCCCTTATAGTACTACAACACCCACCAGACAGAGCCCCTCCCCCTTATAGAACTACAAGTCCCAGCAGACAGTTCCCCTCCCCCTAATAGCACTACAACCCCCAGCAGGCAGAGCGCCTCCACCTTGTAGTACTACAACCCCCAGCAGACAGAGCCCCTCCTCCTTTTAGCACTACAACTCCCACCAGACAGAGCCCCTCCCCCTTATAGAACTACAAGTCCCAACAGACAGTGCCCCTCCCCCTAATAGCACTACAACCCCCAGCAGGCAGAGCGCCTCCACCTTGTAGTACTACAACCTCCAGCAGACAGAGCCCCTCCTACTTATAGTACTACAACTCCCAGCAGACAACACCCCTCCCCTATAGAACTACACCCAGCAGAAAGAACCCCTCCCCCTTATAGTACTACAACTCCCAGCAGACCATGCCCCTCCCCATATAGCACTACACCCAGCAGACAGTGCCCCTCCCCCTTATAGTACTGCAACACCCAGCAGACAGTGCCCCTCCCCCTTATAGTACTGCAACACCCAGCAGACAGTGCCCCTCCACTGTCTGCTGGGACTACTCCCAGCAGACAGAGCCCCTCCCCCTTATAGTACTACAACTCCCAACAGACAATGCCCCTCCCCTTAAAGCAATAGCACTACAACACCCAGCAGGCAGACCCCTCCCTCTTATAGTACTACAACTTCCAGCAGTCAGACCCCTCCCACTTATACTACTACAACTCCCAGCAGACAGAGACCCCCCCATAGAACTACACCCAGCAGACAGAGCCCCTCCCCTTTATAGTACTACAGCTCCCAGCAGACAGAGCCCCTCCCCCTTATAGTACTACAACTCCCAGCAGGAAGTGCCCCTCCCCCTATAGCACTACACCCAGCAGACAGTGCCCCTCCCCTTATGGTACTACTACTCCCAGCAGACAGAGCCCCTCCCCCTTATAGTACAACTCCCAGAAGATAGTGTGCCCTCTCCCTTATAGCACTACAACTTCCAGCAGAGCCCCTCCTCCTTATAGTACTACAACACCCAGCAGACAGAGCCCCTCTTCCTTATAGTACTACAACTCCCAGCAGACAATGCCCCTCCCCCTTATAGTACTACTACTCCCAGCAGACAGAGCCCCTCCCCTTTATAGTACTACAACTCCCAACAGACAGAGCCCCTCCCCCTTATAGTACTACAACTTCCAGCAGAGCCCCTCCTCCTTATAGTACTACAACACCCAGCAGACAGAGCCCCTCTTCCTTATAGTACTACAACTCCCAGCAGACAGAGACCCCCCCCCATAGAACTACACCCAGCAGACAGAGCCCCTCCCCTTTATAGTACTACAGCTCCCAGCAGACAGAGCCCCTCCCCCTTATAGTACTACAACTCCCAGCAGGAAGTGCCCCTCCCCCTATAGCACTACACCCAGCAGACAGTGCCCCTCCCATTATGGTACTACTACTCCCAGCAGACAGAGCCCCTCCCCCTTATAGTACTACAACTCCCAGAAGATAGTGTGCCCTCTCCCTTATAGCACTACAACTTCCAGCAGAGCCCCTCCTCCTTATAGTACTACAACACCCAGCAGACAGAGCCCCTCTTCCTTATAGTACTACAACTCCCAGCAGACAATGCCCCTCCCCCTTATAGTACTACTACTCCCAGCAGACAGAGCCCCTCCCCTTTATAGTACTACAACTCCCAACAGACAGAGACCCTCCCCCTTATAGTACTACAACTTCCAGCAGAGCCCCTCCTCCTTATAGTACTACAACACCCAGCAGACAGAGCCCCTCTTCCTTATAGTACTACAACTCCCAGCAGACAATGCCCCTCCCCCTTATAGTACTACAACTCCCAGCAGACAATGCCCCTCCCCCTTATAGTACTACAACTCCCAACAGACAGAGCCCCTCCCCCTTATAGTACTACAACTCCCAGCAGACAGTGTGCCCTCCCCCTTACAGCACTACAACTTCCAGCAGAGCCCCTCCTCCTTATAGTACTATAAACCCCTGCAGACAGAGACCCTCCCCCTTATAGTACTACAACACCCAGCAGACAATCCCCCTCCCCCTTAGAGCAATACAACTCCAAGTAGACAGAGCCCCTCCCCTTTATAGTACTACAACTCCCAGCAGACAGAGACCCTCACCCTTATCATAGTACAACACCCAGCTGTCTGGGATAGCTCTTTTCTCAATCATGTAGAACTACAACTTCCAGTAGACAGACCCCTCCCCCTTATAGCAATAGCACTACAACACCCAGCAGGCACACCCCTCCCCCTTATAGCACTACAACACCCAGCAGGTACACCCTCCCTCTTATAGCACTACAACACCCAGCAGGCACACCCCTCCCCCTTATAGCACTACAACACCCAGCAGGCAGACTCCTCCCCCTTATAGTACTACAACACCCAGCAGGCACACCCTCCCCCTTATAGCACTAAAACACCCAGCAGGCACATCCCTCCGCTTTATAGCACTACAACACCCAGCAGGCAGACTCCTCCCCCTTATAGCACTACAACACCCAGCAGGTACACCCTCCCTCTTATAGCACTACAACACCCAGCAGGCACACCCCTTCCCCTTATAGCACTACAACACCCAGCAGGCAGACTCCTCCCCCTTATAGCACTACAACACCCAGCAGGCACACCCCTCCCCCTTATAGCACTACAACACCCAGCAAGCACACCTCTCCCACTTACAGCACTACAACACCCAGCAAGCACACCCCTCCCCCCTTATAGCACTACAACACCCAGCAGGCACACCCCTCCCCCTTATAGCACTACAACACCCAGCAGGCACACCCCTCCCCCTTATAGAACTACAACACCCAGCAGGCACACCCCTCCCCCTTATAGCACTACAACACCCAGCAGACACACCCCTCCCCCTTATAGCACTACAACACCCAGCAAGCACACCCCTCCCCCTTATAGCACTACAACACCCAGCAGGCACACCCCTCCCCCTTATAGCACTACAACACCCAGCAAGCACACCCCTCCCCCTTATAGCACTACAACACCCAGCAGGCACACCCCTCCCCCTTATAGCACTACAACACCCAGAAGGCACACCCCTCCCCCTTGTAGAACTACAACACCCAGCAGACACACCCCTCCCCCTTATAGAACTACAACACCCAGCAGGTACACCCCTCCCCCTTATAGCACTACAACGCCCAGCAGACACACCCCTCCCCCTTATAGCACTACAACACCCAGCAGGCACACCCCTCCCCCTTATAGAACTACAACACCCAGCAGGTACACCCCTCCCCCTTATAGCACTACAACACTCAGCAGGCAGACCCCTCCCCCTTATAGCACTACAACACCCAGCAGGTACACCCCTCCCCCTTATAGCACTACAACACCCAGCAGGTACACCCCTCCCCCTTATAGCACTACAACACCCAGCAGGCACACCCCTCCCCCTTATAGCACTACAACACCCAGCAAGCACACCCCTCCCCCTTATAGCACTACAACACCCAGCAGGCTCACCCCTCCCCCTTATAGCACTACAACACCCAGCAAGCACACCCCTCCCCCTTATAGCACTACAACACCCAGCAGGCACACCCCTCCCCCTTATAGCACTACAACACCCAGCAGGCACACCCCTCCCCCTTATAGAACTACAACACCCAGCAGGTACACCCCTCCCCCTTATAGCACTACAACACCCAGCAGGCACACCCCTCCCCCTTATAGAACTACAACACCCAGCAGGCACACCCCTCCCCCTTATAGCACTACAACACCCAGCAGGTACACCCCTCCCCCTTATAGCACTACAACACCCAGCAGACACACCCCTCCCCCTTATAGCACTACAACACCCAGCAGGCACACCCTCCCCTTATAGCACTACAACACCCAGCAGGCACACCCCTCCCCCTTATAGCACTACAACTCCCAGCAGACACACCCCTCCCCCTTATAGCACTACAACACCCAGCAGGTACACCCCTCCCCCTTATAGCACTACAACACCCAGCAGGCACACCCCTCCCCCTTATAGAACTACAACACCCAGCAGGCACACCCCTCCCCCTTATAGCACTACAACACCCAGCAGGCAGACTCCTCCCCCTTATAGCACTACAACACCCAGCAGGTACACCCCTCCCCCTTATAGCACTACAACTCCCAGCAGACACACCCCTCCCCCTTATAGAACTACAACACCCAGCAGACACACCCCTCCCCCTTATAGCACTACAACACCCAGCAGGCACACCCCTCCCCCTTATAGCACTACAACACCCAGCAGGCACACCCCTCCCCCTTATAGAACTACAACACCCAGCAGGCACACCCCTCCCCCTTATAGCACTACAACACCCAGCAGGCACACCCCTCCCCCTTATAGCACTACAACACCCAGCAAGCACACCCCTCCCCCTTATAGCACTACAACACCCAGCAGGCACACCCCTCCCCCTTATAGCACTACAACACCCAGCAGACACACCCCTCCCCCTTATAGCACTACAACACCCAGCAGGTACACCCCTCCCCCTTATAGAACTACAACACCCAGCAGGCACACCCCTCCCCCTTATAGCACTACAACACCCAGCAGGCACACCCCTCCCCCTTATAGAACTACAACACCCAGCAGACACACCCCTCCCCCTTATAGCACTACAACACCCAGCAGACACACCCCTCCCCCTTATAGCACTACAACACCCAGCAGGCACACCCCTCCCCCTTATAGCACTACAACACCCAGCAGACACACCCCTCCCCCTTATAGCACTACAACACCCAGCAGGTACACCCCTCCCCCTTATAGAACTACAACACCCAGCAGACACACCCCTCCCCCTTATAGCACTACAACACCCAGCAGACACACCCCTCCCCCTTATAGCACTACAACACCCAGCAGGCACACCCCTCCCCCTTATAGCACTACAACACCCAGCAGACACACCCCTCCCCCTTATAGCACTACAACACCCAGCAGGCACACCCCTCCCCCTTATAGAACTACAACACCCAGCAGACACACCCCTCCCCCTTATAGCACTACAACACCCAGCAGACACACCCCTCCCCCTTATAGCACTACAACACCCAGCAGGCACACCCCTCCCCCTTATAGCACTACAACACCCAGCAGGCACACCCCTCCCCCTTATAGAACTACAACACCCAGCAGACACACCCCTCCCCCTTATAGCACTACAACACCCAGCAGACACACCCCTCCCCCTTATAGCACTACAACACCCAGCAGGCACACCCCTCCCCCTTATAGCACTACAACACCCAGCAGACACACCCCTCCCCCTTATAAAACTACAACACCCAGCAGGCACACCCCTCCCCCTTATAGCACTACAACACCCAGCAGGCACACCCCTCCCCCTTATAGCACTACAACACCCAGCAGGCACACCCCTCCCCCTTATAGCACTACAACACCCAGCAGGCACACCCCTCCCCCTTATAGCACTACAACACCCAGCAGACACACCCCTCCCCCCTTATAGCACTACAACTCCCAGCAGGCACACCCCTCCCCCCTTCTAGCACTACAACACCCAGCAGACACACCCCTCCCCCTTATAGCACTACAACACCCAGCAGGCACACCCCTCCCCCTTATAGCACTACAACACCCAGCAGACACACCCCTCCCCCCTTATAGCACTACAACTCCCAGCAGGCACACCCCTCCCCCCTTCTAGCACTACAACACCCAGCAGACACACCCCTCCCCCTTATAGCACTACAACACCCAGCAGGCACACCCCTCCCCCCTTCTAGCACTACAACACCCAGCAGGCACACCCCTCCCCCTTATAGCACTACAACACCCAGCAGACACACCCCTCCCCCCTTATAGCACTACAACTCCCAGCAGGCACACCCCTCCCCCTTATAGCACTACAACACCCAGCAGACACACCCCTCCCCCTTATAGAACTACAACACCCAGCAGGCACACCCCTCCCCCTTATAGCACTACAACACCCAGCAGGCACACCCCTCCCCCTTATAGAACTACAACACCCAGCAAGCACACCCCTCCCCCTTATAGCACTACAACACCCAGCAGACACACCCCTCCCCCTTATAGCACTACAACACCCAGCAGGTACACCCCTCCCCCTTATAGAACTACAACACCCAGCAGACACACCCCTCCCCCTTATAGCACTACAACACCCAGCAGGCACACCCCTCCCCCTTATAGAACTACAACACCCAGCAGGCACACCCCTCCCCCTTATAGAACTACAACACCCAGCAGGCACACCCCTCTCCCTTATAGCACTACAACACCCAGCAGGCACACCCCTCCCCCTTATAGAACTACAACACCCAGCAGACACACCCCTCCCCCTTATAGCACTACAACACCCAGCAGACACACCCCTCCCCCTTATAGCACTACAACACCCAGCAAGCACACCCCTCCCCCCTTATAGCACTACAACACCCAGCAGACACACCCCTCCCCCTTATAAAACTACAACACCCAGCAGGCACACCCCTCCCCCTTATAGCACTACAACACCCAGCAGGCACACCCCTCCCCCTTATAGCACTACAACACCCAGCAGACACACCCCTCCCCCTTATAGCACTACAACACCCAGCAAGCAGGCAGGCGGGCGATCGGCTCCTCCCCCGGTAGGCAGACAAAAGGCGTGGGGTGTTCGTAGCTCCGCCCATTGTGTCTCTGTTCCCTTCTTGGCTCCTCCTCCAGTAAGCAGACAATAGGCGTGGCGTTAGCGAAGCTCCGCCCCCTGCTTGTTTCTCTCCCCGTGTCCCCTCCTGTAGTGGGCGGGGGCGTTCTTGTGTGCCCCGCCCCCGTGCGTCTCTCCCTCCGGCCCGTAGGCGTTCCCTCCCCCGTGTCCCCTCCCCCGGTAGGCGTAGTGTT
This sequence comes from Pelophylax lessonae, assembly GCF_965119305.1. Lineage (NCBI taxonomy): Eukaryota > Metazoa > Chordata > Amphibia > Anura > Ranidae > Pelophylax > Pelophylax lessonae. The sequence goes on from NC_138780.1 coordinate 5,850,649, forward strand.
CCCCCCCCTATGTCCCCGCCCCCCGTGTGTCTCTCCCCGTGGCTCCTCTGCCTCTCTCTCTCTCTCTCTTGCCCCTCTTTGTTCCCAGCCTTTGTCAGCCATGCCTAGTCTGGTGGTGCCAGGGCTGATGATGGAGAGGAATGGGGCCCTGGCAGAGCTCACCAAGGAGCGGGTCCTGGAGGACGAGAGAGCCCTGCAGATCGCCCTGGACCAGCTGTGCCTGCTGGGGCTGGGGGAGAGCGAGGAGGACAGCGCCAACAACAATGCCAGCAGCAGCGGAGGAGGGAGCAGCAGCAGCAGCCCTGGCACCCGGGAGAAGGGGGAGAGCAGCAAGCTGTGTGCCCTGTATAAGGAGGCCGAGCTCCGGCTAAAGAGTTCCAATACTACCGAGTGTGTGCCGGTGCCCAGCTCCGAACACGTGGCTGAGATTGTGGGCAGACAAGGTAAGGGAGTACCCCCCCCCCCTTTGTCTCCATACACCCCCCCCCCCTAAACAATGGGGTACCCCCCCACCCACCAAAACAATGGGGTACCCCCCCACCACCACTGCCGCCCCCTTTTCTTTGTTTGGGCACCGCGGCGGGACGTTGTCATTACACACCCCCCTCGCCCACCGCCAGCGCCGCATGTGCCTTTGTTTGGGCTAACGCTCCGCCGACTCGTTTCGTCCATGTGGGGACGCTTTATCCCGGACGCCGTCCCTTTGTTGTCTCTCCGTTCCCGATCTTCTATTGTCTGCCTTTTCGCTCGCCACTTCCTGAGCTGGAAAGTTTATGTGAGGATAGCGTGCTGCAGTCTGGCGTCTATAGCGTGCCGTCTATAGTCTGTGCCCACTGACGGGGGATGGGGGGGGGGGGGAGTTTACATCGCCGTGTCCCCTATAGGGGGGGACCTTTGTCCTATAGGAGGGGAACCTTCGTTGTATAGTAGGGAACGTTTGCCCCCATGGGATGGGACGGAGGGTGAATGGTCCCCTATAGAAAGGCACAGCGTGGGAACCATCATCCTATAGAAGGGTAAGGTTCGTTGTATAGTGGGGAACGTTTGCCCCGTTGGGACGGAGGAGTCCCCTATAGAAAGGCACAGCGTGCCCCTATAGGAGGGGAACCATCATCCTATAGAAGGGTAAGGTTCGTTGTATAGTGGGGAACATTTGCCCCGTTGGGACGGAGGAGTCCCCTATAGAAAGGGACAGCGTGCCCCTATAGGAGGGTTAACCGTCATCCTATAGAAGGGTAAGGTTCGTTGTATAGTGGGGAACGTTTGCCCCCATGGGATGGGACGGAGGGTGAATGGTCCCCTATAGAAAGGCACAGCGTGCCCCTATAAGAGGGGAACCGTCATCCTATAGAAGGGTAAGGTTCGTTGTATAGTGGGGAACGTTTGCCCCCATGGGATGGGACGGAGGAGTCCCCTATAGAAAGGCACAGCGTGCCCCTATAGGAGGGGAACCATCATCCTATAGAAGGGTAAGGTTCGTTGTAAAGTGGGGAACGTTTGCCCCGTTGGGACGGAGGAGTCCCCTATAGAAAGGGACAGCGTGCCCCTATAGGAGGGGAACCTTCGTCCTATAGGAGGGGACCGTCGTCGTATAGAAAGGTAAGGTTCGTTATATAGTGGGGAACGTTTGCCCCGTTGGGACGGAGGAGTCCCCTATAGAAAGGGACAGCGTGCCCCTATAGGAGGGGAACCTTCATCCTATAGAAAGGAACCATTGTCCTATAGAAGGGTAAGGTTCGTTGTATAGTAGGGAGCGTTTGCCCCCCCCCCCCCCGGAGGGTGGAAGGTCCCCTATAGAAAGGGACAGTGTGCCCCTATAGAAGGGGAACCTTTGTCCTATGGAAGGGAACATCCGTTCTATAGTAGGAAACACTTGCCCCCATGGGATGGAGGGTGGAAGGTCCCCTATAGAAAGGGACAGCATGCCCCTATAGAAAAGGAACTGTCATCCTATAGAAGGGAACCTTCGTCCTATAGAAGGGTAAGGTTCATTGTATAGTAGGGAACGTTTGCCCCCATTGGATAGGACGGAGGGTGGAAGGTCCCCTATAGAAAGGGACAGCGAGCCCCTATGGGAGAGGAACTGTCGTCCTATAGAAGGGTAAGGTTCGTTGTATAGTGGGGAACGTTTGCCCCCTTGGGACGGAGGAGTCCCCTATAGAAATGGACAGCATTCCCCTATAGTGGGGGAACCTTCATCCTATAGAAGGGAACCTTCATTGTATAGTAGGGAACGTTTGCCCCCATGGGATGGGACGGAGGGAGAAAAGGTCCCCTATAGAAAGGGACAGCGTGCCCCTATAGGAGGGGAACCGTCGTCCTATAGACGGGAACGTTCGTTGTATAGTAGGGAGCGTTTGCCCCCCATGGGATGGGATGGAGGGTGAAAGATCCCCTATAGAAAGTGACAGCATGCCCCTATAGGAGAGGAACTGTCATCCTATAGAAGGGTACGTTCGTTGTATAGTAGTGAACATTTGTCCCAATGGAAGGGGACAGAGGGTGGATGGTCCCCTATAGAAAGGGAGAGCATGCCCCTATAGGAGAGGAACTGTCATCCTATAGAAGGGTAAGTTCGTTGTATAGTAGGGAGCGTTTGCCCCAATGGGATGGGACGAAGGGTGGAAGGTCCACTATAGAAAGGGACAGCATGCCCCTATAGGAGAGGAACTGTCATCCTATAGAAGGGTACGTATTATAGTAGGGAGCGTTTGCCCCTATAGGATGGGACAAAGGGTGAAAGGTCCCCTATAGAAAGGGACATCAGGCCCCTATAGGGGAGGAACCTTCGTCCTATAGGAGGAGCACTCGTTATGTAGTAGGGAACGTTTGCCCCAATGGGATGGGACAGAGGGTGAAAGGTCCCCTATAGAAAGGGACAGCGTGCCCCTATAGGAAAGGAACCATCGTCCTATAGAAGGGAACATTAGTTGTTTAGTAGGGAGCATTCGTCCTATAGTAGAAAACATTTGCCGGAGCGGGGAAGGTCCCCTATAGAAAGGGACGGCGTGCCCCTATAGGGGAGGAACCTTCGTCTTATAGTAGGAGCGCTCGTTATATAGTAGGGAACGTTTGCCCCCATGGGACGGAGGGAGGGTGGATGGTCCCCTATAGAAAGGGACAGCATTCCCCTATAGGGGAGGAACCTTCAATCTATAGTAGGGAGCATTCATTGTATAGTAGGGAACATTTTCCCCAATGGGAAAGGATGGAGGGTGGAAGGTCCCCTATAGAAAGTGACAGTGTGCCCCTATAGGAGGAGAACCTTCATCCTATAGAAGAGAAACATTTCTCCTATAGAAGGGAGCGTTCGTTATATTGTAGGGACCGTTTGCCCCCATGGGAGGGGATGGAGAGTGGAAGGTCCCCTATAGAATGGGACTGTGTTCCCCCTATAGTAGGGAACATTTGCCCCAATGGGAGGGGACAGATGGTGGAAGTTCCCCTATAGAAAGTGACCGTATGCCCCTAGAGAGGGAAACATTTGCCCCATGGGAGGGGAACAGATGGTGGAAGTTCCCCTTATAGAAAGGGACAGTTTCCTCTATACAGGAACATTTGCCCCCATGGGAGGGGACAGATGGCGGAAAGTCCCCTATAGAAAGGGACAGTGTGCCCCTAGAGAGAGGGAATCATTTGCCCCCATGGGAAAGGACAGATGGTGGAAGGTCCCCTATAGAAGGGACAGTGTGCCCCTAGAAAGAGGGAAACATTTGCCCAATAGAAGTGACAACTTCTATATGGGAACATTTGCCTCACAGAAACAACAGTTTTCCCCTTTGAGGGGGGTGGGAACGTATGTCCCGTAGAAAGGAACTGTGTGCCCTATAGAAGAGAGTTTGGGACCTTACAGGCATAACATTTGCCCTACAATGGGGACTGTTTGCCCCTATGGAAGGGGCAAACATTTTGCCCTATGGAAGGGGCAGCTGAATTTTCTTATAAAAATGTCAACTTGCCCCTATAAACGGGGCATTTGCCCTATAGAAGTGTCAACTTCCCCCTATATAGACCTATAGGGGAACATTTACCCTTTAGAAGTGTCATCTTGCCCCTATAGGGGGGACATTAGCCCTATAGAAGGGCTAGCTTGCCCCTAAAGTGGGGAACATTTGCCCTATAGAAGTGTCTACTTGCCCCTATAAAGGGGGGGGGGGCATTTGCCCTATAGAAGTGTCAACTTGCCCCTATAGGGGGAGACATTTGCGCCTGTAGAAGGGACAGCTTGCCCCTATAGGGGGAGACATTTACCCTATAGAAGTGTCAACTTGCCCCTATAGGGGGAGACATTTGTGCCTGTAGAAGGGACAGCTTGCCCCTATAGGAGGAGACATTTACCCTATGGAAGTGTCAACTTGCCCCTATAGGAGGAGACATTTGCACCTGTAGAAGGGACAGCTTGCCCCTATAGGGGGAGACATTTACCCCATAGAAGTGTCAACTTGCCCCTATAGCGGGAGACATTTGCACCCGTAGAAGGGACAGCTGGTCCCTATAGGGGGGTTACATTTGCCCTATAGAAGTGTCAACTTGCCCCTATATGGGGAGACATTCTCACCTGTAGAAGGGACAGCTTGCCCCTGGGGGGGGGGGCATTTACCCTATAGAATTGTCAACTTGCATCTATAGGGGGCATTTACCCTATATAATTGACAACTTGCCCCTATAGCGGGTAGCATCTGCCCTATAGAAGTGTCAACTTGCCCCTATAGCGGGGAAAATTTGCACCTGTAGAAGGGACAGCTTGCCCCTATAGGGGGAAACATTTCTCCTATGGAAGGGACAGCTTGCCCCTATAGGGGGGGACTTTTGCCCCATAGAAGAGTCAACTTTCCCCCATAGGGGGGGAACATTTGCACCTGTAGAAGGGACAGCTTGCCCCTATAGGGAGGAACTTTTTTTGTCCTATAGAAGTGTCAACTTGTCCCCATAGGGGGGAACATTTGTCCTATTGAAAGGCTCAGTTTACTCCTAAAGAAAGGACAGTTATCCTTTAGAAGGAACTGTTTTGCCCACCTAAACCCCCCTCCTCCTGCCCTGGGGGGATCACACGCGTGCACACGGAGGCAAGCCTCTGTCCTTTAGGCTGGGGGGGGGGGGGGTCCTCAACGTTCCAGGAAGACAGAATTTTGTCCCGGGGCAACTTCCTCCTCGCGTTAAGTTTCTACGTAAAGTTGTGTGTTTGCTTTGTGTGCCCGCTAACCCCCGACCGTACGCCAGGCAGCCTTTGTTCTCGTTTAGGGGGAGGACCAGCTAGGGTTAAATTGAAGAGATACCACACCCACCTTTTTCTGGCTCACCAGCGGTCCCTAAGATGTGTTTGGGGATGCGCCGTGGTCCCTCTCCCTTGCCACCCTCTGTCTTTGCCCACTAACTCTTGCAGTGCCTGGTTCAGGAGACAGTTGTGGCCCAACTTCTTTGTTGACTTGGCTGCACGTTTTTTATTGTGGTTGGGGGGGGGGGGGGTGGTGAATGCATGCACTGAGCTCACTAAAGTCCATCAACGCTACCTAAATCCAATATAAAGTTGTTTTAAAAGTACGGCGAGTGCCGAAAAAGAAGCGGTCTCTCGACCCCAGAGCTAGCAATCTATTCCATGTCACAGAGAGGCACAGGCAGCCGTGTGAATGCAATGAAAAAAAATCAAAGGTGTAGGTGCGTGCAAATCTCGCGCGGGCAGTTATTTTTTGTGGTGTGAGGTGGGCGTAAGATGCGGCAACGTGCTTCCGAAATAAGTTTTTTGGTGGGTGTGTGCCGCGTGTTGCTGTGTTTGGTGCCGGAGACGACGCTTGCGCGAGCCGGACCCCGTTCGCGGCGTGACGATCTAGTTTAAAATAGGAAGCGGTTGCTGTTAACTTTTTTTTGGGGGGGTGTGGCAATAGGAAATTTGGGTATCTGTGGGGGTGCGAAGGGATCAGCTTTCCCCCCCAACAAGTTGACCCGTGATAAAGTGAGGTGCGGAGTCACCTCTGCCCTTTGCGGATATCTCTAGCCTAGCGCGTTCCCTGCTCGCTTGGGGCTGCAGTGATGTTCTCCGGACCCCATTTTGCGCACACGCCCCCCTCCTCCTCCCCCCCCCCCCCCTCCTCTTTCCAAAACCTGCCGTGTGTAGAATGAATGATGTGACATCACTGTTGCTTTGCGCATTGTTCTCCAATCTGCCCCGACTGGCGCAAACCAAAAAAAAATCGGAAAGTTGGCTGGCGTGCCAAGCTGGCACAAGCTGAAGCCAGCGACGTTTTGGACTTTTGCCCCCCTCTACATTGCCCATTTGGCCTCCAGGACAGGAACCCCCATAAACGGGACGCCCAAAAAAAAAAACCCCGGACCCCCCTCTGGGATTGGTCTCCCCTCTGGTATTGGTCGCATCTCGCCCTCCTCCAGTTGGGGGAGAAAGAGTAGGTGTAAACTTGAAATATTGCCCGCAATAGCTGTCAACTTAGGTCTTTGTTCGGCGGCGCACGTGCCGCGTTCATTGTAAATAGTCCCGATTTGTTTATCCAAGTAAATCCGGACGACAACAACAGATTTGCGTGGCTCGGCTGATTTAACCTCCTCCACCCAAAAAAACCCCCCCGAGTCGACCCCCCGCGAGAAAAAAGGCTGGCTTGCCGTTTTTCCGAGAGATTGCGAGAGGGGAGTGAAGGGCTTTACCAAAACACGAAAAAGGGCTACCTAGCATGTGCTTCAGACAGACAACTGGCAACAAAGCCTTTCCTCCCAGACAGCCTCGTCGAAAAAGCCCCGGAGCACCCCCCCTTTTTTCGTTTCTCCCCTGGCTTTGACCGTTGGGTTCCCCCTTTTTTCACGTCTTGAGGGATACAATGTTTGGATCTCCGAGACGTTGAGGTTCTTTCGAAAAAAAAAACGTGCCTCTCGTGAAATTATGTAACTGCAGACAGTCAGTAGACAGTGTCGGGCCGGGGGCTGGTGGTAGACGTTGTTGTGCTTTTTTTGTTGTTTTATCTTTTGGTTGTTGCTTTTGTTGTGTTTGTGGCAGTCGTAAATCTCGGGCACCACCTGTGTAAGAATTTGTGTTTTTTTTGTTGTGTGTCGGAGACTCTGCAGCGTGCCGTTGGTGCAGGAAGTGAGCTTGTTGCAGGCTCTTTGTCTGAAGCTCTAGACTTTTTCTCTCTCTCTCTCCTGCACATGTGCTTCCCCGAGCTGCACAATTTTTTTTGTCCCATCTTTTGTCTGAAACAACAAGAAAAAAAAAAAAAAAAAACACTGCCTGTCGGTGAGCCCTTCCAGCCCATGTCGTCATGGGGGTCTCGCTCCAAGAATCAGCTAACGCTTCCTTCGTTTTAAATAATTCATAGCCAAATCTTTTAGATGTTTAACTCCAGCGTTTGGAGATTGAGGTCTTCAAGACGTCTCACAATGGGCTTGATTTTGGTTTTTGTTGTTGTTACAATGTTTTACATTACTGGGCAGCCAAACAAAGGAACTGGGGTGATATTTCACGTTTTTGGTCGGAACAAAGTGGCCGAAAAGGGTAGCAAACTTGCCTAACTACCTGCTGGCCCTCAAGATGTTCATTAATCTATGGTGGACCCCTCTTAGAAAAATCTGTGTTTTTGTTCGGAATTTGGCAAATTAAACTTTGAGATCACCGACCCTGTGGTTTTTTTTTTTTTCATTGACCCTTTACTGGTTTTGATTTTGTTTTTTTGTTCCAGAGGAAATTTTTGTGTTTCAGACAAAAGAAAAAAAAAATTTGCACCAGTTATTGCTTTTGTGTCTGAGTGCGAGGGAATGCGTGCGAAATGCGCAGGTTTGTAGCGGAAAAACAGTTAGGGGGGTGTGGTCCTTATTTTACAGTCGCGATCAGAGCCATGCGTGTCTATGCTTTCTCAGAAGGCTAGGGAGACACTGCGGAGGGTTCGGAGATCGGCATTTTTTTTAAAGACGATTTCGAAAAGGTTGACGTTGCGACCTTCAACCCCCTCCGATGAATGATTGAAAAGTTATTTTTGGAAGAGCTGGTTTGCGATGTTGTATTTCGTAGATTTCTTTTTTGTTATTTGGGAGATGGCGGGAGAAGGTTCCATTTTTAAAGAGGAGGGGAGGAGTGGGTTAGGTGTCTTGTTTAAAAAATGGAAGGTTTGTTTTTTTTTTTTTTTTGGTTGCAGAAATACCTAGACATCGTTTCTGAATCACAACCTGTTATACAAGAGATCCATCTCAAGGTAGTGAGATCTCGTCTCATGGTCTTTGGATAGTGTAGACCAGACCAAAGAGCCTTTTTGCTCCCCTTCTGCCTTTTGTTTAAGTTTCGGGGGTATGTTTGAAGGCACAAAGGTCGTAAGTCAATAAAGTCTTAGATCACGTTGAAAGCATTCTCGAGGTACGATGGTACATGCCCCCTCTTTGGTCTGGTCTACGCTATCCAAAAGACCATAAGGTGAGATCTCACTACCTTGAGATGGATCTCTTAAATCTGAATCCCAACCTGTTATATAAGAGATCCATCTCAAGGTAGTGAGATCTCCTCTCGTGGTCTTTGGATAGTGTAGACCAGACCAAAGAACCTTTTTGCTCCCCTTCTGCCTTTTTGTTTAAGTTTCGGGGGCATGTCTGAAGGCACAAAGCTCGTGGTCAATAAAGTCTTAGATCACGTTGAAAGCATTCTCGAGGTACGATGGTACATGCCCCCTCTTTGGTCTGGTATACACTATCCAAAGACCATGAGATGAGATATCACTACCTTGAGATGGATCTCTTATATAACAGGTTGGGATTCAGATTTAAGAGATCGATCTCATCTCACGGTCTTTGGATAGTGTAGACCAGACCAAAGAGGGGGCATGTACCATCGTACCTCGAGAATGCTTTCAACGTGATCAGACTTTATTGACCATGAGCTTTGTGCCTTCAGACATGCCCCCGAAACTTAAACAAAAGGCAGAAGGGGAGCAAAAAGGCTCTTTGGTCTGGTCTACGCTATCCAAAGACCATGAGATGAGATCTCACTACCTTGAGATGGATCTCTTTATATAACAGGTTGGGATTCAGATTTAAGAGATCGATCTCAAGGTAGTGAGATCACATCTTGTGGTCTTTGGATATTGTAGACCAGACCAAGAAGGGGGCATGTACCATCGTACCTCGAGAAGGCTTTCAACGTGATCTAAGACTTTATTGACCACGACCTTTGTGCCTTCAAACATACCCCCGAAACTTGAGCAAAAAGGCTCTTTGGTCTGGTCTACGCCATCCAAAGACCATGAGATGAGATTTTTCTACCTTGAGATGGATCTCTTATAAAGCATGTTTTTACCAGATAAGGATTCTAAAGGGGGGGGGGGGGCTAGAAACCTAAATCTGATATTATTTTTTTTTTAATCTACCAGAGATTATGATTCTACCAGCGTTGGCGAGACACGTGGCTTGGCGCTGCGTCTGTAGATCTTCCATGACTCTGCAGCCCCCCTCTTTTATAAACCTAGATACAGCCCTTTGTATCTGTCATCTGCCTGAGAGGCAGGTGATAGCCATTGGCTGCTCATATGGGGTGGTGGCATGGAGGGGCGTGGCGGCTGTTGGCAGCGGCACCCTCACGCGGTCCTCCGAGCAAGCGCAGTGTTGGTAAACACACGGCACATTTTTGGCATGGTGAAGGATGTTGACGGGAAGAAAAAAAAAAACACGACTTCCATTATTTCACTCTTCCCACTTGCGCCAAACGCTTTTTCGTGAATGCTTTTTTTTTGGTGACTTCCAGAACTCTTAAAACTCTAACTTAAATTCTACACCATTCTTGGTGAAATGAGGTTTTTAAAAAAATGATTGTCTATGGTTCACACAATATTTCAGTTTTTAGGTCTTATTTTGGGTTTATATTAAACTCCTTTTTTTTTTTTTTTTTTTTTCTGTATTCCTATGGCGATTAGAAAGTTTTTGTTCAAAGATGATCAAGAAGAGACTGGTATAGAGCTTCAGTATGAGTTAACCGTCAAGAACCAGAGACAAGCTGACCAATGGGGTTAGGGCCTGCATAATTTGCTTTGTTCAGGTTGTCCGTCATGCTTTTTGTGTGCGTGCGTGTGTGTGTAGGCTGGGCTCGGAGAAGGGGATTGGAGTGCTGCTCAAGATCCTGCTTCGTATTGTTCTTTTGTAGGCTACCGTACGGTAACGAAGGGGTTAAAGCTCGCTCGGCTTTAGCGCCGGTCAAGCAGTTCTCCGTTTTTTGGCAGGCGTTTCGAATTTTTATGGACTGTATTAATGATCTTTATGAGCAGTGTATTTTTTTATTTTTTTTTTTGGTTTCTTAAAGACTTTTCATGCCTTTTGTCAAGGTAGGCCAGTGGTGCTGGCTTTGTGTGTTCAAACTATGGACATCTGGTTGATGCAACCCCATCTTGCTGCCATACGAGAAGTGTGAGCTTCTGGGTTATCTCTGTTACTCGGGATATAGTTACTTGGGATAGATCTAGGAACACAGCCGAGTAGCAGGGCCCACTTCATTGACAAGAGGTCCCTTGTTGACCCGTCTCATTGTGCGATGAGAAACTTCATTTTTTTTTTGTGTGTGTATCTCTGCGTCATGCTTGGTCGATTTATCCGATGAATAGGACATTTGAAGCGGTAGAGCAAGGGACAGTTGCCACGTATGCGTGATTGTAAGCGATCAGAAACCGACAGTGACCCTTGGGTCAAATTATGAGTAAGATTTGACATTAAAGAATATCGTGAAGGACTGGGGCTTTGGTTTCTTGTGATACCCAAAAGTCACTGAGATGGTCTGCTCGAGCCTTGAATGCCTGTAAACGTAAGATGAAATATGGTTTGATCTGGACCATATGTCCATACCTTACTAGGAACCTGTGCAGACCTCCCCAGACTTGGTGACCTTAAAAGATAAAGTATTGGTTAGATTTTGACCATATGTCATTAAGTACCTGTGCACACACCCCCAGACTTGGCCTTGGAAAATAAAGCAGTGTTTGAATGGGGGGCCTTAAAAAATAAAGCAGTGTTTGGATCAGGGCCATATGTCCATACGTTACTAGGAACCTGTGTACACGCCTCCAGACTTGGTTGTCTTAAGCCTAGTACACACGCAACGATTATAGTCCGTCTTTTGTCCAGAGTGGTGTTTTGTTGGTTGCAATGTGCCTAGACTGCATACGGATTTTCTCGCCCCGACAAAATTCTACTTCAGAAGTGATGTCGTGTGTTGGTTTGCTTTCTTTGTGTTCTTTCTTCTCTGAGCATGCCCAGACTTGCTCATCAGATTTTTCCCTGTCGAAATCTGTACTGACTGCACAAAAATCGGCCGTGTTTTGATGGCGGACAAAAATTTTATAGTCTGCACACCAGATTTTTTTCGGCCGAAAAATCGGAGTTGGTTGTTGGAAGCATCATACTAACAAGCCGAAAATCGGCAGATCGGTCGTCGGACGAAAATTCCCTGCCGATTTTCGACGCGTGTGTACGAGGCCTTAGATAATAAAGCAGTTTTTGGATCGGGACCATATGTCCATACGTTACTAGGAACCTATGCAGCCACTCCAGACTTGATGGCCTTAGATGATAAAGTAGTGGTTGGATTGGGACAATATATCTTTGTTTTTAAGGCCATCAAGTCTGGAGTGGCTGCACAGGTTCCTACTAACATAGTCCCGATCCAAACACTACATTTTTTTTCTAAGGCCACCAAGTCTAGGGGTGGCTGCACAGGTTCTTAAAAACAAAGATATATTGTCCCAATCCAACCACTACTTTATCATCTAAGGCCATCAAGTCTGGAGTGGCTGCATAGGTTCCTAGTAACGTATGGACATATGGTCCCGATAAGTACCTGTGCAGCCACCCCTAGACTTGGTGGCCTTAGAAAAAAAATGTAGTGTTTGGATCAGGACTATGTTAGTAGGAACCTGTGCAGACATCCCCAGACTTGATGGCCTTAGATGATACAGTAGTGGTTGGATTGGGACCATATATCTTTGTTTTTAAGTACCTGTGCAGCCACCCCTAGACTTGGTGGCCTTAGAAAAAAATGTAGTGTTTGGATCGGGACTAGGTTAGTAGGAACCTTTGCAGACATCCCCAGACTTGATGGCCTTAGATGATAAAGCAGTGGTTGGATTGGGACCATATAGCTTGGTTTTTAAGTACCTGTGCAGCCACCCTTAGACTTGGTGGCCTTAGTCCCGATCCAAACACTACATTTTTTTTTCTAAGGCCATCAAGTCTAGGGGTGGCTGCACAGGTACTTAAAAACAAAGATATATGGTCCCAATCCAACCACTACTGTATCATCTAAGGCCATCAAGTCTGGGGATGTCTGCACAGGTTCCTACTAACATAGTCCCGATCCAAACACTACATTTTTAGGAACCTGTGCAGCCACTCCAGACTTGATGGCCTTAGATGATAAAGTAGTGGTTTGATTGGGACCATATATCTTTGTTTTTAAGTACCTGTGCAGCCACCCCTAGACTTGGTGGCCTTAGGAAAAAATTTAGTGTTTGGATCGGGACTATGTTCGTAGGAACCTGTGCAGACATCCCCAGACTTGATGGCCTTAGATGATACAGTAGTGGTTGGATTGGGACCATATATCTGTGCAGACATCCCCAGACTGTGTGACCTTAGAAGATAAAGTAGTGGTTGGATAAGGACCATATGACCATATGTACATACATTACCGGGAACCTGTATAGACACCCTCAGACTTGGTGACCTTAGAACAGCACATGGTCCCGATCCAACCACTTCTTTATCTTCTAAGGCAGGGGTGTCCAAACTATGGTCCTCTAGCTGTTCAGGAACTACAATTCCCATCATGCCTTGTCATGTCTCTGAATGTCAGAGATTTACAATGCCTCATGGGAATTGTAGTTCCTGAGCAGCTTGAGGACCATAGTTTGGACACCCCTGCCTTCGAAGATGAAGTGGTTGGATCGGGACCATGTGCCCATACGTTACTAGGGGGATGTTCAGACATCTCCAGACTTGGGGACCTTTAAATGATAAAGTATTGGTTTGATCAGGACCATATGTTTATATGTTTTGAAGTACCTGTGCAGACCTCACCCGGTTTGAGACTTGGTGACCTTAGAACATAAAGTAGTGTTTGGATCGGGACAATCTGCCCATATGTTACTAGGAATCTGTACAGACGCCACCAGACTTGGTGACCTTAGAAGATAAAAGTAGTGTTTTGATCGGGGCCATATATCTATATGTTTTCAAGAGCCTGTGCAGGCACCCCAAGACTAGATCATTCTGGAGGAGGAACTGTATCACCTGGAAAGGATTTTTCTGGATTACAGCTTCTGTACCCCCAAGATAAGGCCGGCAATATCTTAAAAATGATTTGTCAGAACTTTTGACCGATGTCTTTTGCCCCCCTGGGAACTCTTAAAATTTTAAGTTTCTTTTTTGTTTTTGACGGAGTGGTGGAAGGGAAAAAGTTTTTATAGTTGTCACTGTTCTAGAAAATTTTCCATGTGGTAATTGTAGGGAAATTTCTACAATAAGGTACAGACCGAAAACAAAAAAGGTTGTAGCTTTTTCCCACTTCACCCAAAACTAAAATTTGTCTGGAAATCCATTTTAAAGGTGTTCAGTTCTTTTAATGCTGTAAAGCAGGGGGTCTCCAAACTACGGTCCTCCAGTTGTTGAGGAACTACAATTCCCATCATGCCTTGTCATGTCTTTGAATGTCAAGAGTTTTACAATGCCTCATGGGATGTGTAGTTCTGCAACAGCTGGGGGGCCGTAGTTTGGAGATCCCTGCTGTAAAGGATTGGCCTGCATGTAACGTGTTGACTTCAGTTCCCTTGCGGGTACCTCCTTAAGCACCCTGGAGGAACCTGTATTTTTAGTGGTAAATTTTGAGTTTTAGACCAAGTCAAGGGCTGGCCTGCCCCTTCGTGCCTCCCACAACTACCTGTTGGACATTGAGGTCTCTTGTGTGAAAGAATCAGTAAGGAGACTGAAAGGATGGTCTATCCTGTAACTTTTTTTTTAGCTGACGATGGGAATTCCTGGGGTGCTAGAGGACCGTTTTTGTTTCTGCAGGCACCCATGGGTTCCCGTATTGCCTTCATGCTGCTATACAGAAAAAAAAATTTGATTTAACCGAAAAGCAAAAATATTACAGCCTGTATGCTGGATCACCCTCTTGGCAAGCTGGGTACCAGGCAGGGGCTTGTCTACAGCCCAAGCTGTCCTTGGATTCGGCTAAAGCCTAGTACACACAACGATTATCGGCCGACCGATCGTCCGTCTTTTGTCCAGGGTGGTGTTTTGTTGGTTGGAATGTGCCTAGACTGCACACGAATTTTCTCGCCCGACAAAATTCTACTTCAGAAGTGATGTCATGTGTTGGTTTGCTTTCTTTGTGTTCTTTCTTCTCTGAGCATGCCCAGTCTTGCTCATTAGATTTTTTCCCTGTCGAAATCTGTACTGACTGCACGAAAATCGGTCGTGTTTTGACGGCGGACAAAAATTTTATAGCCTGCACACCAGATTTTTTTTCGGCCGAAAAGTCAGAGTCGGTTGTCGGAAGCATCATACTAACAAGCCGAAAATCAGCCGATCGGTCGTCGGACGAAAATTCCCTGCCGATTTTCGACGCGTGTGTACGAGGCTTTCAATTTCCCATTGGTACACCATATAATTCCTATATATGTAATTTATTTGTAAGACAAACATGAAGGCCCATCTAGGACTTCCTCCTTTGACACATTTCACCCAAAATTAGGCTTAATCGTAGAAACGTCTCTCTCCATTTTGGGTGAAATGCCCCCGAGGAGGAGGTCTCAGATGGGGGCTCTGATTTATTTGTCCGCCAGCTTCTTTCTCTTTTAACCCGTTTGGTCAAGAACAATTAGACTTGTTCTCAATTAGCTTGAGAAGGGAAGAAAAAAAATCAGGTCAACTTTCGCCAAGGATTAGGATGTGATGGCCTGAATTTAGCGGGGTGCTGGTGGAAGTTGCAAAGGGTTTGAGGAGAGGTCTGAACCTTTTCATCCGAAAATGATCCCTTTTATTACGGACAAACTTGACGTGTAATAGGACATATGTGATAGGATGTCGGCTTTCAACCAAGATTTGGAGGGTGGGAATGCGATACCCAGAATTCACTGGGGCTTTTTTTTTTTTGCTTCGTTCAGTCAATAAACCGCAAGCAGAATTGTTCTATCCTGACACAAAGCACCAGTAGTTCAGCAAAAAAGACCATTACAGGACCTGGAGGTTATCTTCTAGCAGAATTTGAAGGGTTTGTTCCCAATTAATGATACGAGACCTCCACAGTCTCCTATCCCATGGGATCATAGTGGTTTCTTATATAGTTTGTTTCTGCCCAGCTTGCAAGGTGGTGCTTTTCTAGTTTGAGTTATTTCCCAATTCATGATGTTTGAAATTGTCACAAATAAAAATTGGACTTCTTAGACCATCGTCTAACCATGATTTGAAGGTGGGGTGTGATGTTGTGCCCACAATTCACTGAGACTGGTAGTTTACAATGAACTGTTCAGAATTCTTTACATGAAAAATTTCTCTATTCCCTACGACTATTAATTAGTCCCAGTTAATGATATTCTAATTTCTTCCAAAGAAAAATTGGTCTTCTTCTCTTAGGCCAACACCTAACAATGATTGGGAGGGTGATGTGGTGCTTCACTGGGACCGAGTTTACAATGACCTGTTCAGAATTCTTTACAAGAGAAAATTCTTGATATTCCCTACGAAAAATAATTCCCAATTAATGATATTTGAATTTCTTCTTTGAAAAGAAGAAAAATTTGTTCTTCTCTTAGGCCATTATCTAACCAACCACGATTGGGCCCACGGTTCACTGAAACTGGGTTTACAGTGAACGATTCAGAACTCTCTATTCCCTACGAATTTTAAATCCCAATTCACAATATTCAAATTTTTCCCAAAGAAAAGTTGGTCTTCTCTTAGGTCAATGGATAACCGGGGTTGGGGGGTTTATGTAAACCCAGATGCAGTGAATTTGTGGGTACCACATCATCTAATCATAGTTAGACATTGGCCTAGGAGAAGACCAATTCAGATATCGTTAATTGGGAATTTAATATTTGTAGGGAATATCGAGAAATTTTTCTGGTAAAAAATTCTGAACAGGTCATTGTAAACCCACTCCCAGTGAATTGTGGGCACCACATCACCCCTTAACCGCCAATCATGGTTAGACGTTGACCTAAGATCAGACCAATTTTTCTTCAGAAGAAATTCAAATTTCATTATTTGGGAATTAATATTTGTAGGGAATATTGAGAAATATTAATTGTGTAAAGAATTCTGAATAGTTCATTGTAAACCCAGTCGCAGTGAATGGTGGGTACCAGATCGCCCCCCCAACCCCCAATCATAGTTAGATGTTGGCCTAAGAGAAGACCCATTTTTCTTTGGAAGAAATTCAAATATCATGAATTGGAATTATGATGCCTAGGGAATATTGAGACCTTTTTCTTGTAAATAATTCTGAACCCAGTCCACGTGAATTATTGGTACCACAGCAAACTGTTCAAAATTCTTTACAAGAAAAAATTCTCGATATTCCCTACGAAAATGTCTGAAAATTAATTACCAATTAATGATATTCGAATTTCTTCTGAAGAAGAAAAGGTCTTCTCTTAAGCCATCATCTAACCATGATTGAGGGTTGGGGGGGGGGGGTGATGTGCTACCCACAATTCACTGGGACTGAGTTTACAATGAACTCTTCAGAATTCTTTGCCAGAAAAATGTCTCTATTCCCTACAAATATTAAATCCCAATTAAGGATATTCAAATTTCTTCTAAAGAAAACTTAGTCTTCTTTTAGGCCAGGGGTCTCCTAACTGTGGCCCTCCAGTTGTTCAGGAACTAAATTTCCCATCATGCCTAGTCCTGTCAGAGTTTTACAATGCCTCATGGGGTGTGAAGTTACGCAACAGCTGGAGGGCCGTAGTTTTGGAGATCCCTATCTTAGGCAAACATTTAACCATGATTGGGGGTTGGGAGATGATGTGGTGCCCACAATTCACCAGGACTGGTTTTGCAGTGAAGTGTTAAAAATTCTTTAAAAGAAAAATGTCTCAATTCCCCCACGAATATTAATTCCCATTTAATGATCAAATTTCTTCAAAAGAAAATGTATTTTTCTCTTTGGTCAACGTCCAACCAAGGTTGGGGGGAGGGGGGGTGACGTAAACCCAGTTTCAGTGAATTGTGGGTACCACATCACACCCCAACCTTCAATCATAGTTAGATGTTGGCCTAAGTGAAGACCAATTTTTCTTTGGAAGAAATTCAAATCTCATTAATTGGGAATTAATATTCGTAGGGAATATCAAGACATTTTTCTTGTAAAGAATTCTGAACCGTTCTTTGTAAACCCAGTCCCGGTGAATTGTGGGCACCACGTAAACACCCAATCATGGTTAGACGTTGGCCTAAGAGAAGACCAATTTTTCTTTGGAAGAAATTCGAACATTGGTAATTAATATTCGTAGGGGATAACGAGAAATTAATCTTTTAAAGAACTCTGAACAGTTCTTTGTAAACCCAGTCCCCGAAAATTGTGGGCAACACATCAACCGCCAATCATGGTTGGACGTTGGCATAAAAGAAGACCAATTTTTCTTAGGAAGAAATTCGAACATTGGTAATGGGAAATTAATATTCGTAGGGGAAATCGAGAAATGTAATTGTTTAAACAGTTCTTTGTAAACCCAGTCCCAGTGAATTGTGGGCACCACATAAACACCCAATCATGGTTAGAAGTTGGCCTAAGAGAAGACCAATTTTTCTTTGGAAGAAATTCGAACATCATTAATTGGTAATTAATATTCGTGATGATGCGGTGCCCACAATTCACCGGACTGGTTTTTGCAGTGAACCATTCAAAATTCTCTACAAGAAAAATGTCTCCAAATTTCCCCACGAATATTAATTCCCATTTAATGATCACATTTCTTCAAAAGAAAATCTGTTTTTCTCTTTGGTCAACATCCATCCCGGGGGGGGGGGGGGGTGATGTAAACCCAGTCCCAGGGAATTGTGGGTGCCCCATCACACCCCAACCCCCAATCATAGTTAGATGTTGGCCTAAGAGAAGACCCATTTTTCTTTGGAAGAAATTAAAATCTCATTAATTGGGAATTAATATTCATAGGGAATATCGAGACCTTTTTCTTGTAAAGAATTCTGAACAGTTCTTTGTAAACCCAGTCCCAGTGAATTGTGGGCACCACATCAACCCCCAATCATGGTTAGACATTGGCCTAAGAGAAGACTAATTTTTCTTTGGAAGAAATTCGAACATCATTAATTGGTAATTAATATTCGTAGGGAACATTGAGAAGATATTCGTAGGGGAAATCAAGAAATGTAATTGTTTAAACAGTTCTTTGTAAACCCAGTCCCGGAATTGTGGGTATCACGTGAACCCCCCCCCCCCCCTTCCCCAACCTCCAATCCTAGTTAGATGGCCTAAGAGAAGACCAATTTTTCTCTGCAAGAACAAAAAAGATATCATTAATTGGGATTTGAATATTTGTAGGGAATGTCGAGAATTGGTCTTTGCTTAGGCCAACGTCTAAGCATGGTTGGGGGGTGAAATGGTACCCACAATTCACTAGGACTGGTTTTAAAACTAACTGTTCAAAATTCTTTACAAGAGAAAAATTTCTCGAAATTTCCCTCCGTTTTTAGACTTCTTTTGATCAACTGGCAGGAAAAAAAAAAAAAAAAAAAAAACGACCCTTGAACCAGGATTGGAAGTAACCTGATACTCCCAGATTATTATGGGCTCTCGTTTCCCAACTGAGAATTACCCAGGAGAGGATTTGCTATTCAGCTCAGTGATGGTGTTTACCAGGTTTAAGCTTCGTTTTTTTTTTAATGAAAGATTTGGTCCCGTTCTCCTACGTAGAACTAACCCCCGAAAATTATTATTTAAAAAAATGGAGGTGCTGAGGTTAGAAGGTCACACGTCTCTTGTCTCCCAAGGAAGGAGGACAAAGGTGAGACGATCTCTTTGTTGTGCGTTGGTTAACCCCACCCATTCTCCCCATCGCCCCAGCGCTATCCCATTCTCCTTACTCTTCTCTTGGCTGCCCGCCAGGCCTGTTTAAAGCCAATTTTAGCATTTAAAAGTGACTCAACACGAAGCATTTGCAACCCGCATTGGTTAGCGAAAGAGTGTCAAATCACTTGGCAGCTCCTTTTTGCCCTGCCAGAGGAAAGGAAGGGGGGGGGACAGAGAATTGCAAGTCGCCTATACTGTATTTAACGGGTTCAGCACCTTCGACACCAAAACGCCGGACCCATTAAAAGTTGGGGGTCCTCGCTCTGAGAAGTTGAAAGGAAGAGAGGCTTATTATGCAGCAGCAGAGTCCGTGTGACCTCTGGCAAGTCCATTGTGCCTCTGAGGCCTCCGGGGTCACGTGTTGGGTATAGCGTGATCCAGTGGTCATATGCTTTCCTCCACTATGCACTGCTGTGTCATACTACGCGGAGTCAGGATTTTTTTTAAATTTGGTGCGGTTTCTAAAAATAGGCAATTTTTACCAGATACTGGTCTATCGGATGCCTAAAAATGTCATGGAACCGTACATTCTGAATATTAGGCAAGTAGAGTTATGTGAAAAATAGGGAAAAGTTAATGCCTGAGTTGTAGGAAGTTCTCTTAAGTTTTTAGGATAGCACCTTTAGGCCTTCACTCCAGGCTTAATCAAAAAAATTGCTTTATAAGGTATTCTGTGTAGGAACAGAAAAGTGATGGCAGAAAAAGACAGAAGAGTCCATCCAGTCTGCCCATTATTATTATTATTATTTTTTTTTTTTAATTAATTCATTTATTTATTTTTGGGGGGGGGGGGGGGGGCGTTGCTTACGTGCCTAACCACTTGACCTCCAGGTCTTTTTCTGACATTTTTGTTTACATGTAAAAATCTGTATTTTATCGCTAGAAAATTACTTGGAACCCCCAAACATAAATAAAAAAGTGTGTATGTGTATATGTGTGTGTGTGTGTGTGTGTGTGTGTGTGTGTGTGTATGTATATGTGTATATATATATATATATATATATATATATATATATACACACACTTTTTTTATTTATGTTTGGGGGTTCTAAGTCATTTTCTAGCAATAAAATAACGATTTTTACATGTAAACAAAATTTATATATACAGTGGGTACGGAAAGTATTCAGACCCCCTTAAATTTTTCACTCTTTGTTATATTGCAGCCATTTGCTAAAATCATTTAAGTTCATTCTTCTTCCTCATGAATGTACACATAGCACCCCATACTGACAGAAAAACACAGAATTGTTTACATTGTTGCAGATTTATTAAAAAAGAAAAACTGAAATATCACAGGGTCCTAAGTATTCAGACCCTTTGCTGTGACACTCATATATTTAACTCAGGTGCTTTCCATTTCTTCTGATCATCCTTGAGATGGTCCTACACCTTCATTTGAGTCCAGCTGTGTTTGATTATACCGATTGGACTTGATTAGGAAAGCCACACACCTGTCTATATAAGACCTTCCAGATCACAATGCATGTCAGAGCAAATGAGAATCATGAGGTCAAAGGAACTGCCTGAAGAGCTCAGAGACAGAATTGTGGCAAGGCACAGATCTGGCCAAGGTTACAAAAAGATTTCTGCTGCACTTAAGGTTCCTAAGAGCACAGTGGCCTCCATAATCCTCAAATGGAAGACGTTTGGGACGACCAGAACCCTTCCTAGAGCTGGCCGTCCGGCCAAACTGAGCTATCGGGGGAGAAGAGCCTTGGTGAGAGAGGTAAAGAAGAACCCAAAGATCACTGTGGCTGAGCTCCAGAGATGCAGTCAGGAGATGGGAGAAAGTTGTAGAAAGTCAACCATCACTGCAGCCCTCCACCAGTCAGGGCTTTATGGCAGAGTGGCCCGACGGAAGCCTCTCCTCAGTGTAAGACACATGAAAGCCCGCATGGAGTTTGCTAAAAAAACACCTGAAGGACTCCAAGATGGTGAGAAATAAGATTCTCTGGTCTGATGAGACCAAAATAGAACTTTTTGGCCTTAATTCTAAGCGGTATGTGTGGAGAAAACCAGGCACTGCTCATCACCTGTCCAATACAGTCCCAACAGTGAAGCATGGTGGTGGCAGCATCATGCTGTGGGGGTGTTTTTCAGCTGCAGGGACAGGACGACTGGTTGCAATCGAGGGGAAGATGAATGCGGCCAAGTACAGGGATATCCTGGACAAAAACCTTCTCCAGAGTGCTCTGGACCTCAGACTGGGCCGAAGGTTTACCCTCCAACAAGACAATGACCCTAAGCACACAGCTAAAATAACGAAGGAGTGGCTTCACAACAACTCCGTGACTGTTCTTGAATGGCCCAGCCAGAGCCCTGACTTAAACCCAATTGAGCATCTCTGGAGAGACCTAAAATGGCTGTCCACCAACGTTTACCATCCAACCTGACAGAACTGGAGAGGATCTGCAAGGAGGAATGGCAGAGGATCCCCAAATCCAGGTGTGAAAGACTTGTTGCATCTTTCCCAAAAAGACTCCTGGCTGTATTAGATCAAAAGGGGGCTTCTACTAAATACTGAGCAAAGGGTCTGAATACTTAGGACCATGTGATATTTCAGTTTTTCTTTTTTAATAAATCTGCAACAATGTCAACAATTCTGTGTTTTTCTGTCAGTATGGGGTGCTATGTGTACATTCATGAGGAAGAAGAATGAACTTAAATGATTCTAGCAAATGGCTGCAATATAACAAAGAGTGAAAAATTTAAGGGGGTCTGAATACTTTCCGTACCCACTGTATATATAAATTTTTTCTTCTTTTTTTATGCAGAGGCCATGGAAGGGGGGGGGGTCTCAAACTTGCGGCCCTCCAGCTGTTGCGGAACTACAAGTCCCACCATGCCTCTGCCTATGGGAGTCGTGCTTGTAACTGGCAGTCTTGCAATGCCTCATGGGAATTTGTAGTTCGGCAACAGCTGGAGGGCCATCAGTTTGAGACCCCCTACCCTAGAGAATAAAATGGTGGGTTTTGCAATTTTTTTTTATGTGGCACCGCGGTTTTTCAAATGCAGTTTTTTTTTTTTGGGGGGGGGGATACACTTTTTTTTTTAATTATAATGCAACAATAAAACAATATATAACCCAATTTTTTTGTAAACTATAACAGATGTTAGGCTGAGTAATTAGATACCAAACATGTCATGCTTTAACCACTTGAAGACTGGGCATTTTTTTGTTTCCATGTAAAAATCTTTTTTTTTTTTTTTTTTATTATTATTTTTTTTTTAAATAATAAAACCGTATTTTTATGCTAGAAAATTGCGTAGAAACCCCAAACATGATATAGATAGATGGATAGATATATTTATATGATAATAAACATTTTTTATAATATATATATATATTTATTATAAAAAAAATGTTATTATCATATAAATATATCTATCCATCTATATCATGTTTGGGGATTTTATGCAATTTTCTAGCATAAAAATATGTTTGTTTGTTTTTTTTTAATAATAAAACCATATTTTTATGCTAGAAAATTGTATAAAATCCCCAAACATGATATAGATGGATAGATATATTTATGGATAGATATATTTATATGATAATAAATTTTTTTTAATAATTATATATATATTTTTTTTTTATAATATAAATATATATATATATATAATTATAAAAAAAATTATTATCATATAAATATATCTATCCATCTATATCATGTTTGGGGATTTTATGCAATTTTCTAGCATAAAAATATGGTTTTATTATTAAAAAAAAAAACAAACAAACATATTTTTATGCTAGAAAATTGCATAAAATCCCCAAACATGATATAGATGGATAGATATATTTATATGATAATAACATTTTTTTTATAATAAATATATATATATTATAAAAAAATGTTTATTATCATATAAATATATCTATCCATCTATCTATATCATGTTTGGGGGTTCTACGCAATTTTCTAGCATAAAAATACGGTTTTATTATTTTAAAAAAAAATATATGTTTGCACACACACTAAAAAAAAAATATATATATATATATATATATATATATATATATATATATATGTATATATGTATGTGCAAACATTTTATTTAATTTTTTTTTTTAAAGCAGAAACCCTAGAGAATAAAATAGTTTTTTTTTTTTTTTGGGAAATAAATACACTTTAAATGCAAAAAAAAAAAATGCATAACCCAATTTTTGTAAACTATAAAAGATGTTAAGCTGAGTAGATGGATACCAAACATGTCATGCTTTTAAAAATTATGCACGCCCGCGCAACAGCGTCAAATGACGTAATTTTTACTATCGATAGGCGATGCTTAAAGGCCCTTACAAGTTACCACTTTACATTTACAGAGAATGTCTGGCACTAAAATTACTGGCAATGATCTGACGTTCCCGGCGATACCTCACGTGTGGGACGGTTGCTGTTTGCGTGCGCGCAGGACCGACGCGTGCGTTTTTGTTTTTACATTGTAGCTTTAATCTTCTTTTTGTTTTTATCACTTTTTTTGCTCTTACAATAAATGTAATCATCCCTGTAACAGTAATAGGCAGTGAGGGGTCCTCTTTATGGATGGACAGATCTGTGGTCTACAAGACACCAAATCCCTCCACTGCCCTCGAAAAGCATTCAAAACGCCAAGATCAGCGTTTTTCGAGACTTGCTCTTCCTCAGGGGATGTTTCTTGCACCTTTTTTTTTTTAGAAGTCCAAGAAAGAAGAAGAAAATCACTTGTGCCTTTTTTTATTCTGCACTTCTAAAAGGGTCCAAGAAATAGCCGAAACGCGTCGGTCCCCCAACCCAGAGGGTAATTTTGCCCAGAATCGAAGTCCGATGCATTTCGAGACTTGCACTTCCTCAGGGAGTGCTTCTTGGACCTTTTTAGAAGTCCACAAAAGAAGAAAATAACTTTTTTTTGCTTTTTTTTCTCTTCTAAAAGGTCCATGATTGCCGAAACGCGTCAGATCCCAACAGGAGGTAATTTTGAAGCTGTTAACCCAAAAGCGAGCCCCAAATCTAATGCTTTTTTGGATCTTTTATAGAAGTCCAAGAAAGTTGAAGAAAATCCCTTTTGCCTATTTTGTTCTGTTCATGTAAAAAGTCCAAGAAATAGCTGAAACGCGTCGGACCCCCAACCCATGGAGTATTTAACAGCCCAGAAATGAGCCAGAATTCCGACATGTTTCGAGACTTGCTCTTCCTCGGGGGGGGGGGGGGGGGGCTATTTCTTGGACCTTTTTTTAGAAGTCCAAGAAAGAAGAAAATGACTTTTGTTTTTGTTCTGTACTTCTAAAAGGTCCCCAAAAAAAAAAGGCGTTGGGCCCCCTCATTTTGAAGCCCGGAATAAATTGAACTTGAAGTCCGACACGTTTTGAGACTTGAAGGAAAAAAAATCACATTTGCTTTTATTCTTTAATTTACTTTTAAAGGGTCCATGAGATAGCCGAAACGCGTCGGTCTTCCAACACGGGGTGATTTTGACGTGTTTTGAGACTTGCTCTTCCTCAGGGGGCTATTTCCTGGACTTTTTTAGAAGTCCGAGAAAGAAGTTCACTTTTGCTTATTTTGTTCTGTACTTCTAAAAAAAATCCAAGAAATAGCCACCTGAGGAAGAGCAAGTCTCGAAACACGTCAGACTTTGGGCTCAATGGATTTTGGGTGGATGAGCGAGTTTGGGGGGGGGGATCTTGATTGGCCTGCACAGAGTCCTGATCTTAAACCGATGGAACACCTTTGGGATAGATTGGAGCGCAATCGATCAGGTTGAGGTCAAGAATCTGTGCAGGCCAATCAAGAAACCATAACCCCCCCCCCCCCCCCTTCAGCAAATGATTTGGACCAGTGCACAAAGCAAGCTCCATAAAGACATGGATACGCGAGTTTGGGGTGGAGCACACGCAAATGTGCGGTTTCTCGGTGGGCGTGCCTTGGCTGCATTTGCATAGGTAACTCCCACATGTGATGTTGAGCCTCCATCCTTGGAAGAACTGAAGTCCAATGAATAGAAAGGAAGAGCGCTCAGCCCTGATGCAAGCAGTGGGAGGAGTTATGCAAATAGAATGCCTTGATGGGCGGGTATCAGTCCAGAGGAGTGGGCGTTCCTAGGCAGGCTGCATTTGCATAGGTAACGCCCACATGTGATGTTGAGCCTCCATCGTTGGAAGAATTGAAGTCCAGTGAATGAAAAGGAAGAGCGCTCAGCCCTGATGCAAGCAATGGGAGGAGTTATGCAAATATCAGAATGCCTTGATGGGCGGGTATCAGTATGGAGGAGTGGGTGGTCCTTAGCAGGCTCTAGGTAACGCCCACGTGTTATCTTGAGCCTCCATCGTTGGAAGAACTGAAGTCCAGTGAATAGAAACGAAGAGCGCTTAGCCCTGATGCAAGCAGTGGGAGGAGTTATGCAAATAGAATGCCTTGATTGGCTGGTGTAAGTCTGGAGGAGTGGGCGTTCCTAGGTGGAGGAATGGGCGTTCCTAGGCAGGCTTCATTTGCATAGGTAACGCCCACATGTGATGTTGAGCCTCCATCGTTGGAAGAATTGGAAGTCCAATGAATAGAAAGGAAGAGCACTCAGCCCTGTTGCAAGCAGTGGGAGGAGTTATGCAGATATCAGAATGCCTTGATGGGTGGGTATCAGTCCAGAGGAGTGGGCGTTCCTAGGCAGGCTGCATTTGCATAGGTAACGCCCACATGTGATGTTGAACCTCCATCGTTGGAAGAACTGAAGTCCAATGAATAGAAAGGAAGAGCGCTCAGCCCTGATGCAAGCAGTGGGAGGAGTTATGCAAATAGAATGCCTTGATGGGCGGGTGTCAATCTGGAGGAGTGGGCGTTCCTAGGTGGAGGAGTGGGCGTTCCTAGGCAGGCTGCATTTGCATAGGTAACGCCCACATGTGATGTGGAGCCTCCATCGTTGGAAGAGCTGAAGTCCAATGAATAGAAAGGAAGAGCGCTCAGCCCTGATGCAAGCAGTGGGAGGAGTTAGGCAAATAGAATGCCTTGATGGGCGGGTGTCAGTCTGGAGGGGTGAGGGGTTCTGAGCAGGCCCTAGGTAATGCTCACATGTGATGCTTAGCCTCCATGATTGAACTGAAATCCAATGAATTAAGGGGGCGGGGCCAGGGACAGTCAAGCTGGTGAGGAAAGGACTCGTAGGTGCTCAACCTGTGGCGCTCCAGCTGTTGTGGAACTACAACTCAAGCCAACTCAACTCAAGTCCCACGAGACGTTGGAAGCTTGACAGTTACAAGCTTGTAGTTCCGCAAAAGCTGGAGGACCACAGGTTGAGCACCCATGGACTCCCTAGACTAGGGGGTCTCCAAACGATGGCCCTCCAGTTGTGCAGAATAAAAAGAGGTTTGGTACTTTGAGTGAAGTTCATGGATAACCCAAGTACTTCCATCCCTGATTCAATGGTAAAAGAAAAAAGTTTCTACTCCAGTTGTGCAGAAACTACAATTCCCATCATGCCTAATTATGTCTGTGAATGTCAGTTTTACAATGCCTCATGGGACGTGTAGTTCCGCAACAGCTGGAGGGCCTGTAGTTTGAGGACCACTGCACTAGACGATGCTGAATGTCCTCGCCTAGGAGGGTGGTGGGCACTAGGTTCGGGCATTACCCCTATCCTTCTCTGCAGTTCGAAGCGTTAATTGGCCCTCTTTTTGCCTTTTTGAGACATTTAGACCTCGTTCTTTTACACGGCCCCTCCCAATGGGGCTCTATCTGACTCACTGCAGCTTCTAATGTAGATTGTGAGAAGCTCATAGTGTGCGGTGACATCAGAGGAAGGCATTTTTGATCCAGGAGAGGAGCCGGTACAACTGGGCAATGCCGGAGTTTGGGGTTGGGAAATGTACAAGTTCCACTATTCGTTCACCTTGGAAAAAATTGCGTAAACTTGAATATAATATAGGAGGTTGGAATGAGAAAGGGACCACTCTCTTAAGAGAAGATGGAAAGGACTCGTAGGTGCTAAACCTGTGGCCCTCCAGCTGTTGTAGAAATGCAACTCAAGTCCCATGAGACGTTGCAAGCTTGTAGTTCCGCAACCACTGGAGGACCACAGGTTGAGCACCCATGGATTTCCTGGTTCAAGGGTCTCAAAACAATGGCCCTCCAGTTGTACAGAAACTACAATTCCCATCATGCCTAGTCATGCTTGTGAATGTCAGAGTTTTACAATGCCTCATGGGACATGTAGTTCCACAACAGCTGGAAGGCCGTAGTTTGAAGATCACTGCACTAGACCATTTTTGGTCCAGGAGAGGAGCCGGTACAACTGGCAGTGGGCAAGGCCGGAGTTCGGTGTTGGGAAATGTACAGGTTCCACCATTCGTTCACCTTGGAAAAATTTACGTAAACTTGAATGATGTTTGAGGGTGGAATGAGAAAGGGACCACTCCCTTAAGAGAAGATGGAAAGGACTCGTAGGTGCTCAACTTGTGGCCCTCCAGCTGTTGCGGAACTACAACTCAAGTCAACTCCAGTCCCATGAGACGTTGGAAGCCTGACCGTTACAAAGCTTGTAGTTCAGCAACAGCTGGAGGAACATGGGTTGAGCACCCATGGACTCACTAGACCAAGGGTCTCCAAACTATGGCCCTCCAGTTGTACAGAAACTACAATTTCCCATCATGCCTAGTCATGTTTGTGAATGTCAGTTTTACAATGCCTCATGGGATGAGTAGATTCACAACAGCTGGAAGGCCGTAGTTTGAAGATCACTGCACTAGACGATGCTGGATGTCCTCCAGGCAGGAAATGAGTCTATCTGACTTGCTTCAGCTTCTAATGCACATTGCGAGATGCTCACAGTGTGCGGTAACATCAGAAGAAGCCATTTTTGGTCCAGGAAAGGAGCCGGTACAACTGGGCAAGGCCAGAGTTTGGTGTTGGGGGTACAAGTTCCACCATTTGTTCACCGTGGAAAAATTTGTGTAAACTTGAATAATATAAGAGGGTGGAATGAGAAAGAGAGACCGCTCCCTTGAGAAGACGAAGAGATTTAGATGGCGGGGGGGGGGGGGTCGTCATATGATAACCACCCCCCCATCCCCCGGCCGAACGTATAAGTTACTAATCAGGGCTTGCGATCTGCGGCATATGTTGTTGTTGTTGACACTCTGCAGACGCCAGTCCCGGGCTGGCGGTGTCACATATGTGCGCCGCGTATGGACAAGGCGGGGGGGGGGGGGGACACCGCATGTGGCCAGTCAGGCCTGGGACCCATCCGACAGGACTGAGCAAGATTCTAAGAAATCCTTTGTGGCGGCTTCAAGGCGCCCCCCCTCGCTCACCCTCCCCGGAGAATGAGGCCTTTTCACAAGGGATTACTGCAGCCGCTCGAAACTCTGACTGTCCCCTGTTGTTAACCAGTTCCTGGCCTGGCCGGGGTCCTCTGCGGCCTGCTTGGCCAAAACTTGGCCCGAGGCAGTGCGGCTAATGCAGGGTTAAATCAAACGTGGAGAAGACGGGCAAAATCTCCCAAAAAAAAAAAGTGTATTGTACATTTGCTCCCCGAAAGTAAAAAAAAAAGAAAAGCACTTTGTAGAAATTATTTTTTTTTGGTTTTTATGCTTCCATTTGGTGTGACAAAGCGGCCATTTTGTCTGGGAGCCATTTGTCCGCTCGCAGCCCGGGTGCAAGACGCTGATTGGGAGGGGCCGTGTAAAAGAATGAGGTCTAATTGGGAGGGGCCGTGTAAAAGAACGAGGTCTAATTGTGTCAAAACGGCAAAAAAGAGGGCCAATTAACGCTTCGACCTGCAGAGAGGGAGAGGGGTAATGCCCAAAACTAGTGCCCGCCACCCTCCTGGGCGATGCGTCTGTATACCCGCCACCCTGATGATGCAGCCCACGCAGAGCGGGGGAAACTCCCAACTGCACCACTTAGGTTAAAGCCGGATTATTGGGGCGCTCGGTCCTTTTGACCTCTTGGCCCCGAGCACACACAAATATACGGCCTCTCGGCAGGTGGGCATTGGGACCGCCTTGGCATTAGTTCAAACAGAGGTGTGCCGAGAGGCCTCTCCCGGTAAAGTTACTAGTGGCTAACAGAAAGCTACAGATCGCTGCTTGCGATCAGGAGCTTTCCAATCATGTGGCAGCCAATCGGTGATCACATGACCATGAGCACCGCCTCCCGGCATTTTAAACCCCCTTAAGGCTGCAGTCTCCAAACTACGGCCTTTCAGTTGTTCAGTAGCTACAATTCCCATCATGCCTAGTCATGTCTGTGGATGTCAGAGTTTCATAATGCCTCAGACGTAGTTCTGCAACAGCTGGAGGGCCGTGGTTTCGAGATCCCTAAGGGGTTAAAAGTACAACAAAGTGTTAGCTCTTGGGGATTCCAGCGGTGATATCTGCTTTGTAGATCTGGGGAGGGTAAGCGCGCCCCCCCCCCAACACACACGTGACTTAATTTACCATCCTGGAAAAAGATACTGAAATATTGGTTCAGGATGGACGTATCGTTTTAGGGCGGAGCGAAGGATCACTTAGGAGTGTGGGCACATTCGCTCCATCTCATGATCAATGCACTGGTGCCATGTAACATGCGCTATAGAGTGGGAGCCAGGCCTTCTAGTCCAACATCAGTGTCTGACCTGGAAGAATGGTGAAACATTCCCATAGACACACTCCTAAACCTTGTGGACAGCCTTCCCGGAAGAGTTGAAGCTGTTATAGCTGCAAAGGGTGGGCCAACCCAATATTGAACCCTACGGACTAAGACTGGGATGCCATTAAAGTTCATGTGAGTGTAAAGGCCGGCGTCCCAATACTTTTGGTAATATAGTGTATGTACAAAAGCTGACCTATGTGCTCCGTGGGCTGAAGAAGCCAAGCCAAGGGTCGGCCTGCAGTGTCTTCCAATGGGATAGCTGGACTGGAAGTGTTTGTAGGATAATTTCTTCCCTTTATGGCCAGAACTCAGCAATATGTTCTAATAAAACTCATTTTACAGTTGGAATGTTATTGTTTGCTCTTTTATACGAACGTTCAGGCTTACTGGACCTTCCAGTTGGCCAGGTGTATTGTATCTAGAAAAAGTTGAGGCTTTTAGAGATAAGGATGTAGTGGGGGGGGGGGGGGGGACGTAGCAGTCTTCATTTAGTGCGGATTGCAATCGTTGTGGACCTTGGTGTCCCGGTGACAATGTTTTTGGCAACGTATAAAATTTGTTGGCTTCCAGCAGTTCTAAATTCTAGGATTACCCTCTTTTATTTCCTTATTAATTTTATGTTTTAGTAGAAGAATGTGACAAGTAGCAGTGTATAGAATTTGTACTGTATGGTATATTGCAGGTATTATGACACAGATCGTACAAAGCAGCCTTGTTACATTTAGTCATATTGTTGGCCTACTTCATGGTCTCCAAACTGTGGCCCTGCAGCCCTTTGCTTGCCTTTATCTGGCCCTTGGGGCACTATTCTTCCCACTGACACCAATGATGGGGCACTATTTCTCCACTGACTACTAATGTGCTAAGCATTCTTCCCACTGACCACCAGTGTAAGGAGCCTCTTTGTCCAGTGGCCACCATTGTAAGGGGCCTCTTTGTCCAGTGGCCACCAGTGTAAGGAGCCTCTTTGTCCAGTGGCCACCATTGTAAGGGGCCTTTGTCCAGTGGCCACCAGTGTAAGGAGCCTCTTTGTCCAGTGGCCACCAGTGTAAGGAGCCTCTTTGTCCAGTGGCCACCAGTGTAAGGAGCCTCTTTGTCCAGTGGCCACCAGTGTAAGGAGCCTCTTTGTCCAGTGGCCACCATTGTAAGGGGCCTCTTTGTCCAGTGGCCACCAGTGTAAGGAGCCTCTTTGTCCAGTGGCCACTAGTGTAAGGAGCCTCTTTGTCCAGTGGCCACTAGTGTAAGGAGCCTCTTTGTCCAGTGGCCACCAGTGTAAGGAGCCTCTTTGTCCAGTGGCCACCAGTGTAAGGAGCCTCTTTGTCCAGTGGCCACCAGTGGAAGGAGCCTCTTTGTCCAGTGGCCACCAGTGTAAGGAGCCTCTTTGTCCAGTGGCCACCATTGTAAGGGGCCTTTTTGTCCAGTGGCCACCAGTGTAAGGAGCCTCTTTGTCCAGTGGCCACCAGTGTAAGGAGCCTCTTTGTCCAGTGGCCACCAGTGTAAGGAGCCTCTTTGTCCAGTGGCCACCAGTGTAAGGAGCCTCTTTGTCCAGTGGCCACCAGTGTAAGGAGCCTCTTTGTCCAGTGGCCACCAGTGTAAGGAGCCTCTTTGTCCAGTGGCCACCATTGTAAGGGGCCTCTTTGTCCAGTGGCCACCAGTGTAAGGAGCCTCTTTGTCCAGTGGCCACCAGTGTAAGGAGCCTCTTTGTCCAGTGGCCACCAGTGTAAGGAGCCTCTTTGTCCAGTGGCCACCAGTGTAAGGAGCCTCTTTGTCCAGTGGCCACCAGTGTAAGGAGCCTCTTTGTCCAGTGGCCACCATTGTAAGGGGCCTCTTTGTCCAGTGGCCACCAGTGTAAGGAGCCTCTTTGTCCAGTGGCCACTAGTGTAAGGAGCCTCTTTGTCCAGTGGCCACCAGTGTAAGGAGCCTCTTTGTCCAGTGGCCACCAGTGTAAGGAGCCTCTTTGTCCAGTGGCCACCAGTGTAAGGAGCCTCTTTGTCCAGTGGCCACCAGTGTAAGGAGCCTCTTTGTCCAGTGGCCACCAGTGGAAGGAGCCTCTTTGTCCAGTGGCCACCAGTGGAAGGAGCCTCTTTGTCC
Organism: Pelophylax lessonae; assembly: GCF_965119305.1. Lineage (NCBI taxonomy): Eukaryota > Metazoa > Chordata > Amphibia > Anura > Ranidae > Pelophylax > Pelophylax lessonae. The sequence goes on from NC_138780.1 coordinate 5,882,401, forward strand.
AGTGGCCACCAGTGGAAGGAGCCTCTTTGTCCAGTGGCCACCAGTGGCAGGAGCCTCTTTCTCCAGTGGTCTCCAGTGGCCACCAATGTAAGGAGCATTTTTCTCCAGTAGCCTATTATAATAAGTTTTTAATTTCATTTTTTATTAGTGTAAAAAAAAAAGTCTTAATTTCACAGACCTGGGTGTCAAATCTGCCAAGTATTCCACTTTCCTTATTTTTCAGTTCCTGTTGGATAACCTGTCGGTAGTGATTAATGTGGATAGAAGAGAGAGGAAACAGAAATCACACCCGTTGCTTTGGATTGAAGCAAGTACACCCCATAGAAGGATACACCTTGTTCATTTTTCATTTCAGAGGTTTACAAACCCTTTAAGTTGGGCCAGGTGGTTTTTGAAGGACCATCCATGGCTTTAGTTCAGTAGATTCAGCAAGAATTTGAGCTGTCCACTGCCATCTTCAGGGTTTGTTCGCACCAGCAAAGACACTGCTGCTGGTGTGCGAAGTGAAGGTGCCAACACGCTGTACTTTTTTTTTTTTTTCAACTTAATTGAAATGTCACAAAACGTTTTATTTGGTTCTGCTGGTCGCCGGGGGGTGCGATGTGGTAGATTGCATATCAAAGTATTGGCCGCCATAAGTGGGAACAAGGCTCTTATGCCTTGCCCAATGGATCTGGTGTGAACGGCCCACTGTTCGGTTCTGTTGGTTGCGGTGAGATGCGATGCGGTAGATTGTATATCAAAGTATTGGCTGCCATGATTGGGAACAAGGCTCTTATGCCTTGCCTTGGCCTTGCCCAAAGCATCCGAACATGCCCAGTATTCCGTTCTGTTGGTTGCGGCAAGGTGCAATGTGGTAGATTGTATATCAAAGCATTGGCTGCTATAAGTGGGAACAAGGCTTCTTATGCCTTGCCTTGCCTTGGCCTTTCCCAATGGATCTGGTGTGAACGTGCCCAGTATTCGGTTCTGTTGGTTGCCGTGAGGTGCGATGCGGTAGATTGTATATTAAAGTATTGGCTGCCATAAGTGGAAACAAGGCTCTTATGCCTTGCCTTGCCCAATGGATCTGGTGTGAACGGCCCACTGTTCGGTTCTGTTGGTTGCGGTGAGGTACGATGCGGTAGATTGTATATCCAAGTATTGGCTGCCATAAGTGGAAACAAGGCTCTTATGCCTTGCCTTGGCCTTGCCCAATGGATCTGAATGTGCCCAGTATTCCGTTCTGTTGGTTGCGGTGAGTTGCGATGCGGTATATTGTATATCAAAGTATTGGCTGCCAAAATGGGAACAAGGCTCTTATGCCTTGCCCAATGGATCTGGTGTGAACGGCCCACTGTTCGGTTCTGTTGGTTGCGGTGAGGTACGATGCGGTAGATTGTATATCAAAGTATTGGCTGCCTAAATGGGAACAAGGCTCTTATGCCATGCCTTGCCTTGCCTTGGCCTTGCCCAATGGATCTGGTGTGAACGGCCCAGTATTCGGTTCTGTTCTTTGCGGCAAGGTGCGATGCGGTAGATTGTATATCAAAGTATTACCTGCCATAAGTGGAAACAAGGCTCTTATGCCTTGCCTTGGCCTTGCCTTGGCCTTGCCCAATGGATCTGGTGTGAACGGGCCCAGCATTCGGTTCTGTTGGTTGTGGCAAGGTGCGATGCGGTAGATTGTATATCAAAGTATTGGCTGCCTAAATGGGAACAAGGCTCTTATGCCATGCCTTGCCTTGCCTTGGCCTTGCCCAATGGATCTGGTGTGAACGGCCCAGTATTCGGTTCTGTTCTTTGCGGCAAGGTGCGATGCGGTAGATTGTATATCAAAGTATTACCTGCCATAAGTGGAAACAAGGCTCTTATGCCTTGCCTTGGCCTTGCCCAATGGATCTGGTGTGAACGGGCCCAGCATTCGGTTCTGTTGGTTGTGGCAAGGTGCGATGTGGTAGATTGTATATCAAAGTATTTGCTGCAATAAGTGGGAACAAGGCTTCTATGCCTTGCCTTGGCCTTGCTTGTTGGGGCCTATTGATGCCACACGTTGGGCACCATTGCTCAACAGTCCCAACACAGGGACGAGGCAAAAAGCCTTGTTTTTTTTTTTTGTTTTGTTTTTTACCTTTCACACCAACAAAGTGAGTCAGGCAGCGTTTTATCACAGTGCGTGTTGGGTGCAAAATATTTTAACGCAAAGTGCACACAAAAAACTCCTCCTGATATGACGCACTCACTGTCACATGAACCTTCCCTAAAGGCATGTTGCATAGCATGGGTAGCTGCCGATCGCCAGCAGGGACTCCCCCCCCCCCCCCCCCCTCCCGAGAGTGTAAACACCAAAAGTAAAAAAACAAAACACCAAAGGAATGTCACCTAAATTTTGACGGTTGAACGCTCGCCTTGAATTGCTATTCTGGGACCAGCCTGCCCTATTTTTAGAAGCGGCCGGGGGTTGGTTTTAAAATTAGCGGTTAAAGTGGGGGAATAATTTGGGGCCATTTTTCTCAGACTGCGAGCGGTTGCGGCAATTAGTCGCGGTCCTGTTTACCCCTGCGTCAAACCGACACGCGTTTGGCTGTCTAATTATTTTGTGAGCCTATGAATGCAGCGTTTGAGAGGGCGAGTTTATGAGCCTGATTTTATGAGGGTACAAGGACAAGCCATCAGCACCCCCCCTATTTTTCCCCTCGACTCTATTAACAGTTAAAGGAGGGGGGGGGGGGGATTGTGACCACCCTTACAATAAAAACCTCGAGGCTTTTAGCAGGCTATTAAAGCAGACTTCATTTCCTAGAGCACGGAGACCCTCGTGAGACGGCCAACAATAAGGGTTTTGTTTGCTCTGCGAGAGTCCCGGACTGGGTTCTGGGTAAGGGGAGGGGGTGATAGGAGATTAATAGCACCCCCATGGGCCGGCTCCTCGCATACACCTTCTTTATTAACCATTTTCCTTCCAGGTAGGGGGACACAAAAAAAAAAAAAATGCTTTTATTACAGGGGAGCCAGATAGTCTTGCATCTTAAAAATCGCCTCTAATTGCGCCCATTCCTGAAGAGGGGTGATTGTTCTCTTAATATTGATCAAAAACTTGTATTTTTTGATCGATGTAACCGAATGCTGGCAAGTGACAGACATTATAGGGCGTTACATAGACGACATTTCTAACTTTATCCAAATCTCCATTTTGGTAGGCACTGGTGAGTCCGATATTTTTCCAGTATGTGTTAGTGGGCTTCAGTAATTTCCCTGCAGCAGTACACTCCTTTTAAAATGGTGAGATTACCCCCCCCCCCCCCAGTAGTTTGTGTCTCTGCTCCTCCCACAATGGGGAGATTTCCCTCCAGTAATTTGTCTCTGCCCCTCCCCCAATGATGAGATTTCCCCCCAGTAGTTTGTGTCTCTGCCCCTCCCAAAGTGAGGAGATTTCCCCCCAGTAGTTTGTGTCTCTGACCCTCCCACAATGGTGAGATTTCCCTCCAGTAATTTGTCTCTGCCCCCCCCCCCCAATGATGAGATTTCCCTCCAGTAGTTTGTGTCTCTGCCCCTCCCACCATGGTGAGCTTTCCTGCAGTAGTTGGTGTCTCTGCCCCTCCCACAATGATAAAAAAATTCCCTGCAGTAGTTTGTGTCTCTGCCCCTCTCAGAATGGTGAGATTTCCCCCATTAGATTGTGTCTCTGCCCCTCTCAGAATGGTGAGATTTCCCCCATTAGATTGTCTCTGCCCCTCCCACAATGGTGAGATTTCCCCCATTAGATTGTGTCTCTGCCCCTCCCACAATGGTGAGATTTCCCCCATTAGATTGTGTCTCTGCCCCTCCCACAATGGTTAGATTCCCCCCAGTAGTTTGTGTCTCTGCCCCTCCCACAATGGGGAGATTTCCCCCATTAGATTGTCTCTGTCCCTCCCACAATGATGATATTTTCCCCAGTAGTTTGTGTCTCTGCCCCTCCCACAATGGTAAAAAATTCCCTGTAGTAGTTTGTGTCTCTGCCCCTCCCACAATGGTGGGATTTCCCCCAGTAGTTTGTCTCTGCCCCTCCCACGATGGTGAGATCTTCTACAGTAGTTTATGTCTCTGCCCCTCCCACAATGGGGAGAATTCCCCAAGTAGTTTGTGTCTCTGCCCCTCCCACAAGGATGTAATGATGCCTTTGGTCGTGGTTGATCTTTTACAATACACACAGTCGTTTCAAACTGGTTGGAGTTGTCCATGATGAGTGATCTTCATGCTGACACATGGCTACCCCTTACTGGCATTGCTTTACCCCAACTTTCTATATTATACATTCTGTCCGATGTGGACCCACTTTTGTGCCGTCCCTCTAGTCTGCACTTTTCTTTTTTTTTTTGTTCCGATTGGCCTTTTGTATCGGATCTTGTTCCATGTATGGTGTGAATGGATCTCATCATCTCAAAACATTAAGACGGTCAATGGCTAGAGGAACTTTTTTCTCGAATGACTTTGCATTAACATGGATGATTGCTTCGACGCGGCATAGATATTCCTCCGGCCTGCGGAGATCTGAAACCTCATCGCAGATAAACAGATTGGAAAAATCAATCCTGAACTGTTGATTTTTCTTTCCTGAGATCGAATGTTTTGTCATTTTTGCTTTTCCTGGTTCCTCCCTTATTAACATAATTACATTTTTTAAATAAAACCTTTTTGGTTTCGATTACCTACCTTTTATTTGTCACCCAGTGATGTCATCGGTGTGTCTCTGTGCTTCTTTCTGCTATGTGGGCAGATCATGACTGGTGGGAGGGGCTGTACATAGCTTCCTGAAAACATCACAGTGGCAAGCGGTGGGAGGAGTTATGCAAATATCAAATTGCCTCGATGGGTAAATGCTAGTCTGGAGGAGTGGGCAATCCTAGGCAGGCCGCATTTACATGGGTAACACCCACATGCGATTCTGAGCCTCCTTGATTGAAAGAACTGAAAATCACTGAAAGAAAGAGGTGGGCCAGAGACAATTCGGATGGGGAGGGAATGGTTAGATGATGAGGTGGGCTCGATCTGACTGCACCTGCTCACATTTTGCATTGAAATCAGAGGCGGTACACCCGGAGGATGGAGGTCAGATTTTAGGAAAGTAAAAGTTTTGGCTTTTAGATACACTTTAAGGCTAGTCATGGAAAGTGAGGTGTCTTACCAAGAATGATAGATGGTGGGGCTTTTTCCAATCCATGTTGCATGTTTTTATCAACTCGGCTCCTGATGAAGCGCCATGTGTCCCTCCTGATGAAGCCCAATGTGTTCCAGAGCTGTGAAACTCCTGATAAAGCCCCGCATGTCCCGAGAGCCGTGTCCCCCCCCCCCCGATTAAGCCCCGCGTGTCCCCCCGATTAAGCCCCGCATGTCCCCCCCCCCCCGATGAAGCCCCGTGTGTCCCGAGAGCCGCGTCCCGTCCCCCCCGATGAAGCCCCGCGTGTCCCGAGAGCCGTGTCCCCCCCCCCCGATGAAGCCCCGCGTGTCCCGAGAGGCGCGTCCCCCCCGTGTCCCGAGAGCGGAAGCCTCACGCGTCCCGAGAGCTGCCCCCCCCCCCCCGAAGCCCCGCGCGTCCCGAGAGCTGCCCCCCCCCCCCGAAGCCCCGCGCGTCCCGAGAGCTGCCCCCCCCCCACCCCGAAGCCCCGCGCGTCCCGAGAGCTGCCCCCCCCCCCACCCCGAAGCCCCGCGCGTCCCGAGAGCTGCCCCCCCCACCCACCCCGAAGCCCCGCGCGTCCCGAGAGCTGCCCCCCCACCCCGAAGCCCCGCGCGTCCCGAGAGCTGCCCCCCCCACCCCGAAGCCCCGCGCGTCCCGAGAGCTGCCCCCACCCCGAAGCCCCGCGCGTCCCGAGAGCTGCCCCCACCCCGAAGCCCCGCGCGTCCCGAGAGCTGCCCCCACCCCGAAGCCCCGCGCGTCCCGAGAGCTGCCCCCACCCCGAAGCCCCGCGCGTCCCGAGAGCTGCCTCCCCCCCACCCCGAAGCCCCGCGCGTCCCGAGAGCTGCCTCCCCCCCACCCCGAAGCCCCGCGCGTCCCGAGAGCTGCCTCCCCCCCACCCCGAAGCCCCGCGCGTCCCGAGAGCTGCCTCCCCCCCACCCCGAAGCCCCGCGCGTCCCGAGAGCTGCCTCCCCCCCACCCCGAAGCCCCGCGCGTCCCGAGAGCTGCCTCCCCCCCCACCCCGAAGACCCGCGCGTCCCGAGAGCTGCCCCCCCCCCCACCCCGAAGCCCCGCGCGTCCCGAGAGCTGCCCCCCCCCCCCACCCCGAAGCCCCGCGCGTCCCGAGAGCTGCCCCCCCCCCCCCACCCCGAAGCCCCGCGCGTCCCGAGAGCTGCCCCCCCCCCCCCCCACCCCGAAGCCCCGCGCGTCCCGAGAGCTGCCCCCCCCACCCCGAAGCCCCGCGCGTCCCGAGAGCTGCCCCCCCCCCCCCGAAGCCCAGCGCGTCCCGAGAGGCGCCACCCCCAAAGCCCAGCGCGTCCCGATAGCTGCCGCCCTCCCGCCGAAGCCCCGCGCGTCCCGAGAGATGTGCAGCCCCCCCCCCCCCCAAAGCCCCGCGCGTCCCGAGAGATGTGCCCCCCCCCCCTCAATGAAGCCCCACGTGTCCCTAGACCTGCTCCTGATGAAGCCCCACATGTCCCCAGACCCACGTCCGCTCCTGATGAAGCCCCACGTGTCCCCAGAGCCGTCTCTGGTCTGAATTACCCCATCAAATCTGGCTTCCTTTAACCCCTTTCTGGCTTATTCCAGTCTCATCCCATCAATTTGCCCCTAGTTTTATATAATTTTATCTATTATTCTGTTTTTCCTCTGATCCCACACTTTACGTCTTCATATTATGTGTGCTTTCTAATATGATTTTTCCTTTTGTGTTTTATCTCATCTCAAGAGATGGAATATTACCTGCATGCTTTCTTCAGGGATTTTTTTTTTCATCAGGCTTTCTTTGTTTGCAGCATTACATTTTGTAATCCTGTATTTGTAGAAGCCGGGGGATGGGGAGGGGAGGTCTCAGTGCTCTATGCTAATCAGACGGTGATGCACGTGCTGGTGAAGAACTTGTTGACAGAAGGAGAGCGTTGGCTTTATGGGTGTGTCGGTGCTCCTTTTTTTATCCAATCACTGAGCTGCTGACAGGAGGAGAGTATTGTCTTCATATGTGTTCCGCTGCCCCTTTTTTTATCCAATCACTGAGCTGTTGACAGAGAGTGTTTCATTAATGTGCCGCTGCTCCACTTTTTATCCAATCACTGGAGCTGTAGCCCCACGTATCCCGAGAGCCGTGTCCCCTCTGATGAAGCCCCACGTGCCCCCCCTGATGAAGCCCCACGTGCCCCCCCTGATGAAGCCCCACGTGTCCCTCCTGATGAAGCTGGGGACACGTGGGGCTTCATCAGGACATTACATTTTGTAATCCTGTATTTTTAGCACCCTAGTGGTTTAAAACTGAAGCCGGGGGATGGAGAGGGGAGGGGAGGTCTCAGTGCTCTATGCTAATCAGACGGTGATGCATGTGCTGGTGACGATTTTGTTGATAGGAGAGTGTTGGCTTCATAAGTGTTCCGCTGCTCCTCTTTTATCCAATCACTAAGCTGCTGACAGAAGGAGAGTGTTTGTTCCATTAATTTGCCGCTGCTTCTCTTTTATCCAATCGCTGAGCTGTATTGCTTAACAGCAGTAGAGGGCATTTGTGTAACCAGCCTGGCTTAAAAGTAGAATTCCAGGCAAAGGCTGCGTTCACACCGAGGTGTTGAGGATCGTGGGCGGAATTGCCACGTTCCGGAACTTATTTTGGGCGGCAGGCGTCCCGTGATTCTGCTTGCGCCAATTTGCCGCTATTTGTCGGCCAGTAATCGCAATGGAATGCCATTGAAAGTAAAGGGATCGCAAGCGCGTCCCGCATTTTGTTGCAATTTGGAAATCAAGGAAATTTCTGCACGAGACCCGGAACGCCCCTAGGTGTGAACGGAGCCTTGACCTAATTCATCTTAAAATTGTTCCCTCCCCCCCACTCCAAACACCTCTGCTGACTAACATGTAAGAAAGATGTATGTGCTTATTTTCCGGATGCTCCGGTCACGTGAACTGACTCTCCCATGTCAGCTAGCGGCAGCTGCAGGGGAGAGGAGGGAGCAGCAAGAACGGGATAGGCCATGGTTGCCTATAGGTGATGTCACCGCACCCGTTGCGGCGGCTGGAGGGGAAAAAGCGCTCAACCAATGGCTAGGAATGCCTGGGAGCGGTGACATCGCCTATAGGCAACGATGGCTTGGTTTACCTTCGCCATTTTATTCCCAGGGGACTGTGCCGCCATTTTTCTTTGATAGACAATTACTCTCTACCCAGTTTCCACATTGTTGTCCTATATGTTGGTGCTGATTGTTATATTTTTGTAGCTTTATGGTTTGTGATTCTTATCTAATTTTTATTTTTTTTGTCTTTTTTTTTTTTTTTCTAATATCCAGGCTGCAAAATCAAAGCGTTGAGGGCCAAAACCAATACATACATCAAGACGCCCGTCCGGGGAGAAGAGCCAGTGTTCATGGTGACCGGACGGCGAGAGGACGTTGCCATGGCAAGACGCGAGATCATTTCGGCGGCAGAACATTTCTCCATGATCAGAGCTTCCCGTAACAAAGCCGGCACTGCCTTCGGCAGCGCCCCGACCCTACCCGGTCAAGTGACCATCCGGGTGCGAGTCCCTTACAGAGTGGTGGGTTTGGTAGTCGGACCCAAGGGTGCTACCATCAAACGGATCCAGCAGCAGACCAACACCTACATCATCACGCCCAGCCGCGACAGAGACCCCGTCTTTGAGATCACGGGGGCCCCGGGAAACGTGGAACGCGCTCGGGAGGAGATAGAGACGCACATCGCGGTACGCACCGGAAAAATCCTCGAGTACAACAACGAGAATGACTTTCTCTCCAGCAGCCCGGACTCCGGCATGGAAAACCGATACCCGGAAAGCTGGAGGGTCCACGGCACGGCGGCCGGGTGCAAGCCTCTGTCGACTTTCCGGCAGAACAGCCTCGGCTGCATCGGCGACTGCCCGGCGGAACCTGTTTACGAGACGCCAAGGCTCAACGATCAAAACGAATTCAACTACGGATACCTGTTCCCCAACTACAAGCAAGAGGTGTATTACGGCGTGGCCGAGACCGGAGGTCCTATGTGGGGCGGTCAGGAGAACAACAGCTCCACGCCAAGTATTTTCACCAAGCAACAGCGTTCCGGGAGTAGCGGTACAATCCAGACCAACTCTACGCAGCGGTCTCCGGAATCCGGCCTTACTAGCTTGCCAAGGAGGAGCCAAGGGGAAGCTCTTCAAGGCTTTACCAAGATCAACGCCACCCGGACCTCTGTTTCAGGAAGCCGGGAGTGCATGGTCTGCTTCGAAAGCGAGGTCACAGCTGCACTTGTTCCCTGTGGACACAACCTCTTCTGCATGGAATGCGCCGTCCGTATCTGCGAGCGTAACGAACCCGAATGCCCCGTTTGCCATGCATCTGCCACTCAGGCTATCAGAATATTTTCTTAAGAGACGCAGGGAATGGGACTGTGGGGTGGGGTGGGGCGGGGGGGAAAGGGTGCAGGACTTTGTGGTGCATAGAGGTCAACAACCGATATTTAAACTTCATCGAAAATTCTTACCGCCAATTAACTTATCAGGAACCTTTTCGATGAGAACGTGGACAAAATGTTTACTGGTTAATGAAGGGGGTCACCCTTCCCAAAAAAATCACAGCTGGTTTTTCTGGGGATTTCACGCCCAAAAAAATCTCTCAATACCAGATGTACTTTTTTTTTTTTTTTTTTTTTTTATATAATTTTTTTTTTTTTTTTATTATTTTTTTTTTTTTCTTGACAGGAGAACATTGGATAAAAGCAGGTTTTCCACCAGATGACACATTGTAGTTGTGGATAAAAAAAAAAAAAAAAAAGTGTTGAGCGGATAATAAGAACAGAGGAACAAAACATTTTTTTGATGCAGTCCAAACCTTGAACGTCCCTCGTATTCTGTTGCTGTTATAGTGGATGACAGATGGGAGGCGCTGTTCTTGCGAAGAAAGGAACAACATTTACCTGATTTCTACAACATTGGGAGTTACGTCAGTTACCTGATTTCTACAACATTGGGAGTTACATCAGTTCAGCCGTCGCGGATTGTTTTTTTTTTTATTTTTTTCTCCCCGCGTGTGCTGTTCTTGTTCTCCTTTTCGGAAATTAAAAGAAAAAAAAAAGCGGGCAGCTTTAGCAGAAGGGCTAAATCGAGGATTATTGGACGAAGCGTTTATGGGCACTCAGGGGTACTTCTAGCCAGGTCGAAAAAATTTTGTAGGCATTTGCAGGCCCCTCCTCCCTGCGCCCAGCGATGCCTTTTTTTTTCTCTCTTTCTGCCTGACTACAGGAATCTGTTTTATCATTTTTTTTTTTTTACTAGCAAAAAAAAAAAAAAATTACAAAAAAAAAAAACTGTACGTATCAAACTCTGGGAACCTGCAACATTGAGGACACAACACTTACCTCACGCTCAACAAAAATGCAGCTTAATCTACCGTTTTTTGTAATTTTAACTGTCATTTGCTGATTTATTTATTTTTTATTTTTTTTTTATTTTATTTTTTTTATTTTTTATTTTTTTTTTTTCAGATGGAAAAAAAAAATATTCTGCCGGGATTCAATTTTTAAGCACCACAAAAATATTACAACGAAAAAAAAAACACACAGCTATCAGGACTTATGCATGGAGGTCTTGCTTTTTTTTATGTAGGGAAATGAAACAAAAAGACATGGGGGGGAAAAAAAAAATTACTGATTTTTTTTTTTTTTTTTTTTTTTTTTTTTTTTTTACTGTGCACTGAATTCGAGGCACCACGATTTGCGGTCCTCTTTATCTCAGACAACTGCCGCTGTACCTGCCAGGTGTCTATGGCCATTTAGACGAGCAAAAAGCAGTCGTTTTTTTTTTTTTTTTAAGCAGGAGAGCACTGAGGTGATGGAACGGAGGAACACTTCCAATTGTGTCCACAGGACTTTTTTTTTTTTTTTTTTTCCTCCTGAATGCAAAGATTTAAAAAAAAAATATAACAAAGTTATTTTCTTCCTTGTAACTGGACAAGACAGAACATTTTCAATGATAATGCAGATACGTTGGACCAAAGTTTCACGTGCTGGAAGGAAAAAAAAAAATTGTTTTTTTGATTGTGCCATGTGTAAAACTCCAGCCTTTGACGTCTTAGGGTCTCCTACTGCTCTTCGGATCAAATTTAACGGGACGACAGTCAAACCAGAGGGGCTTGCGATACAAAAGACTGCGCCCTGTCATATATTGCTCATCTCATCTGATATATACATATATTTTATTATTTTTTTAATTTTTTTTAAATTTTTTTTCATCCCTTCCCAGTTAGATTAGGGTTGGAGTAATCCAAAAATTGGTGCTTCCTGGATGATGCCATCCCAGTTATTTTATTTTATTTTTTTGCATTGGGACTAGAACAACACTAGATCATGACAGTTGCAAAACTTTTTTTCCACTTGTGTTCTGTGAACTCTAAAATACCATATATATTTTTTTTTTTTTTTTTTTTGGGGTATCTGAAGATTCCAAAAATTTGTCCTTGTGCCATCATCCGGTGGTGGTGTGTTCCATTTTTTCAACTCTTCCCTGGCGAAGGAGGGGCTGTTCTTTTTATTACACATAGCCCTCCTTTTTCCATACCGCACCTGTGAAAAAAAAAAAAAAAACTTCCCATTACTTTGCATCTGATGCATCCGAATGTGGGGGCAAGGGATGTGAAGCTTCCCTAATCCCCCCCCCCCTTTTTTTCCCCAAGAAAAAAAAAAAAATACCAATATTCTTCTTTAACGTGGATTTTTATGGGAAACAAAGTTCACCCAAATATTTCAAAAAAAAGTATACTTTCGACATTTTTTATATATATAATTTTTTTAATGTATGGTTTTAAATGTATGTAGCACTCTTTATAGCTTATTACGGATTAGCAGTATTTTTTTTTTTTTTTTTTTATTTAAATCAAATGTAGCAATTTTACTTTTTATTAAAAAAAAAAACAAAACAAAAGGGACCTAATGGAAAAAATTAATATTTCAGGTCAGTCTCGGTGGGAACTGCTCAGTCAGGTCTCGTAGGACAGGATAGGCTCGAGATGGGACTGTTTTTTTTTTTTTTTTTTTTTTTTTTTTTTTTTTTGACTGCATGAGTCTACATTGTCAAAGAGTTTGGTTGAATTATTTAATTCCGCTCTCAAAGCTTCTAAGGTCTTTTATTTAATAAAAAAAAAAAAAAGAGACAAAAAAAAATAAAAACCTTCAGTGGGAATGTATTTACTGCACTGAAGGATTTAACAGTTAACTACCAGTCTTACAAGTCTTTTGTAAAGCTTGCTTACTTGTACGTAACCAACTACACCTCCAAGGTTGGTCAACCTTTTTTTACGTTCTTGCATACTCCTTCCAATGGTTGATACATTTCATGAGGGAAAAAAAAGCACTTTTCATAAAATTTTGGTTCGTTGGAGAAGTTTGTGAGATAGTCCAGTGGTTTGCTGTATCTGGGCCCATTCTCTCTCCTAGGACTGTGGTGGTACAACCCCTTTGTGTCCCAGAATGGATAGTCTTATCGGACCTAAGGGAACTCGGTGTCCTTCAGACCTGAAACGTTGTCTTGACCATTCTCTGTACTTGCCCCAAGTTTTTCGGAGAAAAGGGATCCTGTCTTGAAGTAGGTTATGGAACCGGCTGTTTTTTAATGGGTCTCATGCCCAGCTCCAAGGCAGTTGAACCTAAAGTTTGAGTCCTTAACCCCGCAAATGGGGGGGGGAATTCTAAGTTGACCAATGGCTAGCCCACTCACTAGAACAATTTGCTTGGTGGCAGCCCATTTAGCGGTACTGTACAATTTTGGTAATGCATCTGGTTTGAGGTGACCTTTTTATTTCTTTATTGAGAAGTGGGTTTTGAGAAAGCCATTTAAGAGTTTTGGCACTAACCATGGCGTATCCCTTCCACGAAAAATAACCATTTTGAGTTGTGGTGAAGTTGCAGCTGATGGAGACCTTGTGCCAGCCTATTCATTTGGTAGAGGAAACCGGCTTAGATGGATCCTATCAACAAGCCTTGTGATCACCGTTCTAAAAGGGTTGCATTCTTGGTGATGCCACAGTCTCTAATGATTGGATAGGCTACTTCTTTGGTGATGTCACCACTTTCTAGTGAATGGATAGGCTGCTTTCTATGCGATGGCACCAGTCTCTAATGATTGGATATGGTGCATTCTCTGTGAGGTGCCTCTAATAGGTTACATTCTTGGTGATGTCACCAGTCTCTAATGATTGGATAGGCTACATCCTCCATCCACCACTCACTATTGAATGGATAGGCTGCATTCTCAGTGATGTCATCTCTTTCTAGTGAATGGATAGGCTGAGTTCTCAGAGATGTATCTGGTAAATGGATAGGCAACATCCTCGGTGAGGTCACTGGTCTCTAGTGAGTGGATAGGCTGCATTTTCAGTGATGCCTCCGGTCTCTAGTGAATGGATAGGCTGCGTTTTCAGTGACGTCTCTAGTAAATTGATAGGCAACATCTATGGTGAGGTCACCGATCTCTAGTGACTGGATAGCCAACATCCTCGGTGAGGTCACTGGTCTCTAGTGAGTGGATAGGCTGCGTTTTCAGTGACGTCTCTAGCGAATGGATAGGCAACATCCTCGGTGAGGTCACCGATCTCTAGTGACTGGATAGGCTGCATTTTCAGTGATGTCTCCGGTCTCTAGTAAATGGATAGGCAACATCCCCAGTGAGGTCACCGGTCCCTAGTTAATGGATAGGCTGAATTCTCAGTGATGCCTCTGGTCACTAGTAAATGGATAGGCGACATCCTTGGTGAGATCCCTGGTCTCTATAATGGATAGGCAACATCCTTGGTGAGGCCACCGGTCTCTAGTGAATGGATAGGCTGAATTCTCAGTGATGTCACTGGTCTCTAGTAAATGGATAGGCGACATCATGGGTGAGATCCCTGGTCTCCATAATGGATAGGCAACATCCGTGGTAAGATCTTCGGTCTCTCTAATGGATAGGCAACCTCCTTCGTGAGGTCACCGATCTCTAGTTAATGGATAGGCTGCATTCCCAGAAATGTCATTGTTCTTTATTGAATGGATAGACTACAGCCTCTCTGAAGTCATCCAACTTTAATGAATGGATAAGTTAGATCTTTGGTGATGTCACTGCTCCCTAGTGAATGGATAGGCTGCATTCTCATTGATTTCCCTGATCTTTAGTGAATGGATAACTGTATTTTGAGTGATATCACCAGTCTGAACAGCTAGGCTGCATTATGGGTGACGTCACTGCCCTCTAGTAAATGGTTCTAAGAAATATCTTTTTGGTTTCCAGTTGGATAGACTACCTGCTCAGTGATATCACCTGTATCCAGTGAATGGATAGGCTATGTTCTCAGTGATGTCACCAATCTCCATTGAGTTGATAGGTTGCATTCTCTGTGATGTCGTAAAGTGTCCATCGAAATTGATCGTCTGCTTTCCTAGTGATGTCCCCGTGGTCTAGTGAGGACCGGAGGCGCGTTTTCACTGCTTGCCTTGTTTAGTATTGAATGGATAGGCTGTGGTCTAAATGGTATCTCCAACCATTGGTGACCAGATGGGTTCAGTGCTGTAATTTGGTCACTAGTGAAAGGATAGGCTGCATCCACGTAGTTCAGTAAATGGAAGGATTGCATTTTATGTTGAATTTAATGTCCTCTAGTGACTGGCTATGCTTCATTCCTAATGATATTGCTTGTCTGGATAGGTTGCCTCCTCCGAGATGTCTTTTAGTGAATGGACAGGCCGTGAATAATTTTCGTTCAGAAAATGGCTTTCTCAACAACCCACGTAGTAGGCAATGGTTACCCATTATACCAACTGTGAACCAAATGAACGGGAATGGTGGGCAAGCTGACTTGAAATTTCAGAAGACACGTAGGGGTCCACCACTTGAACGCCAGTTGACACTCAAAGTGCCGTAACCTCGTTGCCTGGATCGACTTTCTCAGATTAACTTATTTTTTTTGGCGTACGGTGCTTCACGAGCGGAGGTTATGTAACCCGTATCAGTCAGCCCAAAGCTTTCTCCTTTTTTTTTTTCTAAAGTGCACTACGAACCTGACAATTAGGACCTGGTTGTTGTGGGTTACATCACTTTTTTGAACAACCACTTTCTGTAGCCTTGTGCCACTTGCGCTTTGTTGTGTCAAAACATTTCAGGATTGTCTTTCACGTGTGAATTTAGTTATGGGGGATTTTTTTGCCTTCTTTAAACATACGGCACTTCAGATTGACATGGCTGCCCCCCCAAAAAAGGGGTATCTGTACTGGCATTACATAAATAGAGATATATAAAGGATAGAAACTACCCTCCTGTGACCGATAGGATTGTGGATACTCATCGAGAGAATACTGTATAACAAGATGGGTCGTAACTTGGGAAACAAAGGTTTGGAGACAGAGCCCCAGGGTTTGTGGTGTCATCGGGAAGCCACCAAAAAAGTGGGGTAAGGTTTCCCTGTGAACCAATGTTTAGGGATGCACATTTGAGAAGATGGTTCATTGTGGGACCTCAGAGCTTCATAAGTCAAGAGATCCCAGGTGATGCTATTGTCTCCCAGTAACCCAACAAGGCTGGATCTTAGAGAATACTGTATAACAAGATGGGTCGTAGCTTGGGAAACAAAGGTTTGGAGACGGAGCCCCGGGGTTTGTGGTGTCATCGGGAAGCCACCAAAAAAAAAAGTGGGGTAAGGTTTCCCTGTGAACCAATGTTTAGGGATGCACATTTGAGAAGATGGTTCATTGTGGGACCTCAGAGCTTCATAAGTCAAGAGATCCCGGGTGATGCTATTGTCTCCCAGTAACCCAACAAGGCTGGATCTTAGATCTGGCCTTCAAAAGGTGTCTACTATTTTGATATGGGCACTAAAAAATGTAAAACATTGGAGTAGACTCATCTTTAGTCACACGGAGCTTACGGTGTAGGGTTATAAAAGGCTTTTTCTAGTCTTACCTAAAGGTATATTCCACTTACTGAATTAAGCTAACAAAAAAAAAAAATGGCTTCATGAAGAATGATGGTGACACCGCAGATGATTTGTGTGGACCAATCGGAGATGACTATTAATCATTTTGAGCGCTAGTTATCAAATCCTTCTAGAACCCAGGAGCCAGGAAACTTCTGTTCACAAAGGTACTGAAGACATAGCCACCATTTTAAATGTTTGAAGGCACTTTGGCTACCAATATCAGACCTTGTTTTTGGAATCCGTCCAGTCCTGGTGCCATACCCCTTGAACTTAATGGTTGGTTGTTGGGAGACATTTGTGTTATAGGAATCCCCTTCTAAAATATTGGAGGGGGGGTTAAACTAATGGAATTTAGGAAGGAGAGGGGAAGATAGCTCCCTAAACCCCAACCTAGAATGGAGAGTGGAAGATATCACTAGTGAACCCCCTTAACCTAAGATGGAGAGTGAAAGATATCACCAGTGAACCCCTTAACCTAGGATGGAGAGTGGAAGATATGACCAGTGAACCCCTTAACCTAGGATGGAGAGTGGAAGATATCACCAGTGAACCCCTTAACCTAGGATGGAGAGTGGAAATTATCACCAGTGAACCCCTAAACCTAGGATGGAGATGGGAATATCTCACCGTGAACTCCAAGCCTAGGGTTGATAAGGGAAGATCTCACCGTGAACCCCAAGCCTAGGGTGGATAGTTGAAGATCTCAGTGTGAACCCAAAGCCTAGGGGTGGATAGGGGAAGATTTCACTGTGAACCCCAAGCCTAAGGTGGAGAGGGGAAGAGATCACTGTGAACCCCAAGCCTAGGGGGGAGAGGGAAAGATCACTGTGAACCCCAAGCCTAGGGTGGAGAGGGGAAGATATCTCTGTGAACCCCAAGCCTAGGCTGGAGAGGGGAAGATATCCACGTGAACCCCAAGCCTAGGCTGGAGAGGGGAAGATATCCCCTTGAACCCCAAGCCTAGGCTAGAGAGGGGAAGATATCCCCGTGAACCCCAAGCCTAGGCTGGAGAGGGGAAGATATCCACGTGAACCCCAAGCCTTGGCTGGAGAGGGAAAGATATCCCCGTGAACCCCAAGCCTAGGCTGGAGAGGGGAAGATATCACCGTGAACCCCAAGCCTGGGGAGGGGAAGATATCATCGTGAACCCCAAGCCTAAGGTGGAGTGGGGAAGATATCACTGTGAATCCCAAGCCTAGGGGGGGCAGAAAAGAGATCACTGTGAACCCCAAGCCTAGGGTGGAGAGGGGAAGATCTCACCGTGAACCCCAAGCCTTGGCTGGAGAGGGGAAGATCTCACCGTGAACCCCAAGCTTAGGTTAGAGAGGGGAAGATATCCCCGTGAACCCCAAGCCTAGGCTGGAGAGGGGAAGATATCCCCGTGAACCCCAAGCCTAGGCTGGAGAGGGGAAGATATCACTGTGAACCCCAAGCCTAGGCTGGGGAGGGGAAGATATCACTGTGAACCCCAAGCCTAGGGTGGAGAAGGGAAGATATCCCTGTGAACTCAAAGCCTAGGCTGGAGAGGGGAAGATATCCCTGTGAACCCCAAGCCTGGCGAGGGGAAGATATCATCGTGAATTCCAAGCCTAGGGTGGAGAGGGGAAGATATCGCCATAAACCCCAAGCCTAGGGTGGAGAGGGCAAGATATCACCGTGAATTCAAGCCTAGGCTGAAGAGGGGAAGATATCCCGTGAACCCCAAGCCTAGGGTTGAGAGGGGAAGTTATCTCAAGCCCAAACCTCTGTTGCTGTTCCAAGATCTAGGGGCTTCTGAGAGAGTAGGTGGTCAGTAGGCTCTTGAGGGGAGGTCTGCTCTGGATCATTGGGCAGACCTAAGCTTTACCTGTTCATGAATACCGTGTATTCTTCCTTTTTTTACTTTTTTTTTTTTTTTTGTTTTAGAGGGAAATAGGGTCCATTTCTGAGACACGCCTCATGTGTGGTCCACCATTGAAGAACATCTCATCTTTGCTTTCCGATCCAAGTTTTAGCCATCTCCATATAAGAATGTAATACCTTTGCTGGACTTAACAGTTATAGACACTTAAAAAAAGAGAGAGATATAGAACAATATACTTAATAAGGCAAAAACTATACTGTGATATGGTCATCAAAAAAAAATTATATAGATAAATGTTTTATTCTACACACAGACCAAATTTTGTTTATATTTAAGGAAGCAGTATAAAGATAGTTTTAATTTGCCCCGAGATGTTAAAAAGCTATTAAAGGGAAAAAAAAGAATTTTTTTTTTTTATTTGGAGGAGAGTTTTTTTTATTTAAGAGTCTATTTCTGACCCATCAGGAGGCCGTGACTGTTAATAGGTCTGTAACTATTTCATTTGTAATCAAAAAGGAAAATTAAAAAAAAAAAAAATTAAAAAGTAGAGGCAAAAAAAATAAATGACACTGCTTAAAAAAAAAAAAAATTAGAATCATTTCTTTATAATTTAATAATCTATTTTAATAAATGCATTTATTACGTGTAAAGGTAAGCAGGACACATGCTCTGAAGAAAAAAAAAAATACTTTTTATTGGGTAATTTATTAAAAATAAAGGATTTTATTTTATGATAAAGTAATCCTTAAGCTTTCGAAAAAACATAGATATGTAGACAGAAAAGAAAAAAAGACTGAAACTTTTTGTAGCCAGATTTTAAATTTTAAGTATTTCTTTTTTTAAAAAAAAATAAAATAAAGTTAAATGTTTTTTTTTTTTTTTTGTTGTTTTTTTTTTTTTTTTTTTCGTGTGCCGAACATTTTTGCTGTTGATGGAGATTTAGCTATAAATGCCTTGTCTAGTGAGTATTCACATCATTGTGTTTTAGAGTATTGAACATTAATGCCTTTTTATGCCTAAAAATTAAAAAAAAAAAAAAAAAAGCTTCCCACAATGGTTTTTGGGTTCCTTTTTTTTTTTTTTCCGTAAAAGGAATTCACCGATCGCTGCAAATGAGTGGGTCCCTAGTCCTTCCAACCATTAGCGGAGTTAGTTCGACCCACCAGCGTCATAAATAAAAAAATAAACAAAGGGGCTTTATTACACCTCGTGCTGTTTTAGTGATGTAAATGCAATATTTTGTAGCTGGGGATTTTAGAAAGCTTTTCAAGTGTCTTAGGTAGCTCATTGTACGCTTTAATTTTTGGGTAGTCCAGCAAAAAAATTTTGTTGCGTTAACGATTCTAAAATGCCACAGTTTCTGTATTGTTTGGGGGGTTATTTTTATCTCTTTGTCATAAATAATATTTCCGACCAGTTTTTGTTGTGTTGAGGGGGAAATCACTGTATGTTTCGTTAGTGGATGCAAATTTTATTTTATTTATCTATTTTTTTTTTCCCACCATCTCTGACTTTACAGTCAAGGGCTGGATAGTTGTGTCACGAAAAATCCTAACCGATCAAAATTTTCCTATTCCAGCTTTTTTTTTTTTTTTTTTTTTTTTAATTTTAATTTTTTTTTATATTTTATTTTATTTTAATTCCTGATCTAGCAGTCCCTCTAAAGCCAGCTCCCCAATTTTTTATTTATTTATTTTTTCCAATCTGATCTAAATCTCTTCAAGACACAACAGATGGCGGGATGGCCATGTGCAATGGGAAAGGCCAGAATTTTATTACCAGATGCCATCTTTTCGAGACTCTAATTAATTATTAATATTTTCGCACTTAGCTAAAATGCTTGGTCATAGGGGGCCCCTTCGTATGCTGGGGCCCACCACTGATAAGGAATTAATCGAATTCACTTATTTTATATATTTTTTTAATATGCGCCACAACAAGCGTTTTGGCAGAAAAAAAAAAATTCAACAAATTTGTGTGGCTAAAATTTTTGGCTGCCCAATGAAGGAGAGTTAAGTAAAGTTTCTGTCAAACAGGAAATATAAATGAACAAGCCACCTTTAAAAAAAAAAAAAGAGGTTTGATTGATGAGTTTATACTTTTTTACCAAAATTTTTCTACTAATTTTTATATTTTTTCTTTATTTTTTTTTATTTTTTTTTTCCTGAACTGACCACAAGATGACATATTGGTATCCCAATTGCACTGGCTTCCTAGCCGTTATGAAAACTCCTGGCATTTGTTAGTGTAACAGATTTGCTATCCCAAGCTTAAGGGATTCATTATATTATTTTTTTTTTTTTTTTGAAGATTTTTTTTTTAATGAGGAAGCCGGTGTCAAAACCCTTTAGTCAATAGTTTTGTTTTAAAAATGTGTATAGTTTATTTCTTTACCTTTTTACTATTGTGTGAGCTCAGAGAGAGCTAATAGGCTCGTCTTTTTTTTCAACAGTGTATGACCATTTGGATCTTCTGCCCTCTGCAGGAAACAGATGGTAATTAAAAAAAAAAAAAATAAATATTTTATTAAGCTTTTTTTAAACATCGTTACCAAAATACTACAATTTTTTTTTTTTTTTTTTTTTATTATTGTATTTATACAGTGTAGGAATTTTATAAAGGTATTTTTTTCTTTCTTCTATTTTTGATCTTCGTTGCTGTTTGTGACATTGAGCAAAGACAACAGCCCAGCAATAATCTTGTGCACTAAAAGAGAGATTTGCTAGCAATCTTATAGCCAAATGCTGATTTATGGGGTTATTCTCAATCCCTATATTATTAAAAAGGGTACATATTGCAGAATAAGTCCCAAAAGAGGGCCTATTGTATTGAAGGACTTATTTTTATTTTTTTTTGTGGCTGGTATTTAAAATGAAATGTATGTGGGTATAGAGGAGTCTAAATGTAACCCCCCCCCCCCCCCCCCCATTCTTACCCCTCGAAAGGTCCTGTTTTTTTTTTTTTTTTAATTTTTTTTTGTTTACGATTTCAAAACCAAAAAAAACTTTTTGCTTTTTTTTTTTTTTTTTTTCCTCTGTGTATTCCTCTGCAAAAAAAAGTGGGTTATTTGATTTTTGCATTTAATTTCACATTTTAGGCAAAAAAAAAAAAAATATGGTTCCTAATATAGCACTTAATATGTTCAAAAAAAAAAAGAGAGAGAGGACAAGCTGGGGATGTGTATTTGTTCAGACTTGTCCCATAACATTTTGCAAATAGCTTTAACATTTTAGGGCCCAGGAGAAACACTAAGCAGTCTGAGCCAAAATACATAGGTGGAAAACTAAAAAAAAAAATAATTTTTTTTAATGAATCGAGACAAAAGTAAAAAAAAACTTTATATAGAGATTACAAATCCGGATGACTATTTAATACTTGTATGAAATGGGAAGAAGATTTATGACATAGATTAATTGCTGGTATCTTACTACATTTTTTTTATTTTTAATCTCTGATTTATATATATATTTTTTTTTTATTAAATTCTAACCTTAGAGGTTGCCAGACTTATCCCCCCCCTTTTTTTTTTTTTTTTTTCTTTTTCTTTTACTTGAACAAACCTGAATGAAACTCGTCTTGAGATATATAATCATACTTCATGCACTTTATATTCTTTTTCTTTTTTTTTTTTATTTCAAATACATTTCATGGAAAAAGTTATATAAATGGGAAGAAAAAAAAAAAAGCAGGGGGGAGGGGGAGGGGCTTGGTCATTTTATATGCATATAATACACACGGCGCTGTTCTTAAAAAAACAAATAAATAAATAAAACAAAATCTTGTTGGAATGAAAAAAAGAGGCAAGATTAAATAGTCATGTTCTTCCATCCGATTTTTCATTTCATTTTGGAAGGAATAAAATGGATTTTTGTTTTTTAAAAAAAAAATAATAAAAAATGGCATCTGATT
The DNA here is from genome assembly GCF_965119305.1 of Pelophylax lessonae. NCBI lineage: Eukaryota > Metazoa > Chordata > Amphibia > Anura > Ranidae > Pelophylax > Pelophylax lessonae. The sequence continues at coordinate 5,904,233 of NC_138780.1, forward strand.
TCTCAGTTATCTAAGTGATAGTAAAGGATAATTGTTCAGTTATTGCGGTTTGGTGCGCCGTAAGGCACCCGTCTTTCTCTGATTGGTTCCCTTTCCGTAGGACTGACACTTGTATTACGTGTCCTCTTGGTAACTACAGTTGTCCCCTTATGGGTCTTCAAGAGAAGTTTATGACTTATTCATTTAATTTTTTTTTTTTTTTTTTAATTTTTTATACATTTGTAATAAAATGTTGTACTCTTATTTTCTCAAACTCTATCACTGAGGGCTTCCTTTTTGGGATGTTAAAAAAAAAAAAAAAAAAAAAATTGCCATTGATGTGTTTCAAGAATTCGGCCCGTTCAAACGAATTCTTCCAATTGACCGCCCATACATCCATCCTGGAAAAAAAAAAAAAATAGAAACCCATGAGCCATTTGCAGAAAGTAGATATAGTCCTGTTTTATGGATTTTTTTTTTAATTTTTTTTTTGTTGTTTAATGCAGATAGTTAAAGCATACATGATGTTGCACAACTTGTAGAAAACAAAGAAGGGAAGGGTTAATGTATTAAATGTGCTGAATTGACATTAAGAACTTAATTTTATTAAAGTATTATTACTTAAAAAATAATGGTTTCCTTCTTTTTCTTTGTTGGGTTAGGGAGGGGTGCGTACTTGGATGCAAAATTTGTGAACCCTAAAACTTATAATCACCTGACCATCACTATTACTATATGGCCAAACATTTATGGTCATCAACCAGTTGGCATAAAAACCTAGATTAGACTCAACCCAAGGAGTTTCCTATGATATTTCATATTTAATTAAATTTTTTTTTTCGGTATGGTATCCAAATGTACACGGACATCCAAGTGAGGGGACCTTCGAATGCTACAGCATACAAAGGCATGGAGGTTAATTTACTAAAACTGTGAGTTCAAAGTCTGGTGCAGCCGTGAATGGTAGCCAGTCCGCTTCCAGGTTTTAATTACTTCAGCTCCAGGCCCTTTTTAACACTTGTTACATGTAAAAATCAGTATTTTTTTTTTTTAGAAAATTAAACGTATATTTTTTTAAAGCAGAGAAAATTCATTAGGCCCCCCCAAACAAAAAAATATTATTATAAAGCAGAGAAAATGGGTTAGAATCCCCCAAACATTATTATTATTATTTTTTTTTTTAAAGCAGAAAAGATTAGTTAGAATCCCCAAAAATGTGTTTTCTTTTTTTTAAAGCAGAGAAAATGAATTAAAACCCACAAAAATATATATATTATTTTTTAAGCAGAGAAAATTAGAATCCTCAAAACATTATTATTATTTTTTTTTTAGCAGAGAAGATTAGTTAGAATCCCCAAAAATGTGTTTTCTTTTTTTTTAAAGCAGAGAAAATGAATTAAAACCCACAAAAATATATATATTATTTTTTAAGCAGAGAAAATTAGAATCCTCAAAACATTATTATTATTTTTAAAGCAGAGAAAATTAGAATCCCCCAAGCATTATTATTATTCTTTTTTTAAATCAGAGAAAATGAATTAGACCCCCCCCCCCCCAATTATTATTATAAAGCAGAGAAAATGGGTAAGAATTCCCCAAACATTATTATTATTTATTTTTTTTAAAGCAGAGAAGATTAGTTAGAATCCCCAAAAATGAGTTCTCTTTTTTTTTTTAAAGCAGAGAAAAAAAAAACGTTTTAAGGATTCTAATTTTTTCCGCTTTAAATAAAAAAAAAATATATATATATATATAATATATATATTTGGGGGTTCCAATTCATTTTCGGTTTAAAAAAAAATGTTTGGGGGGATTCTAATTTTTTTTTTTTTTGTAAAGCAGAGAAAATTAGAATCCTTAAAACATTATTTTTTTTTTTTTTTTTAAAGCAGAGAAAATTGGTTGGAACCCTAAAACACTAGTTTTCTCTGCTTTAAAAAAAAGTGGGGGTTCTAACCAATTTTCTCTGCTTTAAAGAATAAAATGTTACACCCCCCAAACATTATTTTTTAAAGCAGAGAAAATGAGTTAGAACCCCCAAATATATATATATATATATATATATATATATTTTTTTTTTTAAGCAGAGAAAATTAGAATCCTCAAAACATTTTTTTTTTGTAACGCAGAGAAAATTAGAATCCCCATAGCATTATTATTATTTATTTTTTTAAAGCAGAGAAAATTGGTTGGAACCCCCAAAAATGTATTTTTTTTAAAGTTGAGAAAATTTGAATCCCCCCCCCCCCCCCAAAACATTATTTTTTAAAGCAGAGAAAATGAATTAGAACCCCCAAATATATATATATATATATATATATATATATATATATATTTTTTTTTTTTTTTTTTAAAGCAGAGAAAATTAGAATCCTCAAAACATTATTTTTTTTTAAAGCAGAGAAAATTAGAATCCCCCAAGCATTATTATTATTATTATTTTTTTTTTTTTTTAAAAGCAGAGAAAATTGGCTAGAACCCCCCAAACATTATTTAATTTTTAAAGCAGAGAAAATTAGTTAGAACATCCAAACCCTTTTTTTTTTTTTTCTAAGCAGAGAAAATTAATTAAACCCCCAAATATTTTAAAATGATGCCTGCAGCTGGTCGTTAAGTGGTTAATAGACCAAGCTAGAAGCGGATTGGCTGCCATGCACAGCTGCACCAGATTTTGCACTCTCCAGTTTTAGTAAATCAATCTCGTACATTTCCAACCATGTGGAAATTTAGGTAAGACTTTTCCGACTTTGCTCCTGTCTACAATTCAACTCCATCAAGGCATGACCTTACCAGTTTGGTGTGGGGGGGGGGGGAAATCCTCAAGAAGTCTGACCCTCAACCCTACTGAACATCTCCTGGTATAAATTGGAAGGACGATTGAAAGCTGGATTTTCTTACCCACCATTATTACCCGACCTCGCAAACTTCCACATACTCCAGAAGTTTGTGGAAAGCCTTCACGTGAGACTGGAGGCTGTTATAGCTTCAAAGCGGAGGTCAACTTTTTAGTAATACCCATAGTTTTGGTCCAGGGTGTCCAACAACCTGACGTAGATGGGATGGTCGGGTTTTTCTAAACATTCGTCTATATAAAGGATCCTCAAACTATGGCCCTCCACCTGTTGTGGAACTACACCTATATAATGGATCCTCAAACCACGGCCCTCCACCTGTTGTGGAACTACACCTATATAAGGGATCCTCAAACTACGGCCCTCCACCTGTTGTGGAACTACACCTATATAAGGGTTCCTCAAACTACGGCCTTCCACCTGTTGTGGAACTACACCTACATAAGGGATCCTCAAACTACGCCCCTCCACCTGTTGTGGAACTACACCTATATAAGGGATCCTCAAACTACGCCCCTCCACCTGTTGTGGAACTACACCTATATAAGGGATCCTCAAACTACGGCCCTCCACCTGTTGTGGAACTACACCTATATAAGGGATCCTCAAACTACGGCCCTCCACTTGTTGTGGAACCACACCTATATAAGGGATCCTCAAACTACGCCCCTCCACCTGTTGTGGAACTACACCTATATAAGGGATCCTCAAACTACGGCCCTCCACCTGTTGTGGAACCACTAGCAACCCTTGGAGGAACCCAAGAATTCCATGGAACCATCTCTGAATTAGAAGATCCACTATAAACAGCTGATCACTCTACCCCAGGGATTCCCAAACTACGGCCCTCCAGTTGTTCAGGAACTACAATTTCCAACATGCCTAGTCATGTATGTGAATGTCAGAGTTTTACAAGGCCTCGTGGGACGTGTAGTTCCTCAACAGCTGCAGGGCCGTAGTTTGGGAATCCCTGGCCCTGCTCTACCCTATATCAGAGGGTATTACCAGAGTGGTGTTGGCGATTACTTATTTTAGAGGCAGAAATTGACCATTGTTCAAGGAACCCCTAGCAACCTTTGCAGTAACCCTAGGCTTCCATGGAACCATCTCTAAATTAGAAGATCCATTATAAAGTGCTGATCATTATACCCTGTGTCAGCCTTTCTCAACCCTTTTACCAAAGTGGTGTCCATGATCACTTTCTGCCTCTCCTATTAGTAACCATTGTTCAAGGAACCCCTAGCAACCTTTGGAGGAACCATCTCTGAATTAGAAGATCCATTATAAAGAGGTGATCACTATATCCCATGTCAGCCTTTCTCAGACCTTTTACCAAAGGGGTGTCCATTATCACTTTCTGCTTCTATTAGTAACCATTGTTCAAGGAACCACTAGCAACCCTTGGAGGAACCCAAGAATTCCAAGGAACCATCTCTGAATTAGAAGATCCACTATAAAGAGCTGATCACTCTACCCTATATCAGAGGGTATTACCAGAGTGATGTTGGCGATTACTTATTTTAGAGGTAGAAATTGACCATTGTTAAAGGAACCCCTAGCAACCTTTGCAGGAACTCTAGGCTTCCATGGAACCATCTCTGAATTAGAAGATCCACTATAAACAGCTGATCACTCTACCCCAGGGATTCCCAAACTACGGCCCTCCAGTTGTTTAGGAACTACAATTTCCAACATGCCTAGTCATGTATGTGAATGTCAGAGTTTTACAAGGCCTCATGGGACGTGTAGTTCCTCAACAGCTGCAGGGCGGTAGTTTGGGAATCCCTGGCCCTGCTCTACCCTATATCAGAGGGTATTACCAGAGTGGTGTTGGCGATTACTTATTTTAGAGGTAGAAATTGACAATTGTTCAAGGAACCCCTAGCAACCTTTGCAGGAACCCTAGGCTTCCATGGAACCATCTCTAAATTAGAAAATCCATTATAAAGTGCTGATCATTATACCCTATGTCAGCCTTTCTCAACCCTTTTACCAAAGGGGTGTCCTTTATCACTTTCTGCATTTCCTATTAGTAACCATTGTTCAAGGAACCACTAGCAACCCTTGGAGGAACCCAAGAATTCCAAGGAACCATCTCTGAATTAGAAGATCCACTATAAAGAGCTGATCACTCTACCCTATATCAGAGAGTATTACCAGAGTGGTGTTGGTGATTACTTATTTTAGAGGTAGAAATTGACCATTGTTCAAGGAACCCCTAGCAACCTTTGCAGGAACCCTAGGCTTCAATGGAACCATCTCTAAATTAGAAGATCCATTATAAAGTGCTGATCATTATACCCTGTCAGCCTTTCTCAACCCTTTTACCAAAGGGGTGTCCGTTATCACTTTCTGCTTCTCCTATAAGTACCCATTGTTCAAGGAACCACTAGCAACCTTTGGAGGAACCCAAGGATTCCATGGAACCATCTCTGAACTAGAAAATCCATTATAAAGAGCTGATCACTCTACCCTATATCAGCCTTTCTCAACCCCTTTACCAGAGTGGTGTCCCTTATCACTTTCTACCTCTTATATAAGTAACCATCATTCAAGGAAACACTAGCAACCTTTAGAGGAACCATCTCTGAATTAGGGTATAGTGATCACCTCTTTATAATGGATCTTCTAATTCAGAGATGGTTCCTCTAAAGGTTGCTAGTGTTTCCTTGAACGATGGTTACTTATATAAGAGGTAGAAAGTGATCACCGACACCACTCTGGTAAAATGGTTGAGAAAGGCTGACAGAAGATCCATTATAAAGAGCTGATCATTAAACCCTGTCAGTCTTTCTCAACCATTTTACCAGAGTGTTATCAGTGATCACTTTCTACCTCTCATACAAGTAACCATTGTTCAAGAAACCACTAGCAACCTTTGGAGGAATCCAAGGATTCCATCTCTGAATTAGAAGATCCATTATAAAGAGGTGATCACCTACGTCAGTCTTTTTCAACCATTTTACCAGAGTGTTGTCAGTGATCACTTTCTACCTCTCATAAGTAATCATTGTTCAAGGAACCACTAGCAACCCTTGGAGGAACCCAAGGATTCAAAGAAACCATCTCTGAATTAAAAGATCCACTATAAAGAGCTGATCACTCTACCCTATATCAGCCTTTCTCCACCCTTTTACCAGAGTGGTGTTGGCGATTACTTATTTTAGAGGTAGAAATTGACCATTGTTCATGGAACCCCTAGCAGCCTTTGGAGAAACCCTAGGGTTCCATGGAGCCATCTCTGAATTAGAAGATCCATTATAAAGAGCTGATAAGAGCTGAACACCATACCCTATGTCAGCCTTTCTCAACCATTTTACCAGAGTGGTGTCAGTGATCACTTTCTACCTCTCCTATAAGTAACCATTGTTCAAGGAACCACTAGTAGCCTTTGGAGGAACCCAAGGATTCCATGGAACCATCTCTGAATTAGAAGATCCACTATAAAGAGCTGATCACTCTACCCTATATCAGCCTTTCTCAACCCTTTTACCAGAATGGTGTCGGTGATTACTTATTTTAGAGGTAGAAATCGACCATTGTTCGAGGAACCCCTAGCAGCCTTTGGAGGAACCCAAGGATTCCATGGAACCATCTCTAAATTAGAAGATCCATTATAAAGAGCTGATCACTCTACCCTATATCAGCCTTTCTCAACCCTTTTACCAGAGTGGTGTTGGTGATTACTTATTTTAGAGGTAGAAATCGACCATTGTTCGAGGAACCCCTTGCAGCCTTTGGAGAAACCATAGGGTTCCATAGAGCCATCTCTGAATTAGAAAAAACATTATAAAGAGCTGATCACCATACCCTGTGTCAGCCTTTCTCAACCATTTTACCAGAGTGGTGTCAGTGATCACTTTCTACCTCTCCTACAAGGAACCACTAGAAACCTCCGAAGAAACCCTAGGGTTCTATGGATGAGAAAGACCCCCCACGTGTACAAAGTGTGTTTCTGACACAATCAATGCATGACAACATCTTACACTTTTAGCAAATTGTAGCTTACACATAAAAAAACAAATCTACGTAGTTTACAGTATGTAATGTATATTCAGGAGTATGTAGACTTCCCCCCATCCTCCAAATGATGGAGTTCAGGTCTTTCCAGTGAAGGGTACTGTTAATACTATAGCATACAAAGATATTTTAGACCATGAGTCTCCAAACTTTCTAAAGAAAGGGCCAGTTTACTCTCCTTCAGATGTTAGGGGAGCCAAATAGTTGGTGTCGTTGGGAGGAATAGTACCCCATTGTTGGTGTCGGTGGAAGAAATAGTGCTCCGTCGTTGGTGTCAGCGGTAGGAATTATGCCCCAATCGTTGGTGTCAGTGCAAGAAATCATGCACCATTGTTGGTGTCAGTGCAAGAAATCATGCCCCATTGTTGGTGTCAGTGGTAGGAATTATGCCCCATTGTTGGTGTCCGTGGCAGGAATAATGCCTCAAGGGCCGGATAAAGGTAAGCAAAGGGCCTCAGTTTGGAGACCACTGTTTTAGACAATTGTGTGCTTCCAACCTTGTGGTCTTTTAACTGTTCAAGCACGATTGTGCCCCCCCCCCCCCCCTGCACAGAGCCAGCTCCCTAAAGATATGGTTTGACCAGTTTGGTGTGGAGGAACTCAAGTGCCCTGGTGTCAACCCATTTAAACACCATAGATTGCAAACCAGGTCTTCTTGTTTTAGCATACCTGACCTCATGACTGTTCTGAATCAGAACAAATTCCTACATACTTCAGAATTGTATGTAAAGCCTTGCTAGAAGAGTGAAGGCTGTTATAGCCATACAAATGGTGGGTGCAGACCAAGTTGGAGCCCATTGTTTTAAAACACTGATAATGGGGTGATGATCCACAAACCTTTGGCTAATGATGGTCCACAAACCTTTGGCTAATGATGGTCTACAAACCTTTGGTTATTGATGGTCTACAAACCTTTGGCTATTGATGGTCCACAAACCTTTGGCTATTGATGGTCCTCAAACCTTTGGCTATTGATGGTGCACAAACCTTTGATTATTGATGGTCCACAAACCTTTGGCTATTAATAGTCTACAAACCTTTGGTTATTGATGGTCTACAAACCTTTGGCTAATGATGGTTCACAAACCTTTCATTATTGATGGTCTACAAACCTTTGGCTATTGATGGTCCTCAAACCTTTGGCTATTGATGGTCCATAAACCTTTGATTATTGATGGTCCACAAACCTTTGGCTATTAATGGTCTACAAACCTTTGGTTATTGATGGTCTACAAACCTTTGACTATTGATGGTCCACAAACCTTTGGCTATTATTGGTCCACAGACCTTTGACTATTGATGGTCCACAAAGCTTTGGCTATTGATGGTCCACAAATCTTTGGTTATTGATGGTCTACAAACCTTTGACTATTGATGGTCCACAAATCTTTGGCTCTTATTGGTCCACAGACCTTTGACTATTGATGGTCCACAAACCTTTGGTTAATGATGGTCTACAAACCTTTGGCTAATGATGGTCCACAAACCTTTGGCTAATGATGGTACACAAACCTTTGGCTATTGATGGTTCACAAACCTTTGATTATTGATGGTCCACAAACATTTGGCTATTAGTGGTCTACAAACCTCTGGTTATTGATGGTCTACAAACCTTTGACTATTGATGGTCCACAAACCTTTGGCTATTATTGGTCCACAGACCTTTGACTATTGATGGTCCACAAACCTTTGGGTATTGATGGTGCACAAACCTTTGGCTAATGATAGCCCGCAAACCTTTGTCTATATAGTGTACATATGCTAGAGGATACTTGAGATATGTGAAGCTTGGTAGGTAATGGTTTGGGACCCACATCATACGATGAGAAACAGTTCTAGGTAAGATCTCACTACCGATATATAAAGTGATATTAATGACTTTCTATGTCCTGGAGATCCATTTAAAGAAAATTACCACTTTAGATCTCACCAATATGAAGTATCAGAACCTCTTCATGTTCCCTGGAAATAGCCACTGTACAGAGCTGTATGCTTTAGGGAACATCTCAACAAGGGTGTAAGTGATACTCTTTATACTCAGAAACATGACCGCTCACATCGAAGTATCATCTTTTGTCTCTTGCAATCTCTCTGACAATCATTTCTTTGCCTGTGAGGTCCGGTATTGCCTCCATGGTCACCAAATGTGGCTAAATTATGTAGTTTATGCCAGCTTGGCAGGCCCATCTCTCTAACAGTTGGTGGCTGGCATGACGTCAGGGCTTGGCGTGTCCGTAGATTGGGCAGATGGCAAATGAAACAACACAATCCTGCCCTTATTGTGATTTGCTTGGCCACATAAGCGTAGACATTTAGCACCTCGGAGGGGCTATTGTTCGACCACTTGCTGTTTTCGTTGTGTGAATCAAGCTGGATAATCTCAAAGTCAACATGGCCGGGAGGGACAGGCGCCAACAGAATGTAGACGCCGATGTACACCATAAGGCTAGGAAGGGCCGGCCTGGGCTCAGCCATTAAGCCTTTTTTTCTTTCCTTCGCCGCCATGGGGCCATGTGTTGTATTTTTTTTTCTAGAGCCAATCGTGGCTGCTTAGTGCCCCTTTTAGCTATCCCCATCTGTCCAAAACTTCTTCTAAGTGACTGCTGGTTGGTCATAAGGAGGCCTGGATACCACATCTTGTTAAAATGAATTTTTACAATTTGTAACTCAGTTGTACCCTAAGCCTTTCATGTCATGGTAGCCAGTGTTAATTTCGTCAACGAAAATGTTTTCATCAAAATTTACATCAGCTGCATTTTTACAGTGACGAACAAAAAAACGAAAAGTACCACCACATCTTCGTCCACTGACGAAAACTATGACGAAAATCGATTCCGTTTTTGTTAACGAACGAAAACTAAACAAAAATGTGAGGCAGGGGCGTTTACCCTTGTGAACTAACGTCCAGTTTCCACGAAGCTCCGCCTGCTTCCACTCCCAGCAAGCAAGCGACTGTGTGCAGCCAGCATCTCAGGCCTCCGAGTCCTCAGACGACCGTCCAGAGACCAAAGCAGCATTGTGAATTACAGGCCTCCCGAATCCCGACAAGAGTCCCACTCCCGACTCACGGGTCAAGACGGAGTCCATCCAAAGCAGAGAGCACCCACTGTGAGTGTGTACATTCCAATTACAGGCAGGCCTGAGGCCTCCCCTCAGACCACCGTCTGTCCAGAGCACTGTGTGTGCATTACAGGCCTCCTCTGACCAACGGCATCCAGGGCACTTTGCATTACAGGCCATTCCCCAGACTTAAGACCACCATCCAGCACTGTGCAGCATTACAGGCCTCCTCTGACCACCGGTATCCAGAGCACTGTGCATTGCAGGTCATCCTTCAGACCTGAGACCACCATCCACCACTGTGCAGCATTACAAGCGTCCTCTGACCACTGGCATCCAGAGCACTGTGCATTACAGGCCTCCCCTCAGAGTGACTACCTTCCATCCAGAGCACTGTGTGTGCATTACAGTCTCCTCTGACCACCAGCATCCAGAGCACTGTGCATTGCAGGTCATCCTTCAGACCTGAGACCACCATCAAGCACTGTGCAGCAATAGAAGCCTCCTCTGACCACCGGCATCCAGAGCACTGTGCATTACAGGCCTCCCCTCAGAGTGACCACCATCCATCCAGAGCACTGTGTGTGCATTACAGCCTCCTCTGACCACCGGTATCCAGAGAACTGTGCATTACAGGCCACCCCTGTCAAACCTAAGACCACAATCCAGCATTGTGCAGCATTTCAGGCCTTGTCTGACCACCGGCATCCAGAGCCCTGTGCATTACAGGCCATCCCTCAGACCTGAGACCACCATCCAGCATTGTGCAGCATTACAAGCCTCTTCTGACCAGCGGCCAGTCCACCGGCATCCAGAGCACTGTGCATTACAGGCCATCCCTCAGACCTGAGACCACCATCCTGCACTGAAGCAGCAGTACAGGCCTCCTCTGACACCGGCATCCAGAGCACTGTGCATTACAGGCCATCCCTCAGACCTGAGACCACCATCCAGCATTGTGCAGCATTACAAGCCTCTTCTGACCAGCGGCCAGTCCACCGGCATCCAGAGCACTGTGCATTACAGGCCATCCCTCAGACCTGAGACCACCATCCACCACTGTGCAGCATTACAAGCGTCCTCTGACCACTGGCATCCAGAGCACTGTGCATTACAGGCCTCCCCTCAGAGTGACTACCTTCCATCCAGAGCACTGTGTGTGCATTACAGCCTCCTCTGACCACCGGTATCCAGAGAACTGTGCATTACAGGCCACCCCTGTCAAACCTAAGACCACAATCCAGCATTGTGCAGCATTTCAGGCCTTGTCTGACCACCGGCATCCAGAGCCCTGTGCATTACAGGTCATCCCTCAGACCTGAGACTACAATCCAGCATTGTGCAGCATTAGCCTCTTCTGACCAGCGGCATCCAGAGCACTGTGCATTACAGGCCTCCCCTCAGAGTGACCACCATCCATCCAGAGCACCGTGTGTGCATTACAGCCTCCTCTGACCACCGGCATCCAGAGCACTGTGCATTACAGACCTCCCCTCACAGTGACCACCGTCCATCCAGAGCACTGTGTGTGCATTACAGCCTCCTCTGACCACCGGCATCCAGAGCACTGTGCATTACAGACCTCCCCTCACAGTGACCACTGTCTAAAGCACTGGGTGTGCATTACAGGCTTCGCCTGCTTCCCCTCCCAGCAAGCAAGCGACTGTGTGCAACCAGCATTACAGGTCTCCGAGTCCTCAGACGACCGTCCAGAGACCAAAGCAGCATTGTGCATTACAGGCCTCCCGAGTCCCACTCCTGACTTACGAGTCACGACAATGACCGTCCAGAGCAGAAAGCACCCACTGTGAGTGTGTACATTACAATTACAGGCCTCCCCTCAGACCACCGCCTGTGCAGAGCACTGTGCATTACAGGCCCTCCCTGAGACCCGAGACCATCATCCAGCACTGTGTAGAATTACAGGCCTCCTCTGACCACTGGCATCCAGAGCACTGTGCATTATAGGCCATCCCTGTCAGACCTGAGACCACCCCCCTGCACTGTGCAGCATTACAGGCCTCATCTGACCATGGGCATTCAGAGCACTGTGCATTACAGGCCTCCCCTCAGAGTGACCACTGTCCATCCAGAGCACTGTGCATTACAGGCCATCCCTGCTAGACATGAGACCACCACCCAGCACTGTGCAGCATTACAAACGGCCTCCTCTGACCAGTGGCCAGTCCACCAGCATCCAGTTCACTGTGCATTACAGGCTATCCCAGTCAGACCTGAGACCACCACCCAGCACTGTGCAGCATTACAGGCCTCATCTGACCACTGGCATTCAGAGCACTGTGCATTACAGGCCTCCCCTCAGAGTGACCACTGTCCATCCAGAGCACTGTGTGTGCATTACAGGCCTCCTCTGACCACCATCCAGATCACTGTGCAGCATTACACGCCTCCTCAGAGCACTTTCCAGAGCACTGTGTAGCATTACAGCCACCGTTCAGAGCACTGTGCAGCATTAAAGGCCTCCTCAGAGTCAGACTATCATCCAGAGCACTGTGTAGCATTACAGCCACTGTCCAGAGTGCTGTGTAGCATTACAGGCCTCCTCAGACCACCGTCCTGAGAACTGTGCGCATTACAGGCCTCCTCAGACCACTGTCCAGAGCACTGTGCTCATTACAAGCCTCCTCAGACCACCGGCCAGAGCAATGTGTGCAATGCATTACAGGCCTCCTCTTCAGACAATCTATATCCAGAGCAATGTGCAGCATTACAGGCTGCCTCAGACCACTGTCCAGAGCACTGTGCAGCATTATAGGCCTCCTCTGACCACGGTCCAGATCACTGTGCAGCATTACAAGCCTCCTCAGACCACCATCCAGAGCACTGTATAGCATTACAGCCACCGTTCAGAGCACTGTGCAGCATTAAATGCCTCTTCAGAGTCAGACCACCGTCCAGAGCACTGTGTAGCATTACAGCCACTGTCCAGAGCACTGTGTTGCATTACAGGCCTCCTCAGACCACCGCCCTGAGAACTGTGTGCATTATAGGCCTCCTCAGACCACTGTCCAGAGCACTGTGCTCATTACAAGCCTCCTCAGACCACCGTCCAGAGCAATGTGTGCAATGCATTACAGGCCTCCTCTTCATCTATCCACGTCCAAAGCAATGTGCAGCATTACAAGCTGCCTCATACCACTGTCCAGAGCACTGTGCAGTATTATAGGCCTCCTTTGACCACCGTCCAGATCACTGTGCAGCATTAGAAGCCTCCTCAGACCACCGTCCAGAGCACTGTGTTGCATTACAGGCCTCCTCAGACCACCGTCCAGAGCAATGTGTGCAATGCATTATAGGCCTCCTATCCATGTCCAGAGCACTGTGTTGCATTACAGGCCACCTTAGACCACTGTTCAGAGCACTGTGCAGCATTACAGGCCTCCTGGACATTTTAGTTGACTAAAATATGACTAAAACTACAATAGCAGATGACTAAAATGGGACTGAAACTATAATGGCCTCTTAGTCAAAAGACGATGACTAAAACTAAGTCACAATTTAATGCTAAAATTAACACCGATGGTTTAGGGATGTTTTTTGATAGAAAATGAAGTATACAGTAGGTTAAAACCAACCCTAAGACTAATGCCCCGTACACACGTGCAGATTATCTGCAGACTTTTGTCTGCAGACTTACCTTTTCTATGTAGTGCAAGGGCCTGCCGGATTGCATACAAATTGAAAGTGTTTAGGTTTGACCTCATATTATATGGTTTTGGTAAGTCTGCAGACAAAAGTCTGCAGATAATCTGCACGTGTGTATGGGGCATAAGTCTACTTTTCCGGCCATGTTTGATGTTGCACCCAGGGCCAGCGCTACCTATAGCCTATGAGGTGCACTCCTCTGCAGCAGCCTATTGGTCCTCCCCCTGCCTCTGACGAAGAGAAAGGTGGAAGAGGAGTGGCGGCGCATGGTGCCGATACCATGGTGGAGTGCAGATACAGCAGCTGTGCCTGGCCAAGCGGGATACTGAGGAGCGGTTGGGTGGCTGGAGGAGCCTGACGATGGAGCCTGGAAGCCATGGAGAGGTAAGGAGGATCCACCGAAGTACATTGTACTGGGAAAGGGAGGGGGTATGTTGTGTGAGGTCAGTGTAATGGTCAGTGTAATGGTTAGGTAGGTCAGTGTAGTGGTCAGTGTAGTGGTTAGGTAGGTCAGTGTAATGGCTAGGTAGGTCAGTGTAATGGTCAGTGTAATGGTTAGGTAGGTCAGTGTAGTGGTTAGGTAGGTCAGTGAAATGGTTAGGTAAGTCAGTGAAGTGGTCAGTGTAGTGGTTAGGTAGGTCAGTGTAATGGCTAGGTAGGTCAGTGTAATGGTCAGTGTAATGGTTAGGTAGGTCCATGTAGTGGTTAGGTAGGTCAGTGTAATGGTTAGGTAGGTCAGTGTAGTGGTTAGTGTAGTGGTAAGGTAGGTCAGTGTAGTGGTTAGGTAGGTCAGTGTAATGGCTAGGTAGGTCAGTGTAGTGGAGTTGTTAGTGGTCAGTGTAGTGGTTAGTTAGTGTTCAGTGTAGTGGAGAGGTAGGTCAGTGTAGTGGTTAGGTAGGTCAGTGTAGTGGTTATGCTGGTCAGTGTAGTGGTCAGTGTAATGGTTAGGTAGGTCAGTGTAATGGTTAGGTAGGTCAGTGCAATGGTCAGTGTAGTGGTTAGGTAGGTTAGTGTAGTGGTCAGTGTAATGGTTAGGTAGGTCGGTGTAGTGGTCACCATAGTGGTTAGGTAGATCAGTGCAGTGGTTAGTTAGTGGTCAGTGTAATGGTCAGTGTAGTGGTTAGGTAGGTCAGTGTAGTGGTCAGTGTAATGGTTAGGTAGGTCAGTGTAGTGGTCAGTGTAGTGGTCAGTGTAATGGTTAGGTAGGTCAGTGTAGTGGTCAGTGTAATGGTTAGGTAGGTTAGTGTAGTTGTTAGTGTAGTGGTTAGGTAGGTCAGTGTAATAGTTTGGTAGGTCAGAGTAGTGGTTAGTTAGTGGTCAGTGCAGTGGTTATGTTGGTCAGTATAGTGGTCAGTGTAATGGTTAGGTAGGTCAGTGTAGTGGTCAGTGTAGTGGTTAGGTAGGTCAGTGCAGTGGTCAGTGTAATGGTTAGGTAGGTCAGTGTAGTGGTTAGGTAGGTCCGTGTAATGGTCAGTGTAATGGTTAGGTAGGTCAGTGTAGTGGTCAGTGTAGTGGTTAGGTAGGTCAGTGCAGTGGTCAGTGTAATGGTTAGGTAGGTCAGTGTAGTGGTTAGGTAGGTCCGTGTAATGGTTAGGTAGGTCAGTGCAGTGGTCAGTGTAGTGGTTAGGTAGGTCAGTGCAGTGGTCAGTGTAATGGTTAGGTAGGTTAGTGTAGTGGTCAGTGTAGTGGTTAGGTAGGTCAGTGTAGTGGTTAGGTAGGTCAATGTAGTGGTCAGTGTAGTGGTTAGGTTGGTCAGTGTGGTGGTCAGTGTAATGGTTAGGTAGGTCAGTGCAGTGGTCCAGTGTAATGGTTAGGTAGGTCAGTGTAGTGGTTAGGTAGGTCAATGTAATAGTTAGGTAGGTCAGTGCAGTGGTCAGTGTAGTGGTTAGGTAAGTCAGTGTAGTGGTTAGGTTGGTCAGTGTAGTGGTCAGTGTAATGGTTAGGTAGGTCAGTGCAGTGGTCAGTGTAATGGTTAGGTAGGTCAGTGTAATGGTTAGGTAGGTCAGTGCAGTGGTCAGTGTAGTGGTCAGTGTAATGGTTAGGTAGGTCAGTGTAATGGTCAGTGTAATGGTTAGGTAGGTCAGTGTAGTGGTTAGGTAGGTCAGTGTAATGGTTAGGTAGGTCAGTGTAGTGGTCAGTGTAATGGTTAGGTAGGTCAGTGTAATGGTCAGTGTAATGGTTAGGTAGGTCAGTGTAATGGTCAGTGTAATGGTTAGGTAGGTCAGTGTAGTGGTTAGGTAGGTCAGTGCAGTGGTCAGTGTAGTGGTTAGGTAGGTTAGTGCAGTGGTCAGTGTAATGGTTAGGTAGGTCAGTGTAATGGTCAGTGTAATGGTTAGGTAGGTCAGTGTAGTGGTTAGGTAGGTCAGTGTAATGGTTAGGTAGGTAAGTGTAGTGGTCAGTGTAATGGTTAGGTAGGTCAGTGTAATGGTCAGTGTAATGGTTAGGTAGGTCAGTGTAATGGTCAGTGTAATGGTTAGGTAGGTCAGTGTAGTGGTTAGGTAGGTCAGTGCAGTGGTCAGTGTAATGGTTAGGTAGGTCAGTGTAATGGTCAGTGTAATGGTTAGGTAGGTCAGTGTAATGGTTAGGTAGGTCAGTGTAATGGTCAGTGTAATGGTTAGGTAGGTCAGTGTAGTGGTAAGGTAGGTCAGTGTAATGGTCAGTGTAATGGTTAGGTAGGTCAGTGTAGTGGTTAGGTAGGTCAGTGCAGTGGTCAGTGTAATGGTTAGGTAGGTCAGTGTAATGGTCAGTGTAATGGTTAGGTAGGTCAGTGTAATGGTTAGGTAGGTCAGTGTAATGGTCAGTGTAATGGTTAGGTAGGTCAGTGTAATGGTTAGGTAGGTCAGTGTAATGGTCAGTGTAATGGTTAGGTAGGTCAGTGTAGTGGTTAGGTAGGTCAGTGTAATGGTTAGGTAGGTCAGTGTAGTGGTCAGTGTAATGGTTAGGTAAGTCAGTGTAGTGGTCAGGTAGGTGAAATGGGGAATCAGGTAGGTCTGTGTAGTCTCCCCTGTATAAAGGGGCAGGGGGAAGGGGGTGGAGTCAGGGGCAAGGCCAATGAGGGGGGGGGGGCGGCAGAATGAGATTTGGCCTAGGGTGTCAAACATCCTTGCACCAGCCACCAACACTTTGCAAATACCGTGTGACATAAAAATTTGCAACATCACCATTTTATTCCCTGGGGTCTCGGCTCTGCTTTTTAATAAAATAAATAAGAAAAAAAAAGTAAAGCGCCCCCAACCCTTTGTTCTCGCGTGCATGCGTAGGTCACGCCCACATATGTAAACGGTGTTCTTACCACACATGTGAGGTATCGCCGCGATCGTTAGAGCCAGAGCAATAATTCTATCCCTAGACCTCCTCTGTAACTCTAAACTGGTAACCTGTAGAAATTGTACAGCATCACCTATGGAGATTTTTAAGTATCGTAGTTGAAATGTTGTCACATGAAAGAATAAAATAAAATATTTACAAAAATGTGAGGGGGTGTACTTACTTTTTCAGATACTGTATTTGCTTCTAGTAAAGGTTACCACCGGAAAGGTTCTAATATTAAAAAATATATCTGGAGAGGAAATTACACGGCCAGCAGGGTCTCATTTTACCCTCCCCCAACATCCAATTATAATTCGGAACCAGAGAGAGGAAATTCTATGTAAATATTAATGGAGGAAAACCAAACATGGAGGAGCTCTGTGCAAAGTGTAGGAGGAATGACACCGAGACCCGAATATGTCACCTTATTCTGTATGTATGGACTCTGCACAGTACCACTTCTCCTGTCCTGTATGCTGGGTGTAATTCTCAGTATCTGTTCTTATTCTGTATGTATGGACTCTGCACAGTACTACTTCTCCTGTCCTGTATGCCGGGTGTAATTCTCGGTATCTGTTCTTATTCTGTATGTATGGACTCTGCACAGTACTACTTCTCCTGTCCTGTATGCCGGGTGTAATTCTCAGTATCTGTTCTTATTCTGTATGTATGGACTCTGCACAGTACCACTTCTCCTGTCCTGTATGCCGGGTGTAATTCTCGGTATCTGTTCTTATTCTGTATGTATGGACTCTGCACAGTACTACTTCTCCTGTCCTGTATGCCGGGTGTAATTCTCAGTATCTGTTCTTATTCTGTATGTATGGACTCTGCACAGTACCACTTCTCCTGTCCTGTATGCTGGGTGTAATTCTCGGTATCTGTTCTTATTCTGTATGTATGGACTCTGCACAGTACCACTTCTCTTCTTGGGTTCTGTTTATAAATATGGTTTCTTTGTTGAATTCCTCCCCCCCCCCTTTGCTTAGTCAGCCTTCTGCCCCTCCCCCTCCTCTGACAGTCTTTGATTCATTTTTATCTAATGATGTCAGTTGGGTCACGCCCCTGAATATTCTCCATGAAATCCCCCTTCCAGAATCAGCCAATCAGCACTCTGTGAGTCATGTCCGGCATTCGGGGGGTTAATCTTCTTCCTGGCAGTGAGGTCATCCTACAAATATAGAAGATTAGTATTTTCTTTCAGTTTCTCCCAATCCAGGGGGGGAGAGGAGAATCCTCCTCTGCAGAACACCGCCCCCTCGGAACCCTAAACCCCCCCCCCCCCCGGAACCCCAGAACAACACCGCCCCTGGAACCCCAGAAAAATGAGAACCTGGAACCACAGAATAACGACCCCCTGGAACCCCAGAACACCGCCCCCCCCCCCAAACCACAGAACACCGCCCCCCCCCCCCGGATTCACAGAACACTGACCCCCAAGAACCCCAGAAAACTGCCCCCCCCCCAGGAAACCCAGAACAAAGACACCCCCCGGATCCACAGAACGACTCCCAGAACCCCAAGCCCTGACCCCCCCAGTACAATATTACCCCCCTGAACCCCAGAATAATGACTCCCCCAGATCACCTGAACACTGACACCCCCAGAACCCCAAAACAAGAACCCCCCGGAACCCCAGAACACCGACCACCCGGAACCCCAGAACAACGCCCCCCCACCTGTAACCCCAAAACACTGACCCCTCATGAATCCTAAAACATTACCCCCCAGAACACCAACCCCCCCCCCAGAACCCCAGAACAACGCCCCCCTGTAGCCCCAAAACACAGACCCCCGCCTGAACCCTAAAACATTACACCCCAGAACACCGACCACCCGGAACCCCAGAACAACACCCCCCCTGTAACCCCGAAACACTGACCTCGCCGTAAACCTAAAACATTACCCCCCAGAAGACCACCCCCCCAGAACCCCAGAAACCCCAAAACATTGCCCCTCCAGAACACAAACTCCCCCAGACCACCAACCCCCTTGAACCCCAGAACAGCGACCCCTCAAGACCTCAGAACACAAACCCCCCCAGAACCCCAGAACACCAACCCCCCCATATCCCCAGAACCCTGACCCCCCAGGAACACCAAAACAACAACACCCCCCAAACCCTAGAACAACGCCCCCCCTGGAACTCCAGAACACTGACTCCCCAGGAACCCAAAACCATTCCCCCCCAAAACACCAACCCCCTGGAACCCCAGAACACCAGTTCCCTCGGAAACATCAGAACACTGACCTCCCTGGAATCCCAAAACATTGCCCCCCTGAACCCCAGAACACCGACCCCCCTGGAAACTCAGAACAACAACCTCCCCTCGATACCCCAGAACACTGACCCCTCGTATAACACTGACCCCCCGGAACCCCAGAACACGAGCCTTCGAAACCCCAAAATACTGCCCCCCAGAACACCGGAACCGCAGAACACTGACCCCCCTGAACCCCAGAACACGAGCCTTCGAAACCCCAAAATACTGCCCCCCAGAACACCGGAACCCCAGAACACTGACCCCCCTGAACCCCAGAACACTGACCCCCCGTAACCCCAGAACACGAGCCTTCGAAACTCCAAAATACTGCCCCCCAGAACACAGACCCCCCACCCCCGGAACCCCAGAACACCGACCCCCCACCCCCAGAACCCCAGAACACTGACCCCCCTGAACCCCAAAACATCAATCCCCCCGAAACCACCGGATTCCCAGAACAATGACACCCTGACACTTGGGGGTCGTTGCCAAAGATGGTGAACGATTCATTCGGAGCTTTAAAAATAAAAAATAAAATAAAAAGTAATAATAAAGGAAAAAAAATGAAAAGAATAGAAATGTATATTTTCCAGTTTGGAGAACCGGCTTAAAACTCCAATTCTTCGGAATGGTGTAATAATGTGATCTCACACTGCCACCTACAGGCAAGTGTACGTCTCTGCATGCTGAAAACAAAATCGAATTACATGTAAATACATAAAAAAAAGAGCCCGGCGGGGGGTAAAGAGGACCTGTCAGTAAGGGGTGTGTCCCAATATACAATCACATGACCAGAAAAGCTCCACCCTTTATCATTAAAAGCCGTCGTTGAGCTCCAGTCAGTGGCTTTGCCTAGACTGAGACGATTATTTGAGGTTGGAGAGTGGACTGACTCACTCAAGTTGTGGGTCTATGGGTGGGTAGTGATGGGGGAGGGGAAGGAAGAGTTCTCTCCCGATGATTTCTTCCCAATTAAAAAGAAAGGTGACAGTGAGCCCTTTTTTGGGGGCTTGGGGTGCTACCTCTGGGTACGGCCTCGGGGGTCGTTTCCACATATACTTGTAAAGGTTCCGTACGTAAAAACGAGTGCCCATAATCCAATGAAATGCAGATTCGAAGGTGAATTTATGATCGTTTTATTGAAAGTATAGACAGTTTCTCAAACCAACGCGTTTCGGTCGAACAGATGCTCCCCCCTTCCTTTCGTCCAACATAGAATGGCCAAACATTCCCATAGACACTCCTAAACCTTGTGGACGGCCTTCCCAGAAGAGTTGAAGGTGTTATAGCTGCAAAGGGCAGAGCCAACTCAATATTGAACCCTACAGACTAAGACTGGGATGCCATTAAAGGTCATGTGTGTGTAAAGGCCGGCGTCCCAATACTTTTGGTAACATAGTGTATGTTCTTTACACGCACATAAATTTACAGTCACCATCTCTACAGTCACCATCCCTACAGTCACCGTCCCTACAGTCACCGTCCCTAGAGTCACCTTCCCTACAGTCACCTTCCCTACAGTCACCATCCCTACAGTCACCATCCCTACAGTCACCACCCTTACAGTCACCGTCCCTAGAGTCACCTTCCCTACAGTCACTTTCCCTACAGTCACCTTCCCTACAGTCACCGTCCCTACAGTCACTGTCCCTACAGTCACTGTCCCTACAGTCACCACCCTTACAGTCACCGTCCCTAGAGTCACCTTCCCTACAGTCACCTTCCCTACAGTCACCGTCCCTACAGTCACCATCCCTACAGTCACCTTCCCTACAGTCACCACCCCTACAGTCACCGTCCCTAGAGTCACCTTCCCTACAGTCACCATCTCTACAGTCACCTTCCCTACAGTCACCGTCTCTACAGTCACCGTCCCTACAGTCACCGTTCCCACAGTCACCGTCCCTACAGTCACCGTCCCTAGAGTCACCTTCCCTACAGTCACCACCCCTACAGTCACCGTCCCTAGAGTCACCTTCCCTACAGTCACCTTCCCTACAGTCACCATCCCAACAGTCACCTTCCCTACAGTCACCGTCCCTACAGACACCATCCCTACAGTCACCGTCCCTACAGTCACCATCCCTACAGTCACCGTCCCCACAGTCACCGTCCCTACAGTCACCGTCCCTACAGTCACCGTCCCCACAGTCACCGTCCCTACAGTCACCGTCCCCACAGTCACCACCCCTACAGTCACCGTCCCTAGAGTCACCTTCCCTACAGTCACCATCTCTACAGTCACCATCCCAACAGTCACCATCCCTACAGTCACCATCTCTACAGTCACCGTCCCTACAGACACCATCCCTACAGTCACCATCCCTACAGTCACCATCCCTACAGTCACCTTCCCTACAGTCACCATCTCTACAGTCACCATCCCTACAGTCACCATCTCTACAGTCACCATCCCTACAGTCACCATCCCTACAGTCACCGTCCCTACAGTCACCATCCCTACAGTCACCGTCCCCACAGTCACCGTCCCTACAGTCACCGTCCCTACAGTCACCGTCCCCACAGTCACCGTCCCTACAGTCACCATCTCTACAGTCACCATCTCTACAGTCACCATCCCAACAGTCACCTTCCCTAAAGTCACCATCTCTACAGTCACCATCTCTACAGTCACCATCCCAACAGTCACCTTCCCTACAGTCACCATCTCTACAGTCACCATCCCTACAGTCACCTTCCCTACAGTCACCGTCCCTACAGTCATCATCCCTACAGTCACCGTCCCTACAGTCACCACCCCTACAGTCACCGTCCCTACAGTCACCGTCCCTACAGTCACCGTCCCCACAGTCACCGTCCCTACAGTCACCATCCCTACAGTCACCTTCCCTACAGTCACCACCCCTACAGTCACCTTCCCTACAGTCACCACCCCTACAGTCACCTTCCCTACAGTCACCTTCCCTACAGTCAAGCCGCCCTCCGAAGCCGTCGCCGAAGCCGTCGCCGGAGTGAGAGGAAACCGCCCGCCGGGAGTCCCGGGACTGAAGACAACAGAAGCCGTCGCCGCTGCCGGGCTGCTCCAGGTAAGTGCACTGGTCTGGGGGGGGGGGGGGGTGGCACATTGCATTGAAAGGGGCACGCACGCTGATCTCTGCATTGAAGGGGGGCATGTACCATGACCTGTGACATGCCTGTACCATCATCTGTTCTTATTCTGTATGTATGGACTCTGCACAGTACTACTTCTCCTGTCCTGTATGCCGGGTGTAATTCTCAGTATCTGTTCTTATTCTGTATCTATGGACTCTGCACAGTACTACTTCTCCTGTCCTGTATGCTGGGTGTAATTCTCAGTATCTGTTCTTATTCTGTATATATGGACTCTGCACAGTACTACTTCTCCTGTCCTGTATACTGGGTGTAATTCTCAGTATCTGTTCTTATTCTGTATGTATGGACTCTGCACAGTACTACTTCTCCTGTCCTGTATGCCGGGTGTAATTCTCGGTATCTGTTCTTATTCTGTATGTATGGACTCTGCACAGTACTACTTCTCCTGTCCTGTATGCTGGGTGTAATTCTCAGTATCTGTTCTTATTCTGTATCTATGGACTCTGCACAGTACTACTTCTCCTGTCCTGTATACTGGGTGTAATTCTCAGTATCTGTTCTTATTCTGTATGTATGGACTCTGCACAGTACTACTTCTCCTGTCCTGTATGCCGGGTGTAATTCTCAGTATCTGTTCTTATTCTGTATCTATGGACTCTGCACAGTACTACTTCTCCTGTCCTGTATGCTGGGTGTAATTCTCAGTATCTGTTCTTATTCTGTATATATGGACTCTGCACAGTACTACTTCTCCTGTCCTGTATACTGGGTGTAATTCTCAGTATCTGTTCTTATTCTGTATGTATGGACTCTGCACAGTACTACTTCTCCTGTCCTGTATGCCGGGTGTAATTCTCGGTATCTGTTCTTATTCTGTATGTATGGACTCTGCACAGTACTACTTCTCCTGTCCTGTATGCTGGGTGTAATTCTCAGTATCTGTTCTTATTCTGTATCTATGGACTCTGCACAGTACTACTTCTCCTGTCCTGTATACTGGGTGTAATTCTCAGTATCTGTTCTTATTCTGTATGTATGGACTCTGCACAGTACTACTTCTCCTGTCCTGTATGCCGGGTGTAATTCTCGGTATCTGTTCTTATTCTGTATGTATGGACTCTGCACAGTACCACTTCTCCTGTCCTGTATGCTGGGTGTAATTCTCAGTATCTGTTCTTATTCTGTATGTATGGACTCTGCACAGTACTACTTCTCCTGTCCTGTATGCCGGGTGTAATTCTCGGTATCTGTTCTTATTCTGTATGTATGGACTCTGCACAGTACCACTTCTCCTGTCCTGTATACTGGGTGTAATTCTCAGTATCTGTTCTTATTCTGTATGTATGGACTCTGCACAGTACTACTTCTCCTGTCCTGTATGCTGGGTGTAATTCTCAGTATCTGTTCTTATTCTGTATGTATGGACTCTGCACAGTACTACTTCTCCTGTCCTGTATGCCGGGTGTAATTCTCGGTATATGTTGTGGGTGGAGCTCTGGCTGTATATGGGGGAGGTGACGTAGAGAGCGGTAGACATGGAATATCCGGTGTGACGTTGCTATGACGATGGATGGTGTTGGTAGGACGGTCGGGTTGCACACTGAGTACATTCGTAGCGAGGATCCTCCTTCTGGCAGCTGTTGCTAGGGAGACGTGTCAGTTGCTGGGGCTGTTGCCATGGTAGCAAGACCACAACGACATTCCTGAATCCCGTAAGTGTAGATATTTAATAAACCCAGCATGGGCAATAGAAATGGCATCATCTCATCTATATACTGTGTGTCTGTGTATATACTCTATATACTGTATATGTGTGTCTGTGTATATACTCTATATACTGTATATGTGTGTCTGTGTATATACTCTATATACTGTATATGTGTGTCTGTGTATATACTCTATATACTGTATATGTGTGTGTCTGTGTATATACTCTATATACTGTATATGTGTGTCTGTGTATATACTCTATATACTGTATATATGTGTCTGTGTATATACTCTATATACTGTATATGTGTGTGTCTGTGTATATACTCTATATACTGTATATATGTGTCTGTGTATATACTCTATATACTGTATATGTGTGCGTCTGTCTATATTCTCTATATACTGTATATGGATGTGTCTGTGTATATACTCTATATACTGTATATGTGTGTCTGTGTATATACTCTATATACTGTATATGTGTGTGTCTGTGTATATACTCTATATACTGTATATGTGTGTCTGTGTATATACTCTATATACTGTATATGTGTGTCTGTGTATATACTCTATATACTGTATGTGTGTGTGTCTGTGTATATACTCTATATACTGTATATATGTGTGTCTGTGTATATACTCTATATACTGTATATGTGTGTCTGTGTATATACTCTATATACTGTATATGTGTGTGTCTGTGTATATACTCTATATACTGTATATATGTGCGTCTGTGTATATACTCTATATACTGTATGTGTGTGTCTGTGTATATACTCTATATACTGTATGTGTGTGTCTGTGTATATACTCTATATACTGTATATGTGTGTCTGTGTATATACTCTATATACTGTATATGTGTGTGTCTGTGTATATACTCTATATACTGTATGTGTGTGTCTGTGTATATACTCTATATACTGTATATGGATGTGTCTGTGTATATACTCTATATACTGTATATGTGTGTCTGTGTATATACTCTATATACTGTATATGTGTGTGTCTGTGTATATACTCTATATACTGTATATGTGTGTCTGTGTATATACTCTATATACTGTATATATGTGTCTGTGTATATACTCTATATACTGTATATATGTGTCTGTGTATATACTCTATATACTGTATATGTGTGTCTGTGTATATACTCTATATACTGTATATATGTGTATGTGTATATACTCTATATACTGTATATGGATGTGTCTGTGTATATACTCTATATACTGTATATGTGTGCGTCTGTGTATATACTCTATATACTGTATATGGATGTGTCTGTGTATATACTCTATATACTGTATGTGTGTGTCTGTGTATATACTCTATATACTGTATATGGATGTGTCTGTGTATATACTCTATATACTGTATATATGTGTGTCTGTGTATATACTCTATATACTGTATATGTGTGTCTGTGTATATACTCTATAAACTGTATATGTGTGTCTGTCTATTTACTCTATATACTGTATATGTGTGTGTCTGTGTATATACTCCATATACTGTATATGTGTGTCTGTCTATATACTCTATATACTGTATATGTGTGTCTGTCTATATACTGTATATATGTGTGTCTGTGTATATACTCTATATACTGTATATGTGTGTGTCTGTGTATATACTCTATATACTGTATATATGTGTGTCTGTGTATATACTCTATATACTGTATATAGATGTGTCTGTGTATATACTCTATATACTGTATATGTGTGGTTGTGTATATACTCTATATACTGTATGTGTGTGTGTCTGTGTATATACTCTATATACTGTATATGTGTGTCTGTGTATATACTCTATATACTGTATATGTGTGTCTGTGTATATACTCTATATACTGTATATGTGTGGTTGTGTATATACTCTATATACTGTATTTGTGTGTGTCTGTGTATATACTCTATATACTGTATATGTGTGTCTGTGTATATACTCTATATACTGTATATGTGTGTGTCTGTGTATATACTCTATATACTGTATATGTGTGCGTCTGTCTATATACTCTATATACTGTATATGGATGTGTCTGTGTATATACTCTATATACTGTATATGTGTGTGTCTGTGTATATACTCTATATACTGTATGTGTGTGTGTCTGTGTATATACTCTATATACTGTATATGTGTGTGTCTGTGTATATACTCTATATACTGTATGTGTGTGTCTGTGTATATACTCTATATACTGTATATGGATGTGTCTGTGTATATACTCTATATACTGTATATGTGTGTGTCTGTGTATATACTCTATATACTGTATGTGTGTGTCTGTGTACATACTCTATATACTGTATATGGATGTGTCTGTGTATATACTCTATATACTGTATATGGATGTGTCTGTGTATATACTCTATATACTGTATATGTGTGTCTGTGTATATACTCTATATACTGTATATATGTGTGTCTGTGTATATACTCTATAAACTGTATATGTGTGTCTGTCTATATACTCTATACAGATGTGTCTGTGTATATACTCTATATACTGTATATGTGTGTGTCTGTGTATATACTCTATATACTGTATATATGCGTGTCTGTGTATATACTATATATACTGTATATATGTGTGTCTGTGTATATACTCTATATACTGTATACGTGTGTATGTGTATATACTCTATATACTGTATATGTGTGGTTGTGTATATACTCTATATACTGTATATGTGTGCGTCTGTCTATATTCTCTATATACTGTATATGGATGTGTCTGTGTATATACTCTATATACTGTATATATGTGTGTCTGTGTATATACTCTATATACTGTATATGTGTGTCTGTGTATATACTCTATATACTGTATATATGTGTGTCTGTGTATATACTCTATATACTGTATATATGTGTGTCTGTGTATATACTCTATATACTGTATATGTGTGTCTGTGTATATACTCTATATACTGTATATAGATGTGTCTGTGTATATACTCTATATACTGTATATGGATGTGTCTGTGTATATACTCTATATACTGTATGTGTGTGGTTGTGTATATACTCTATATACTGTATATGGATGTGTCTGTGTATATACTCTATATACTGTATATGTGTCTGTGCATATACTCTATATACTGTATGTGTGTGTCTGTGTATATACTCTATATACTGTATATGGATGTGTCTGTGTATATACTCTATATACTGTATATGGATGTGTCTGTGTATATACTCTATATACTGTATATGTGTGTGTTTGTCTATATACTCTATATACTGTATATGTGTGTGTCTGTGTATATACTCTATATACTGTATGTGTGTGTCTGTGTATATACTCTATATACTGTATATGTGTGTGTCTGTACATATACTCTATATACTGTATATGTGTGTGTCTGTGTATATACTCTATATACTATATATGTGTGTGTCTGTGTATATACTCTATAAACTGTATATGTGTGTCTGTGTATATACTCTATAAACTGTATATGTGTGTCTGTCTATATACTCTATATACTGTATATGTGTGTCTGTCTATATACTCTATATACTGTATATATGTGTCTGTGTATATACTCTATATACTGTATATGTGTGTCTGTGTATATACTCTATATACTGTATATGTGTGTGTCTGTGTATATACTCTATATACTGTATATAGATGTGTCTGTGTATATACTCTATATACTGTATATGTGTGTCTGTGTATATACTCTATATACTGTATATGTGTGGTTGTGTATATACTCTATATACTGTATATGTGTGTCTGTGTATATACTATATATACTGTATATAGATGTGTCTGTGTATATATACTCTATATACTGTATATGTGTGTCTGTGTATATACTCTATATACTGTATACAGAATTGTCTGTGTGTATATATATATATATATATATATATATATATATATATACGGTACAAACACTCACCGGACACTTTATTAGGTACACATGGCTAGTAGCAGGTTGGACCCCCTTTTGCCTTCATTCTTTGTGGCATAGTAGGCGTGTCATTGGGTATTAGGGGCGTGCCTTAGTAAAGTAGGCGTGTCACTGGGTATTACGGATGTGCCTTAGTAAAGAAGGTGTGTCATTGGGTATTAGGGGTGTGCCTTAGTAAAGTAGGTGTGTCACTGGGTATTAGGGGTGTGCCTTGGTAAAGTAGGCGTGTCGCTGGGTATTAGGGGTGTGCCTTTTTAAAATAGGCGTGTCACTGGGTATTAGGGGTGTGCCTTAGTAAAGAAGGTGTGTCATTGGGTATTAGGGGTGTGCCTTAGTAAAGTAGGTGTGTCACTGGGTATTAGGGGTGTGCCTTAGTAAAGTAGGTGTGTCACTGGGTATTAGGGGTGTGCCTTTTTAAAATAGGCGTGTCACTGGGTATTAGGGGTGTGCCTTGGTAAAGTAGGCGTGTCGCTGGGTATTAGGGGTGTGCCTTTTTAAAATAGGCGTGTCACTGGGTATTAGGGGTGTGCCTTAGTAAAGTAGGCGTGTCATTGGGTATTAGGGGCGTGCCTTTGTAAAGTAGGCGTGTCACTGGGTATTATGGATGTGCCTTAGTAAAGTAGGTGTGTCCCTGGGTATTGGAGGTGTTCCTTAGTAAAGTAGGCGTGTCGCTGGGTATTAGGGGTGTGCCTTAGTAAAGTAGGTGTGTCCCTGGGTATTGGAGGTGTTCCTTAGTAAAGTAGGCGTGTCGCTGGGTATTAGGGGTGTGCCTTAGTAAAGTAGGCATGTCACTGGGTTCAAGGGGTGTGCCATAGTAAAGTAGGCATGTCACTAAGTATAAGGGGTGGGCCTTAGTAAAGTAGGCATTTCACTGGTTATTAGGGGTGTGTCTTAGTATAGTAGGCATGTTACTGGGTATTAGAGGTGTGCCTTATTAAAGTAGGTGTGTCACTGGGTATTAGGGTTGTGCCTTAGTAAAGTAGGTGTGTCACTGGGTATTATGGATGTGCCTTAGTAAAGTAGGCGTGTCACTGGTTATTAGGGGTGTGTCTTAGTAAAGTAGGTGTGTCACTGGTTATTAGGGGTGTGTCTTAGTAAAGTAGGTGTGTCACTGGATATTAGGGGTGTGCTTTAGTAAACTAGGCGTGCAACTGGATATTCGGGGTGTGCCATAGTAAAGTAGGCGTGTCATTGGGTATTAGGGTGTATCTTTGTAAAGTAGGCATGTCACTGGATAATAGGGGTGTGCCTTAGTAAAGTAGGTGTGTCATTGGGTATTAGGGTGTATCTTTGTAAAGTAGGCGTGTCACTGGATAATAGGGGTGTGCCTTAGTAAAGTAGGTGTGTCATTGGGTATTAGGGTGTATCTTTGTAAAGTAGGTGTGTCGCTGGGTATTAGGGGTGTGCCTTTTTAAAGTAGGCGTGTCACTGGGTATTATGGATGTGCCTTAGTAAAGTAGGCGTGTCACTGGTTATTAGGGGTGTGTCTTAGTAAAGTAGGTGGTACATAGAGAGGGGTTCCCCTAAATGGGACTTTTTAGGCACAAAAAGATCTAGTATATAATAATCAAAAATAACTTAGATAATAATGGTGATTTTATTAAATGTGTATAAACAAAAAATTAAAAACAAATACAAGCTATACCAAATGACACCAATAATCAACCAAATGACAGAACTTTAACCCGACATGTTTCGAAGATAATAAACTTTCTCTTCTTCTTCAGGGGAAGCTCAAGTAAGTATTAGGGTTGACAGTGTCTAGACTTAAATAGCTTGTACAAGGGGTTAAAACCAAGGAAGCTGGGCTTGATCTGACTGGCGGTGTGGGCTGCTGATATGTATATGCAGCTTGGATGGTATAACAGGGTAAGCTGACCCGAGACCTTCAATATGGGCGTCTGAAGTCCAATGAAGTTAGGAAGCCAAACACGGTACCATATCTTATCCCTCTTATAAATAACAACAGTATCTGCTGTCTGCTCGCTGGAGAGGATCGGTTTGTCCATCTACACATCCTTTAAGCTGTCTGGCTTTAACACCATTTATAAGAGGGATAAGATATGGTACCGTGTTTGGCTTCCTAACTTCATTGGACTTCAGACGCCCATATTGAAGGTCTCGGGTCAGCTTACCCTGTTATACCATCCAAGCTGCATATACATATCAGCAGCCCACACCGCCAGTCAGATCAAGCCCAGCTTCCTTGGTTTTAACCCCTTGTACAAGCTATTTAAGTCTAGACACTGTCAACCCTAATACTTACTTGAGCTTCCCCTGAAGAAGAAGAGAAAGTTTATTATCTTTCGAAACATGTCGGGTTAAAGTTCTGTCATTTGGTTGATTATTGGTGTCATTTGGTATAGCTTGTATTTGTTTTTAATTTTTTGTTTATACACATTTAATAAAATCACCATTATTATCTAAGTTATTTTTGATTATTATATACTAGATCTTTTTGTGCCTAAAAAGTCCCATTTAGGGGAACCCCTCTCTATGTACTGTCTATTAGGGATGTGGCACATTTGAACATTGGTCATATACACCCTTCTCTCTAGTAAAGTAGGTGTGTCACTGGGTATTAGGGGTGTGCCTTAGTAAAGTAGGTGTGTCACTGGGTATAAGGGGTGTGCCTTAGTAAAGAAAGGTGTGTCACTGGGTATTAGGGGTGTGCCTTAGTAAAGTAGGTGTGTCACTGGGTATAAGGGGTGTGCCTTAGTAAAGTAGGTGTGTCACTGGGTATTAGGGGTGTGCCTTAGTAAAGTAAGCGTCACTTTAATTTGGGGCATAGAGCATAAGTGTCATTTGGATTTGGGGGTGGGCCTAATAGAGGTGTGTCACTAGACATTCAGGGGCGTGCCTTAATGGAGAAAGGGGTGTGTCTTAGTAAAGCAGATGTATCAGCAATTATTGAGTCTTCCATTAATAAACATGGTGCTGGCTTAGTGGGACAACATGCATACACAGTTTATGGCTCTCCCACCTAACCTATTCCCATGATTCTTCTCTCTTATTCCAGGAAGGACACCCCATGGCAGCCTCTCATTGGACATGGACTCCAGTGGCTCAGGATGCCCAGTTCGCCCGCGCATTCCACACCTGTACTCCCATCCGGGGTAAACTCTACCTATACGGCGGGGTCAGATCAGGGGCCCCCAAAGAACCTCTGCTTAGTGATGTGGTAATCTTTGATCCTGAGCAGAAACCATCAGTCAATAGCAGCGCCCCACAGGTTGTTTCCGGGAGGAGCCACCATGACGCCGTCCCGTTGGGGGAGAGGTGGCTGTGCGTGGTGGGGGGCTGGGATGGCTCGCAGCGCCTGTCCTCCATCCTCAGCTATGACACAGAGACCACAGAGTGGGCGACGTGGACAGGTGAAGCCTCCAGCCGCCCTCCGGTGGGGCTGAGTAGCCACACATGTACCAAGATTTCCGACAATGAGCTCTGCGTAGTCGGCAGGGAGGGAGGAGTGCGGACACAGAGGCGGTACTCTAGCGTGTATACTCTGCTGCTGAACGCCGGGCTCAAGACCTACGTGTAAGTAATTAGGTCATTCAAAACCTCTATACTCTTCCTTTTTGGAATCCAGGTTGGAAAACATTGATATTATCGTACACTCAATGGAGGCCACCATTTTGGAATCCATTTTAGGATTTCTCTTTTCGAGCAAACTGATGCGCTGGGGTCTGGTACAGCCCCCAAAAAATTGTAATATATATACTGCTAACACAGCTTAGCTAAAAGGGGTAGATTTGGTAACTGTACCCTCAGGGGTGGGCTCTGCTTTTTGGTTGGCAGTTCCATGTTCCTTATGGGTGTGGCTTCTTCTAGCACTCTAAGGCATCCAAAACCCACTCTCCAGAGGTAATATTCTACATGAAGTACATACATTCCCCTTAACTATATAAGACAAGTTTGCTAAAAGTGGTAAATCTGGTAACTGGAGGTAAGTTTTTTTTTTTTTTTGCAGGTGGTTTCATGTTCCTCAGGGGTGTGGCTTCTTCAAGAACTATGTGACAGCTAAAATCCACTATGTAGAATTAATATAATACTACCTGAAGTGCATACATTCCCCTTAGCTACATATGACAGCTTTACAAAAGGTGGTAAATCTGGTAATTGAACCCTTGGAGGTGGGCTTTTGGGCTTTATTTTTGAAGGTAGTCCTATGTTCCTCAAAGGTGTGGCTTTTTCCAGGGTCATAAGGCAGCCAAAATCTACTATATGGAATACATACTGTACATTCCCTTAGCTACATATGACCACTTAATTTAGGGTGGTATATCTGGTAACTGTATCATTGGAGGTGAAATTTGTTTTCTCTGAGGTTCCATGTTCCTCAGGGGTGTGGCTTCTTCAATAACTATGTGACAACTAAAATTATTATAATACTACCTGAAGTACATACATTCCCCTTAGCTACATAGGACAGCTTTACTAAAGGTGGTAAATCTGGTAACTGAACCCTTGGAGGTGGGCTTTATTTTTGAAGGTAGTCCCATGTTCCTCAAAGGTGGGTTATAAGGCAGCCAAAGACTACTATATGAAATACATACTGTACATTCCCTTAGCTACATATGACCACTTAACTTAGGGTGGTATATATGGTAACCGCATCAATGGAGGTGATATTTGTTTTTTTAGGAGGTTCCATGTTCCTCAGGGGTGTGGCTTCTTCAAGAACTATGTGACAATCAAAATTAATATAATACTACCTGAAGTACATACATTCCCCTTAGCTACATAGGACAGCTTTACTAAAGGTGGTAAATCTGGTAACTGAACCCTTGGAGGTGGGCTTTATTTTTGAAGGTAGTCCCATGTTCCTCAAAGGTGTGGCTTTTTTGAGGGTTATAAGATAGCTAAAATCTACTATATGGAATACATACTGTACATTCCCTTGGCTACATATGACCATTTAATTTAGGGTGGTATATCTGGTAACTGTATCATTGGAGGTGAAATTTATTTTTTTAGGAGGTTCCATGTTCCCCAGGGGTGTGGCTTCTTCATGAACTATGCCACAGTCAAAATCCACTATCCAGAAGTATTATAATACTACTTAAAGTACATACATTCCCCTTAGCTACATAAGACAGCTTTACTAAAGGTGGAAAACCTGGTAGTTGAACCATTGGAGGTAGGATTTATTTTTGGAGGAAGTTCCATGTTCCTCAGGGGTGTGGCTTTTTTCAGAGCTATAAGGCAGCCAAAATCCAATATCCAGAAGTAATACACTACATGAAATATATATACTGTACATTTCCCTTGGCTACATATAAAAGCTTCACTTAGGGTGGTATATAAACTGTATCCTTGGAGATGGGATTTAATTTTTGAGATGGTTTTATGTTCCTCAGGGTTGTGGCTTCTTTAAGAACTATAAGACAGCCAAAATTCACTACCCAGAAGTAGCATAATGCTACTTAAAGTAGACTATTCCCCTTAGCTACAATACTACGTGAAGTACATAGATTCACCTTAGCTACATAAGACAGCTTTACTAAAGGTGGTAAATTTGGTAATTGAGCCTTTTGATGTGGGCAATATTTTTGGAGGTTGTTCCTTAGGGGGTGTGGCTTTTTCCAGAGCTATAAGCAGCTAGAATCCACTACTACACATGTAGTGTAATAATGCACTGCATGAAATACATACTGTACATTCCTCTTAGCTACATATAAAAGCTTCACTTAGGGTGGTAACTGTATCCTTGGAGGTGGGATTTATTTTTGGAGGTAATTAAATGTTCCTCATGGGTGTGGCTTTTTCCATTGCGATAAGCAGCCAAAATCCACTACTACACATGTAGTGTAATAATATACTGCATGAAATACACTCTGTACATTCCCCTTAGCTACATATGAAAGCTTCAGTTAGGGTGGTAACTGTATCCTTGGAGGTGGGATTTATTTTTGAAGGTAGTTCCATGTTCCTCAGGGGTGTGGCTTTTTCCAGAGCGATAAGCAGCCAAAATCAACTACTACACATGCGGTGTAAAAATGCACTGCATGAAATACATACTGTACATTCCTCTTAGCTACATATGAAAGCTTCAGGTAAGGTGGTAACTGTATCCTTGGAGGTGGGATTTATTTTTGGAGGTAGTTCTATGTTTCTCAGGGGTGTGGCTTTTTCCAGAGTGATAAGCAGCCAAAATCCACTACTACACATGTAGTGTACTAATTCACTGCATGAAATACATACTGTACATTCCTCTTAGCTACATATGAAAGCTTCACTTAGGGTGGTAACTGTATCCTTGGAGGTGGGATTTATTGTTGGAGGTAGTTCCATGTTTCTCAGGGGTGTGGCTTTTTCCTGAGCGATAAGCAGCCAAAATCCACTATTACACATGTAGTGTAATAATACACACTGCACATTCCTCTTAGCTACATATGAAAGCTTCACTTAGGGTGGTAACTGTATCCTTGGAGGTGGGATTTATTTTTGGAGGTGGTTCCATGTTCCGCAGGGGTGTGGCTTTTTCCAGAACGATAAGCAGCCAAAATCAACTGCTACACTACACATGTAGTGTAATAAAACACTGCATGAAATACATACTGCACATTCCCCTTAGCTACATATAAAAGCTTCACTTAAGGTGGTAACTGTATCCTTGGAGGAGGGATTTATTTTTGGAGGTAGTTCTATGTTTCTCAGGGGTGTGGCTTTTTCAGGAGCAATGAGCAGCTAGAATCCACTACTACACTTGTAGTGTAATAATACACTGCATGAAATACATACTGTACATTCCTCTTAGCTACACATGAAAGGTTCTCTTAGGGTGGTAACTGTATCCTTGGAGGTGGTATTTATTTTTTTAGGTGGTTCCATGTTCCAGAGGGGTGTGGCTTTTTCCAGAGCGATAAGCAGCCAAAATCCACTACTACACATGTAGTGTAATAATATACTGCATGAAATACATTGTGTACATTCCCCTTAGCTACATATGAAAGCTTCACTTAGGGTGGTATCTGTATCCTTAGAAGTGGGATTTATTTTTTGAGGTGGTTCCATGTTCCACAGGGGTGTGGCTTTTTCCAGAGAGATAAGCAGCTAAAATCCACTACTACACATGTAGTGTAATAATACACTGCATGAAATACATACTGTACATTCCTCTTAGCTACACATGAAAGGTTCTCTTAGGGTGGTAATTGTATCCTTGGAGGTGGGATTTATTTTTTTAGGTGGTTCCATGTTCCTCAGGGGTGGGGCTTCACAGACAAAATACACTATGCAGAAGTAACATAATACTACTTAAAGTACATAATTCCCCTTAGCTACATAAGATAGTTTAACAAAGGGTAGTATCTGAGGACCCTACTTTTTTGAGGTGTTTCCATGTTCCTTGGGGTGAAGCTTCTTCCAGGACACACATTTCCCTTAGCTGCATATAAAAAAAATGTTTTGACAAAAGAACATTTTTTAATAAATGGTTTCCTGTGCCTTCAGGTACAAGGAGGAGGAATGGCACCCTACGTCTCGGTCTGGGCATTCTGCCCTTCTCTTGAGAAGCGATACAAAGCCTACAAAGAAAGTTGGATATTCCCTCTATGTGTTTGGTGGACGGGAGTCGTCTGCAGCTGATGTGGTTGGACACTGGGGCAGAGACAAAGTCCAGGTGAGTGTCAGAGTTTGGCTAACCTGCAGATCTTTTGGAACACTGAGCCCTGGCTCATCTAACACTGGGGCTCACAGTACCTTAGGATTTGATGAACCCTAAAAATAGCAAATTAAACCTAAATTGCAGCTCCAGCTAAATTTTAATTCTCGTTGGAGTGCAAGACTTCACAGTGGGGCATTTTCTCCAACTCCAAAGTCACGATGGACTATAGCTTTAAAAGCTTGCCCGCATTCTCCACGTATTTCTTTGGAGAATCCACTAGAGGGAGTATAATATTATCAGCTAAGCTGCAAAGCCATATTCTCAGTCTCTCATAGCCAGTGATGGGGTGGGGGGGTTAGCTCTACCAGACCAACCTAGATGACCACCAAAGTTTCTCAAGACAAATTAAAACAATTACAAAATCAAGAAAATTTTGGTAAATTTTATGGTCATTAAAAGCTTTCTTGCATGTGAAGATTCCGTTAGTTGTACAACCAAATTTACAGATAGAGGTCTTAAAATGGTGTCATTCATATTTTTTGTGTGCCCCGTAGGAGAACACGGAGCCCTGCCCTCGACTTACAGAACAGCTAGCACGACTTCTGTCCTCTAAGGGGGCAAAACGTGCTGAGCCCAAGGATCTGAGGCACCATTCATGTTCCAAGGTTGGCCCGTTTGTGGTTGTATTCGGTGGAGAGACTCTTTCCAGGGGCCGAGATGCAGTTTGCAATGACCTCTATGTGGGCGACACACGTGAGTTGGCTCTAGAAGTTCACACCTGCTCTTTACCGACCTACGCCTAAAATGATGTCTAAATCCAACCCCTTGTGATGTTTCATATACCTCTTCTGGCTCCCGAAAAAGTATCATATATAGTGCTGCTAACACAACTTAGCTAAAGGCTGTAAATCTGGTAACCGTACCATCGGGGGGAGGGGGGGGGTGAACTCCACCATTCCATTTTTTGGAGGTGGTTCCATGTTTCTCAGGGGTGTGACTTCTTCTACAGCTATAAGCTAGCCAAAATGCACTATTCAGAAGTATTATATACTACAGGACATACATTAAATCCTCTTAGCTACATAAGGCAGCTTCTCTAAAGGTTGTAAATCTGATAACTGAACCCTTGGAGGTGGGTTTTCTTTTTAGAGGTAGTTCCATGTTACTCAGGGGTGTGGCTTCTTCTAGAGTTATAAGACAGCCAAAATTCACTATCTAGAAGTATGATATACTATAGGACGTACATACAATCCTCTTAACTACATAGGACAGCCTCACTAAAGGTGGTAAATCTGATAACTGTACCCTTGTAGGTGGGCTTTATTTTTGGAGGTGGTTCCAAATTTCTCAGGGTTGTGGCTTCTTTTAGGGATATAAGACAGCCAAAATCCACTATTCAGAAGTATTATATACTACAGGACATACATTCAATCCTCTTAGCTACATAAGACAGCTTCTCTAAAGGTCATACATCTGAAAACTGTACCCCTGGAGGTGGCCCCATGTTTTTCAGGGGCGTGGCTTCTTTTAGAGCTATGAGAAAGCCACTATCTAGAAGTATGATATACTACGGGATGTACATACAATATTCTTAGCTACATAAGCCAGCTTCACAAAAAGGTTGTAAATCTGAAAACTGTACCCCTGGAGGTGGGCTTTATTTT
Organism: Pelophylax lessonae; assembly: GCF_965119305.1. Taxonomy (NCBI): domain Eukaryota; kingdom Metazoa; phylum Chordata; class Amphibia; order Anura; family Ranidae; genus Pelophylax; species Pelophylax lessonae. Next base: position 5,941,391 of record NC_138780.1, read on the forward strand.
TGGAGGTGGTTCCATCTTCCTCAGGGGTGTGGCTTCTTTTAGAGCTACGAGACAGCCAAAATGCACTATCCAGAAGTTTGATATACTATAGGATATACATTCAATCCTCTTAGCTACATAAGTCAGCTTCTCTAAAAAAAAATAAAAACCCACCTCCAGGGGTACAGTTATTAGATTTACGACCTTTAGAGAAGCTGTCTTATGTAGCTAAGAGGATTGTATGCACATCCCATATTATATCAAACTTCTGGATAGTGCATTTTGGTTATCTTATAGCTGTAAAAGAAGCCACACCCCTGGGGAACATGGAACCACCTCCAAAAATAAAGCCCACCTGCAGGGGTACAGTTATCAGATTTACAACCTTTAAGAAAGCTGTCTTCTGTAGCCAAGAGGATTGTATGTATGTCCCGTAGTATATTATACTTCTGGATAGTGCATTTTGGCTGTCTCATAACTCTAAAATAAGCCACTCCCCTGAGGAACATGAGACCACCTCTAAAAAAAAAAAGAACCCACCTCCAGGGGTACGGTTATTCGATTTACGACCTTTAGAGGTGGTTCCATGTTCCTTAGGGGTGTGGCTTCTTTTAGAGCTATGAGAAAACCAAAATGCACTATCTAGAAGTATGATATACTACGGGACGTACATACAATATTCTTAGCTACATAAGACAGCTTCTCTAAAGGTCGTAAATCTGATAACTGTACCCCTGGAGGTGGGCTCTATTTTTGGAGGTGGTTCCATGTTCCTCAGGGGTGTGGCTTCTTTCAGAGCTATGAGAAAGCCAAAATGCACTATCTAGAAGTATGATATATTACGGGACGTACATACAATCCTCTTAGCTACATAAGACAGCTTCTCTAAAGGTCGTAAATCTAATAACTGTACTCCTTGATGTAGGCCTTTTTTTTAGGGGTGATTCCATGTTCCTCCAGGGTTTGGCTTCTTCAAGAACTTTAAGGCAACCAAAACCCACTATCTGGAAGTATTATATTGCTTTGTGAAGTATATACATTCTCCGTGTCTCTGTTGGACAGGCCTAGCTAAGGGCGGTAAATCTTGTACCTGTACCCTCGGAGGTGGGCTTTACTTTTTGGAGGTGGTTCCATGTTCACTAGAGGCCTGGATTCTTCCACATACATTCCTCCTAACTATTTTTTCCAGGAGTCGAGATGCTATTTGTAAGGACCTCTATGTGGGTGACACACGAGTTGGCCCTAGAAGTACCCACCTGCTTTTTAGTGACCTAGCTACGCCCAGAACGATGTCTTACCCCCCCCCCCCCCCCACTTGTGATGGTACATATACCTTTTTCCCTTTGCTTAGGACAGTAGGACTCCTGGAATGTGGTATGGTTATAGTGAGGAATTCCAGTGGGTGTGTCCTTGATGGTTTTGTCAATGTCCAATCACCAGGTGCCAGCCTATAGCCCCTACTCTATGAATACTTTGTGTCCCATAATGTAGGATTGATATATATATATATATATATATATATACGTTTTTTGTTTGCTCTTTTTTAAGGTTCCCTCCCCATGTCATGGTTCCGATTCCCAGGCTTCAATCCTCAACACAAGAGAGTCGGCCATCAGACCTGCTTACTAAATGACCGCCTCTACTTGGTGGGCGGATTCGGTGCCGACGGCAAGACGCCATGTCCAGAGATTTGCATGCTGGAGATCAGTTTATGACCAGGGTCTGGCCAAAGGGGGGGCAGATACAGGGGTACCTTGGGTGCTTTCACCGGGGGGGGGGGGGGGGGGGCGTCAGAACCTACAACCTATCCTACTGAGGTAGGTTCCAGCTTATGAGAGGGATGGGGGGCACACTTTGGCCTTTTCACCTTGGGTACTCCAGGACCTTGTCCCCTCACCATTGATGACATCTTTGGGATTTGAAGGACCTGCCTTGGCAATGTTCTTTCTACTGACTGATGAGTTGGGATTTCTTGAAGTGCAAAAAAAAAAAAAAAAAAACTTTATGTGAAAAGGACATTCTCAAATACAACAACTACACCTGTACAGAGCATGAGAGCTCAGAGAAGCTCCGCCTTTCATCAGGAAAAATTCATCCTTGAGCTACAGGGGGGTTTTTTTCAAAGTGATTTCTCAGCAAAATAAAGCATGGAGACACGGACAGATGGATGGATGGATGGATGGATGGGGGAGTTTGCTTTAACTATCAAAAATGAAAAACAGATTGAAAAATTAAAAATGGCTTTTGGTTTGTGGTTCTTATATTCAGTGTAGGTATAGCAATGACAATGTCAATACACATTTTTGTCCACTAGATGGAGACAGTCAGCCAAATATATTTTACTATCATCTCCTATTATTTCTAATTCCTTTTTTTTTTTTTCTATATTCTCTTATTACTAAATCCTTTAATTCATTTTTTTTCCCCAATTCCTTTTATTGTTTTAAATTGTTTTATATTTTTATTATTTCTAATTGCTTTTATTTTTTTTTATATAATTTCTAATTGGTTTTATATGTTTTTTTTTATATATTTTTATTATATCTTATTGCTTTCATTTTTTATATATTATTTCTAACTGTAAATAAATAAATATTTCTAATTGGTTTTATATTTTTTTATTATTTCTAATTCCTTTTTTTTTATATTTTTATTATTTCTAATTCCTTTTTTTATATTTTTATTATTTATTTATTTTTGCTTCTAATACCTTTTATTTATTTTTTTTCAAATTATTATTTGCTTTTTTTTTTATATACTTTTATTTCTAATTCTGTTATATACTATTTATTCTAATTTCTTTATTTTTATTATTTCTAATTCCTTTTTTCTTTTTATTTCTAATTGCTTTTATTCTTTTATATTTTTAATATTTCTAATTGCTTTTATTTTTTTCATATTTTTAATGCTTGTTCTATATATTTTTTTATTATTTCTAGATCCTTTTTTTTGTATTTTTATTATTTCCAATTCCTTTTATTTTTCAACTTATTATTAAGAATATCAAAAACAAATCACATCACTTTTTTTCATAGTCACCTTCCTTTGCGATGCATTTTTCCTAGCGTCATACCAACTTTTGCTCTTTAAATAAGTGTGTATGTATATATATATATATATATATATATATATATATATATAATATATAAAAAATATATATATAAAATATAAAATAAAAGCAGGTAGAAATAATATTAAAAATAAAATGTATTTTATATATATACATACACACACACACACAAAAAAAAGTTGGGACACTGTACAAATTGTGAGCAAAAAAGGAATGGACTAATTTACAAATCTCAATGTTGAAAGTGAGACATTATGAAATGTCATGCCAAATATTGGCTCATTTTGGATTACTCGAGAGCTACACATTCCAAAAAAGTTGGGACAGGTAGCAATAAGAGGCCGGAAAAGTTAAATGTACATATAAGGAACAGCTGGAGGACCAATTTGCAACTTATTAGGTCAATTGGCAACATGATTGGGTATAAAAAGAGCCTCTCAGAGTGGCGGTGTCTCTCAGAAGTCAGGATGGGCCGAGGATCACCAATTCCCCCAATGCTGCGGCGAAAAATAGTGGAGCAATATCAGAAAGGAGTTTCTCAGAGAAAAATTGCAAAGAGTTTGAAGTTATCATCATCTACAGTGCATAATATCATCCAAAGATTCAGAGAATCTGGAACAATCTCTGTGTGTAAGGGTCAAGGCCGGAAAACCATACTGGATGGCGGTGATCTTCGGGCCCTTAGACGGCACTGCATCACATACAGGAATGTTACTGTAATGGAAATCACAACATGGGCTCAGGAATACTTCAAGAAAACATTGTCGGTGAACAGAATCCACCGTGCCATTCACCGTTGCCGGCTAAAACTCTATAGGCCAAAAAATAAGCCATATCTAAACATGATCCAGAAGCGCAGGCGTTTTCTCTGGGCCAAGGCTCATTTATAATGGTCTGTGACAAAGTGGAAAACTGTTCTGTGGTCAGACGAATCAAAATTTGAAGTTCTTTTTGGAAAACTGGGACTCCATGTCATCCGGACTAAAGAGGACAAGGACAACCCAAGTTGTTCTCAGCGCTCAGTTCAGAAGCCTGCATCTCTGATGGTATGGGGTGGCATGAGTGCGTGTGGCATGGGCAGCTTACACATCTGGAAAGGCACCATCAATGCTGAAAGGTATATCCAAGTTCTAGAACAACATATGCTCCCATCCAGACATCGCCTCTTTCAGGGAAGACCTTGCATTTTCCAACATGACAATGCCAGACCACATACTGCATCAATTACAACATCATGGCTGCGTAGAAGAAGGATCCGGGTGCTGAAATGGCCAGCCTGCAGTCCAGACCTTTCACCCATAGAAAACATTTGGCGGAAGATGTGACAAAGAAGACCTAAGACAGCTGAGCTACTAGAAGCCTGAATTAGACAAGAATGGGACAACATTCCTATTCCTAAACTTCAGCAACTTCTCCTCAGTCCCCAGACGTTTGCAGACTGTTATAAAAAGAAGAGGGGAGGCCACTCAGTGCTAAACATGGCCTTGTCCCAACTTTGAGATGTGTTGATGCCATAAAATTTAAAATCAAATTATTTTTCCCTTAAAATGATACATTTTCTCAGTTTAAACATTTGATATCTCATCCATGTTGTATTCTGAATAAAATATTGAAATTTGAAATTTCCACATCATTGCATTCTGTTTTTATTCACAATTTGTACAGCATCCCAACTTTTTTGGAATCGGGTTTGTATATAATAAATATAATACATTTTATTTTTATTATTATTTCTAACTGCTTTTATTTTATATTTGATAATTGTATTTGTAATTTATTTTATTATTTATTTTATACATTTTTATTTCCAATTAATTTTAATTAGCTCTAATTCCTTTTATTTTATATTATTTCTAATTCCTTTTATTTTATATTATTTCTAATTCCTTTTATTTTTTATTATTTCTAATTCCTTTTATTTTTTATTATTTCTATTCCTATATATATATATATATATATATATATATATATATATATATATATATATATATTTTTATTATTTCTTTCAGCTGCATCCTACTTCTGTACTGCAGTTTAAATTGCCATAAATGCACCAAACATGGAAACCGGATGACAGGTCCACTTTAAAATACCCACAAAATCTTTGATGCAGATATTTGGCGCAGTGGGTGTGGGGAGTGTTGACACCCCGACCATGCCGGGGAGCTGAAGATTTAAAATAGACGTCCGCGTGTCACCTCAGCTGTCCGGAGTGACAAGTGGCAGATGGGCAGCTGCTGAACGGGCACTTTGTACAAAAGATCACAAACTAATAAAGTGTATATTTAAAAAAAAAAAAAAAAAAAGTAAAAAAAAAAAATAATATTAATACACAAGACAAGCAAAGGCATTCAACAAACTTTATTTAACAAAACGAAAAACCTTTTTTAATAAAATAAAAAAAAAAAAAAAAAGCAGAAAGCCCCGAATTCCGCCATGAACCCCCCCAAACCATCAAATCCGCAGCATGACGCAGAATCTGACGCCCCCGTTTCTAGCAAAGCCTCGACCCGGTGAAATGAGATTCTGTCTGCGGAGGATCAGGAGACCAGGAGCCCGGCGGGGGGGGGGGGGGGGGGGGGATCAGGAGACCAGAACCCCGGCGGAGGATCAGGAGCCTGGTGGGGTGAGGGGGGGGGGGGCTTGTGATCAGGAGACCAGGACCCCGGCGGAGGATCAGGAGCCTGGTGGGGTGAGGGGGGGGGCTTGTGATCAGGAGACCAGGACCCCGGCGGGGGGGATCAGGAGACCAGGACCCCGGCGGGGGGGATCAGGAGACCAGGACCCCGGGGGGGGGGGGGGATCAGGAGACCAGGACCCCGGCGGGGGGGGGGATCAGGAGACCAGGACCCCGGCGGGGGGGGATCAGGAGACCAGGACCCCGGCGGGGGGGGGGGGGGGGATCAGGAGACCAGGACCCCGGCGGGGGGGGATCAGGAGACCAGGACCCCGGCGGAGGATCAGGAGCCCGGCGGGGGGGGGGGGAATCAGGAGACCAGCGGAGGATCAGGAGACAAGGACACCGGCGGAGCTGCTTTTGGCGCCATCCCCGTCTTTGGGCGGTTGCTTCTGGTCGTCCTCCCCCATCAGGCGGATGTTGTGCTTCTCCCGGTATTCGTTCAGCTCCCGCCCCTTCGTCTGCAGCTGCGTGTTTAGCGTCTCGATGATTTTGTTGAGCTGTGGGGGGGTTGAGAGGAGGCGGAGTTAGAGTGTGAGAAACCTCAAATGGAAGCTCAGGGCCGCGGACTAAACCTATTCTGGGGAGTTGCCGCCTATGGAGGACAGCTTCTGTCTGAGGCTTTGCACACAGGTGTTATGTTGGGGGATGGGCTTTCAGATGTAAAGAATTCTGCATGCAATGCACAGAACAACTGCTATGGAGCTGAACATGCTGTGAGCAGGGCATGATGGGAGTTGTAGTTCGCAGTATAGAGAAGCAGGGCATGCTGAGAGTTGTAGTCCCCCAGTATAGAGAAGCAGGACATTCTGGGAGATGTAGTCCCTCGGCATGGAGGACCGGGGTATAGTGGGAGTTGTAGTCCCTCGGCATGGAGGACCGGGGTATGGTGGGAGTTGTAGGCCCCCTCAGTAGAGGGGAGCAGGACATGCTGGGAGTTGTAGTCCCCCCCCCAGTAGAGGGGAGCAGGACATGCTGGGGGTTGTAGTCCCCCAAATTAAAGGGGAGCAGGACATGCTGGGGGTTGTAGTCCCTTAGTAGAGGGGTGCAGGACATGCTGGGAGTTGTAGTCCCTCAGTAGAGGGGAGCAGGACATGCTGGGAGTTGTAGTCCCTCAGTAGAGGGGAGCAGGACATGCTGGGAGTTGTAGTCCCTCGGTAGAGGGGAGCAGGACATGCTGGGAGTTTAGTCCCACAGTAGAGGTGAGCAGGACATGCTGGGGGTTGTAGTCCCACAGTGTGGAGGGGCAGGGTATGCTGGGAGTTGTAGTCCCCTAGTATGGAGGACCAGGGAATGCTGGGAGTTGTAGTCCCCTAGTATGGAGGACCAGGGAATGCTGGGAATTGTAGTACCCTAGTATGGAGGACCAGGGAATGCTGGGAGTTGTAGTCCCCTAGTATGGAGGACCAGGGAATGCTGGGAATTGTAGTCCCCCAGTATGGAGGACGGGGGAATGCTGGGAGTTGTAGTCCCTCGGTATAGGGGCCTGGGAATGCTGGGAGTTGTAGTCCTCCAATAGAGGGGAGCAGGACATGCTGAGAGTTGTAGTCCCCCAGTATAGCGGGGCAGGGCATGCTGGGAGTTGTAGTCCCCCCATATAGAGGGGGCAGGGCATGCTGGGAGTTGTAGTCCCCCCTTTAGTATACAGAAGCAGGTCATGGGAGGTGTAGTCTCTCCCAGTATACAGGGTATGATTTAGATCTGACAGAAGAAATCAGGCTTTCAGTGGGCGGGGCTGCTCCAAAGAGAGGGAGGAGGGGTAAGACCCATGATGTCACCAACAGTCAAATGAGCATTTTGGAGGCGGAGAAAAGGGGGTGGAGTCTGGAGCATTGAACTGATTAACTGTACAGGCTCTTGAAGTTTCCATCGCTCACTTATAGATTTTATCTGCTAAATCGATCATTTTCAGCTCCGTACAAATAGTGACAACCTGGATTGCCCCACCCCCTCCCCCCCCCCCCCGTACAAATAGTGACAACCTGAGCACCCCTCCCCCTGTACAAATAGTGACAACCTGGAGCCCCCCCCCCCCCAAATAGTGACAACCTGGAGCCCCCCCCCCCCCGTACAAATAGTGACAACCTGGAACTCCCCCCCCCCCCCCCCGTACAAGTTGCCCCAATGGGGGCCCCGGGCTCACCTGTTCCTTGTTGCTCTCCAATGCCGGCAGCACCTCCTTCACCGTCCGCTCCACCAGGACGCCCCCCACCATCCGGTAACACTTCCTGCTCTGGTCCACCTCCCGCAGGGTGTCAATCACCAAACTGTGAGAGAGAAAGATGGCGGATTAATGAGGCCCCGCCCCTCCGCAGACCGATGTACGGGGCCCTGCTATGGGTTATGCACACTCCGGGGCTGGGAGCCCTGATCAGGAGGTCAGGCATTGATTGGACGGTGATGAGAGCCATATAAGGGGGATGGGAAATAAAGTGGCGCTGAATTAGGGCGGAGTTCTGGGGCCCCGTGTGGGGGATGGTACTCACGTGTGTTCGCTCAGTTCCATCTCCAGCTGAGCCGACTTGGTGGCCAAACCCCTCTGCTCCTGCCGCAGGCGATTGAACCCCGCCACCACCTACAGAGCAACAAAGAGATTACAGACTTCTAATACAGTATAGAGGAGGGTATGCTGGGAGTGGTAGTCCCCCTCAGTACAGAGGAGGGTATGCTGGGAGTGGTAGTCCCCCCTCAGTACAGAGGAGGGTATGCTGGGAGTGGTAGTCCCCCCCCTCAGTATAGAGGAGGGTATGCTGGGAGTTGTAGTCCCTCTCAGTATAGAGGAGGGTATGCTGGGAGTTGTAGTCCCCCCTCAGTATAGAGGGTATGCTGGGAGTTGTAGTCCCCCCTCAGTATAGAGGAGGGTATGCTGGGAGTGGTAGTCCCCCCTCAGTATAGAGGAGGGTATGCTGGGAGTTGTAGTCCCTCTCAGTATAGAAGAGGGTATGCTGGGAGTTGTAGTCCCCCCTCAGTATAGAGGAGGGTATGCTGGGAGTTGTAGTCCCCCCTCAGTATAGAGGAGGGTATGCTGGGAGTTGTAGTCCCTCTCAGTATAGAGGAGGGTATGCTGGGAGTTGTAGTCCCCCTCAGTATAGAGGGTATGCTGGGAGTTGTAGTCCCCCCTCAGTATAGAGGAGGGTATGCTGGGAGTGGTAGTCCCCCCTCAGTATAGAGGAGGGTATGCTGGGAGTGGTAGTCCCCCCTCAGTACAGAGGAGGGTATGCTGGGAGTGGTAGTCCCCCCTCAGTATAGAGGAGGGTATGCTGGGAGTTGTAGTCCCTCTCAGTATAGAGGAGGGTATGCTGGGAGTGGTAGTCCCCCCTCAGTATAGAGGAGGGTATGCTGGGAGTGGTAGTCCCCCCTCAGTATAGAGGAGGGTATGCTGGGAGTGGTAGTCCCCCTCAGTATAGAGGAGGGTATGCTGGGAGTTGTAGTCCCTCTCAGTATAGAGGAGGGTATGCTGGGAGTTGTTGTCCCTCTCAGTATAGAGGAGGGTATGCTGGGAGTGGGAGTCCCCCCTCAGTATAGAGGGTATGCTGGGAGTGGTAGTCCCCCCTCAGTATAGAGGGTATGCTGGGAGTTGTAGTCCCTCTCAGTATAGATGGTATGCTGGGAGTTGTAGTCCCCCTCAGTATAGAGGGTATGCTGGGAGTTGTAGTTCCCCCCTCAGTATAGAGGGTATGCTGGGAGTGGTAGTCCCCCCTCAGTATAGAGGAGGGTATGCTGGGAGTGGTAGTCCCCCCTCAGTACAGAGGAGGGTATGCTGGGAGTGGTAGTCCCCCCTCAGTACAGAGGAGGGTATGCTGGGAGTGGTAGTCCCCCCTCAGTACAGAGGAGGGTATGCTGGGAGTGGTAGTCCCCCCCCTCAGTATAGAGGAGGGTATGCTGGGAGTTGTAGTCCCTCTCAGTATAGAGGAGGGTATGCTGGGAGTTGTAGTCCCCCCTCAGTATAGAGGGTATGCTGGGAGTTGTAGTCCCCCCTCAGTATAGAGGAGGGTATGCTGGGAGTGGTAGTCCCCCCTCAGTATAGAGGAGGGTATGCTGGGAGTTGTAGTCCCTCTCAGTATAGAAGAGGGTATGCTGGGAGTTGTAGTCCCCCCTCAGTATAGAGGAGGGTATGCTGGGAGTTGTAGTCCCCCCTCAGTATAGAGGAGGGTATGCTGGGAGTTGTAGTCCCTCTCAGTATAGAGGAGGGTATGCTGGGAGTTGTAGTCCCTCTCAGTATAGAGGAGGGTATGCTGGGAGTTGTAGTCCCCCCTCAGTATAGAGGAGGGTATGCTGGGAGTGGTAGTCCCCCCTCAGTATAGAGGAGGGTATGCTGGGAGTGGTAGTCCCCCCTCAGTACAGAGGAGGGTATGCTGGGAGTGGTAGTCCCCCCTCAGTACAGAGGAGGGTATGCTGGGAGTTGTAGTCCCTCTCAGTATAGAGGAGGGTATGCTGGGAGTGGTAGTCCCCCCTCAGTATAGAGGAGGGTATGCTGGGAGTGGTAGTCCCCCCTCAGTATAGAGGAGGGTATGCTGGGAGTGGTAGTCCCCCTCAGTATAGAGGAGGGTATGCTGGGAGTTGTAGTCCCTCTCAGTATAGAGGAGGGTATGCTGGGAGTTGTTGTCCCTCTCAGTATAGAGGAGGGTATGCTGGGAGTGGTAGTCCCCCCTCAGTATAGAGGGTATGCTGGGAGTGGTAGTCCCCCCTCAGTATAGAGGGTATGCTGGGAGTTGTAGTCCCTCTCAGTATAGATGGTATGCTGGGAGTTGTAGTCCCCCTCAGTATAGAGGGTATGCTGGGAGTTGTAGTTCCCCCCTCAGTATAGAGGGTATGCTGGGAGTGGTAGTCCCCCCTCAGTATAGAGGAGGGTATGCTGGGAGTTGTAGTTCCCCCTGAGTATAGAGGAGGGTATGCTGGGAGTTGTAGTCCCTCTCAGTATAGAGGAGGGTATGCTGGGAGTTGTAGTCCCCCCGCAGTATAGAGGGTATGCTGGGAGTTGTAGTCCCCCCTCAGTATAGAGGAGGGTATGCTGGGAGTTGTAGTCCCCCCGCAGTATAGAGGGTATGCTGGGAGTTGTAGTCCCCCCTCAGTATAGAGGAGGGTATGCTGGGAGTTGTAGTCCCTCTCAGTATAGAGGAGGGTATGCTGGGAGTTGTAGTCCCCCCTCAGTATAGAGGAGGGTATGCTGGGAGTGGTAGTCCCCCCTCAGTATAGAGGAGGGTATGCTGGGAGTGGTAGTCCCCCCTCAGTATAGAGGAGGGTATGCTGGGAGTGGTAGTCCCCCCTCAGTACAGAGGAGGGTATGCTGGGAGTGGTAGTCCCCCCTCAGTATAGAGGAGGGTATGCTGGGAGTGGTAGTCCCCCCTCAGTATAGAGGAGGGTATGCTGGGAGTGGTAGTCCCCCCTCAGTATAGAGGAGGGTATGCTGGGAGTTGTAGTCCCTCTCAGTATAGAGGGTATGCTGGGAGTGGTAGTCCCCCCTCAGTATAGAGGAGGGTATGCTGGGAGTTGTAGTCCCCCTCAGTATAGAGGGTATGCTGGGAGTTGTAGTTCCCCCCTCAGTATAGAGGGTATGCTGGGAGTGGTAGTCCCCCCTCAGTATAGAGGAGGGTATGCTGGGAGTTGTAGTTCCCCCTGAGTATAGAGGAGGGTATGCTGGGAGTGGTAGTCCCTCTCAGTATAGATGGTATGCTGGGAGTGGTAGTCCCCCCTCAGTATAGAGGAGGGTATGCTGGGAGTTGTAGTCCCTCTCAGTATAGAGGGTATGCTGGGAGTTGTAGTCCCCCCTCAGTATAGAGGGTATGCTGGGAGTTGTAGTCCCTCTCAGTATAGAGGGTATGCTGGGAGTTGTAGTCCCCCCCCCTTAGTATACTGGAAGATATGCTGATAGTTGTAGTACTCCTTCAATATAGAAGTGGGTATGCTGAGTTTCTGTCCCTTTAGTATAATGAGGGGTATGCTGGGAGTTGTAGTCCCCCTCAGTAGAGAGGAAGGTATTCTGAGAGTTGTAGTTTCCCCTACGTATAGAGAAAGAAATGCTGGGAGTTGTAGTCCCCCCCCCCATCAGTATAGAAGGTATGCTGGAAGCTGTATTTCCCTCGGTATAGAGAAGGGTATGCTGGGAGTTGTAGTCCCCCTCAGTACAGCGGAGGGTACGCTGGGAGTTGTAGTCCCCCCCTCAGTATAGAGGAGGGTATGCTGGGAGTTGTAGTCCTCTCTCACCTGCTCCGCAGCGATCTGCTTAGCCGCCGCACTCGCCATGTTTCCTCCGCTGAGTGAGAGCTCGCCGCCGGAAATCGTTGAAAACGTCACTTCCTGCCGCCCCGCCTCCCGCCGCCATATTGACTGAGGGCAGAGAGCGGATGAGGGTCGGCTGGCGGCTGTGGGGGGCGCTGAGGAGGTGAGTGACTCCACCCAGAAATGTATTTCCCGGATTGTGGGGGGGAATGTCTGTCTGTGTCCCCAATGTAGGGATTTCCTCTCACTGCCTGTGACACCGGGACCGGAAGTGAGCGGAATGGGGGTCACAGGAAGTAGACCTGACTCAGGATCTTTATATGGGGGCGGGGGACACACCTTGACTTTGTCCAATCGCAAATCACCCCGCCCTCCACCTACAGTAACCATTCTGTTGACATTGTAACCTCCATAGAGCTCCTTGTGGGCGGAGTTCATTAGACCATTACTCCGCCCCTTCCAGTCCTCCCAGGAGGAGCTCCGGGGGAGGAATAACGTTTTCTTATTTGTGAAGTTTCAGGACGATGTCGGGGAGCTCCGCCCACAATCCGCTGATCGCCGTCTGTCAGGTGACCTCCACCGCCAACAAGGAGGACAACCTCTCCGCCTGCTCCGCCCTCATCCGGGAGGCCTCCGCCCGCAACGCCGCCATGGTCTTCCTCCCCGAGGCCTTCGACTACATCGGGGGGAGCACCGAGGAGACCCTGAGCCTGGCTGAGAGCCTGGAGGGGGCGCTGATCCAACAATACTCCGCCCTGGCCAGGTGAGACACATGGCCCCTCCCCCAAACACTGCCCCTCCCCCAACACATCCCCTCCCCAGAACACTGCCCCTCCCCCAACACAACCCTTCTCCAAACACTACCCCTCCTCTAACATAGCCCCTCCCCAAAACTTCCCCACCTCTAACATAGCCCCTCCCTAAACCTTCCCCTCCTCTAACATAGCCCCTCCCTAAAACTTCCCCTCCTCTAACATAGCCCCTCCCCAAAACTTCCCCTCCTCTAACATAGCCCCTCCCCAAAACTTCCCCACCTCTAACATAGCCCCTCCCCAAAACATCCCCACCTCTAACATAGCCCCTCCCCAAAACTTCCCCACCTCTAACATAGCCCCTCCCCAAAACTTCCCCACCTCTAACATAGCCCCTCCCTAAAACTTCCCCGCCTCTAACATAGCCCCTCCCCAAAACTTCCCCTCCTCTAACATAGCCCCTCCCTAAAACGTCCCCTCCTCTAACAGCCCCTCCCTAAAACTTCCCCTCCTCTAACATAGCCCCTCCCTAAAACGTCCCCTCCTCTAACAGCCCCTCCCTAAAACTTCCCCTTCTCTAACATAGCCCCTCCCTAAAACTTCCCCTCCTCTAACATAGCCGCTCCCTAAAACTTCCCCACCTCTAACATAGCCCCTCCCTAAAATTTCCCCTCCTCTAACATAGCCCCTCCCTAAAACGTCCCCTCCTCTAACAGCCCCTCCCTAAAACTTCCCCTCCTCTAACATAGCCCCTCCCTAAAATTCGCCTCCTCTAACATAGCCCCTCCCTAAAACTTCCCCTCCTCTAACATAGCCCCTCCCCAAAACGCCCCCACCTCTAACATAGCCCCTCCCCAAAACTTCCCCGCCTCTAACATAGCCCCTCCCCAAAACTTCCCCACCTCTAACATAGCCCCTCCCCAAAACTTCCCCACCTCTAACATAGCCCCTCCCTAAAACTTCCCCACCTCTAACATAGCCCCTCTCTAAAACTTCCCCACCTCTAACATAGCCCCTCCCCAAAACTTCCCCTCCTCTAACATAGCCCCTCCCCAAAACTTCCCCACCTCTAACATAGCCCCTCCCCAAAACTTCCCCTCCTCTAACATAGCCCCTCCCCAAAACTTCCCCTCCTCTAATATAGCCCCTCCCCAAAACTTCCCCTCCTCTAACATAGCCCCTCCCTAAAACTTCCCCTCCTCTAACATAGCCCCTCCCCAAAACTTCCCCTCCTCTAACATAGCCCCTCCCTAAAACTTCCCCTCCTCTAACATAGCCCCTCCCCAAAACTTCCCCACCTCTAACATAGCCCCTCCCTAAAACTTCCCCTCCTCTAACATAGCCCCTCCCTAAAACTTCCCCTCCTCTAACATAGCCCCTCCCTAAAACTTCCCCACCTCTAACATAGCCCCTCCCTAAAACTTCCCCTCCTCTAACATAGCCCCTTCCTAAAACGTCCCCTCTAACATAGCCCCTCCCCAAAACTTCCCCTCCTCTAACATAGCCCCTCCCTAAAACGTCCCCTCCTCTAACAGCCCCTCCCTAAAACTTCCCCTTCTCTAACATAGCCCCTCCCCAAAACTTCCACTCCTCTAACATAGCCCCTCCCTAAAACTTCCCCTCCTCTAACATAGCCCCTCCCTAAAACTTCCCCTCCTCTAACATAGCCCCTCCCTAAAACTTCCCCACCTCTAACATAGCCCCTCCCTAAAACTTCCCCTCCTCTAACATAGCCCCTCCCTAAAATGTCCCCTCCTCTAACATAGCCCCTCCCGAAAACTTCCCCTCCTCTAACATAGCCCCTCCCTAAAACGTCCCCTCCTCTAACAGCCCCTCCCAAAAAATTCCCCTTCTCTAACATAGCCCCTCCCCAAAACTTCCACTCCTCTAACATAGCCCCTCCCTAAAACTTCCCCTCCTCTAACATAGCCCCTCCCTAAAACTTCCCCTCCCTTAAACTTCCCCACCTCTAACATAGCCCCTCCCTAAAACTTCCCCTCCTCTAACATAGCCCCTCCCTAAAGCTTCCCCTCCTCTAACACAGCCCCTCCCCAAAACTTCCCCTCCTCTAACATAGCCCCTCCCTAAAACTTCCCCTCCTCTAACATAGCCCCTCCCTAAAACTTCCCCTCCTCTAACATAGCCCCTCCCTAAAACTTCCCCTCCTCTAACATAGCCCCTCCCTAAAACTTCCCCACCTCTAACATAGCCCCTCCCCAAAACTTCCCCTCCTCTAACACAGGCCCTCCCCCAAAACAGTTTTTCCCTAAAGACTGCCCAGCCCCTCCCCAACACAACCCCTCCCGAAAACTCCCCCCACCAACACAACTCCTCCCCAAAACTTCCTCTTCTCTAACACAGCCCCTCCCCAAAACTGCTTTTCCTCTTAGACTGGCCCCTCCCCTGCACTGCCTCAGCATCCCCTAGCACAGCCCTCCCCCAGCAGAGCCCTGGCCCCTCCCCTGCACTGCCTCAGCATCCCCTAGCACAGCCCTGGTACCTCCCCTGCACTGCCTCAGCATCTCTCCAGCACAGTCCTGGCCACTCCCCAACACTGCCCCCTCCCCACCCCAGCACAGACCTTCCTCAGCTCCTCCCTAGTGCCGTCCCCTTCCGTCCCCAGCACCACCCTGGCCACTCCCTAGCACAACCCCAGCCCAGCATAGCCCAGACCTTTATCAGCACTACCTCCTTCTCTCCCTCCCTAGTGCTGCTCCAGCCCCTCCCCCACTACCCAGCTGAATGCCCAGCCTCTTTCCAGGATTCCCCCAGACCCTCCCCAGCTCCTCCTTAGTGCCATCCTATCCCCTCCCCAGCACTACCCCAGTCCCTCCCACTGGGCGGGATTTTGGTCCTGATCATCTTCTCTCTCTCTCTCTGTGTCAGGGAATGCCACCTCTGGCTGTCTCTGGGTGGATTCCATGAGAAGGGCCCCAACTGGGAGAAAGACCGCAGGATCTCCAACTCCCACCTCCTCCTGGATGACACAGGTACCTGTCACTGCTGTGTGTGAAAGTCAACGCCCCCTCATCCATCACCAAGGACAGCCCCTCCTGTTATTCCTTCTATCACCCAGACAGGAAGTGAGGAAAGTCTTCTTAATGGGGGCGCCTGTTCTGGGGGATTTCCTCTCACTTCCTGTTGTGTCTCTGGGACAGGAAGTGTCTGTTACTATAGTAATATTCCTTTTTAATTAAAGGACTACCCTGCCCCGGCCCCTCCCCAGCACTGCCCTAGCTTGTCCCCGGCCCCTCCCCAGCACAGTGTTGGGCAGGGGCGGGGAAGGGCTGCTATGTACTTCAAGGTGGAGGGTCGCTTTTTTTACTGCAGAGAATTAAAAACAGAAATATCGGCTCCCTGAGCAAATACATTTCCTAAAGTCTCTTATTTATTTTCCATTGACCCCCCCATGTGTGTCTTTCCGCAGGACGCATCCGGTCCATCTACCGCAAGACTCACCTGTTTGACGTGGATCTACAGAGCGGGGTGTCACTGAAGGAGAGCGGTTTCACTGTCCCGGGGATGGAGCTGGCGCCCCCTGTCAGCACCCCGGTGGGAAAGGTGCAGTTGGTTGTTTAGAACTCCTTTTGTAGTAGCGATGTACAAGTGTTTATAATAGTAGGCACTGCCCCCAACACAGCCCAGGCCCCTCTCAAGTACAGTCCTGGGCACTGCCCCAATCTGTCCCTAGCATAGCCCAGGCCTATCGCCAGCACAGTCCTTACCCCTCCAAAGCACTACCCCAGTCCCTCCCCATAACAGATCTGACCCCTCCCCAGGCACTACCCAAGCGCTTCACCGTCCCTGACCACTCCCTAGCACAGTCCACAACCCTCCTCCGCACATTCCTGGCTCCTCCTCAGCACAGTCTGACCACTCCCTTAGAACACTCCACACCCCTCCTCAGCACAACCTGACCACTCCCCAGCACATTCCTGACCCCTCCTCAACACAACCTGACCACTCCCCAGGTCTTTCCTGACCACTCCCTAGCACTTCCACATCCCTCCTCAGCACAGCCTGACCACTCCCCAGCACATTCCAGACCACTCCTAAGCACTTCCCTAGCACTGCCCCAACCCCTCCCCATAACAGTTCGGACACCTCCCCAGGCACTACCCATCGCTTCCCCAGCCCTGACCACTCACTAGCACAGTCCACACCCCTCCTCAGCCCAACCTGACCACTCCCCAGGACATTCCTGATACTTCCTCAGCACAGTCTGACCACTCCCTAGCACAGTTCACACCCCTCCACAGCACAGTCTGACCACTCCCTAAGCACAGTCCACACCCCTCCTCAGCACAACCTGACCACTCCCCAGCATTTTCCTGACCTCTCCTCAGCACAGTCTGACCACTCCCTAGCACAGTTCACACCCCTCCTCAGCACAGCCTGACCACTCCCCAGGACATTCCTGACCCCTCCTTAGCACAGTCTGACCACTCCCTAGCACAGTTCACATCCCTCCTCAGCACAGCCTGACCACTCCCCAGGACATTCCTGACCCCTCCTCAGCACAGTCTGACCACTCCCCAGGACATTCCTGACCCCTCCTCAGCACAGTCTGACCACTCCCTTAGAACAGTCCACACCCCTCCTTAGCACAACCTGACCACTCCCCAGCACATTCCTGACCTCTCCTCAGCACTGCCCCAACCCCTCCCCATAAGAGTTCTGACACCTCCCCAGGCACTACCCATCGCTTCCCCAGCCCTGACCACCCGCTAGCACAGTCCACTCCCCAGCACATTCCTGACCACTCCCCAGCACATTCCTGACCACTCCCCAGCACATTACTGACCCCTCCTCAGCACAGTTTGACCACTTCCCAGGACATTCCCGAACCCTTCTCAGCACATTTTGACCACTCCCTAGCACAGTCCACACCCCTCCTCAGCACAGCCTGATCACTCCCCAACACAGACTGACCACTTCCTAGCACAGTCCTGACCCCTCCTCAGCACAGCCCTGACCCCTCCCCAGCCCTATTCAGTCCGTTTTTATCACAACACTGATCATTTCCCACCTAGTTCCTTCCCAGCACAGCCCTGACAGGTTCTGCGCACTGCCCCAGTCCCTCCCCAATGCTGCCCTGGCCCCTCCTCCTGATTAATTTAGGAGAGTTCCCTTCAGTTCCTGTCCTAGTGACAACAGGAAGTGAGAGGAAATCTGTCCATAGTGAGCGAACGTCTTAGAACAAGTGTCCCCATAGGAAGATTTTCTCTACATTCTGTATTTGGTGACAACTAACATTTTGGATTTCCCATCACTTCCTGTTCCAGTGACAACGCTCACCAGGACCAATAGAGGGGATGAATCCCCTCCCCCCCCCCCCCCCCCCCGCTCCATCCAAAACAGAACACAACCTTAATGACTTGGAATTTGTTTTTATTGTGCGGCAGGTCGGTCTCGCCGTTTGCTACGACCTTCGCTTTCCGGAGATGTCGCTGGCTCTGTCCCGGGAAGGAGCGGAAATTCTCACCTACCCCTCCGCCTTTACCATCACCACGGGGCTGGCACACTGGGAGGTAGGTTTGTATGAGAGGTGGGGGTGGGATGGGACAGCAACCAATAGGAGGGGCCGGCCCAGGGGTCTCCAGCAGGATTGGCTATTCATGGCGGAGACCCGTGTGCTGTGGGGTTCGAGGTTCAAAGGAAGTGCTGCATGTGAGACCTACAAGATGAGGGGCCAATCAGAATGTTGCGGAGAGAGGAGACGTGGGGTGGCAGGTGGTCAGGATGTTGCGGGGCCTAATAAAAAGCCTTAAAAAGAAGTTAAGACCCTTGGGAAGGGGGTTAGACTCTGCCTCAAATTGGCATTTGTTGGGGATTTCCTCAAACTTCCTGTTGTGTCACCAGCACAGGAAGCAAGAGAATATCGCCCGTGCGGGGACACACAGCAGTTACACTTGACAGAGGTTCTAACCCCTCCCTACAGGACTAAAAAAACAAAGTTTTAGCTGGAATTCTTCTTAGAATGCAACTTATGCGTGTAAACATCCCACTGGTGACTTCTTAACCACTTCAATACCGGGCGCTTTCACCCCCTTCCTGCCCAGGACAATTCTCAGCTTTCAGCGCTCTCATACTTTGAATGACAATTGCACGGTCATGCAATGCTGGACTCATCTGAAATTTTTATCATTTTGTTCGCACAAATAGAGCTTTCTTTTGGTGTTATTTATTCACCGCTGAGGTTTTTTTTATTTTTTGCTAAACCAAAAACTATTGAAAATTTTGAAAAAAAAAATAAATAAAATTCACAGTTTGGTGTTAGATTTAGCAAACTGATAATTTTTCCCCCTTATTGATGTGTGCTGATGAAGCGGCACTGAAAGGCTGCACTAGTGGGCAATGATCAGGCTGCCCTGATGGGCACAGATGAGGCTGCACTGGTGGGCACTGATAGGCTGCACTGATGAGGCTGCACTAATGGGAACTGATGAGGCTGCATTGGTGGGCACTGATAGGCTGCATTGGTGATCAGGCAGCCCTGATGGGCATTGATGAGGTGGCACTGGTGGGCACTGATGAGGCTGCATTGGTGGGCACTGATGAGGCTGCACTAGTGGGCACTGATATTCTGCACTAATGGGAACTAATGAGGCAGCACTGGTGGGCACTGATAAGCTGCACTGGTGGGCACTGATGAGGCTGCACTGGTGGGCACTGATCAGGCTGCCCTGGTGGGCACTGATGAGGCTGCACTAATGGGAACTGATGAGGCTGCACTGGTGGGCACTGATAGGCTGCATTGGTGATCAGGCAGCCCTGATGGGCACTGATGAGGTGGCACTGGTGGGCACTGATGAGGCTGCACTGATGAGGCTGCACTGGTGGGCACTGATGAGGCTGCCCTGATGGGCACTGATGAGGCTGCATTGGTGGGCACTGATGAGGCTGCATTGGTGGGCACTGATGAGGCTGCACTGGTGGGCACTGATATTCTGCACTAATGGGAACTAATGAGGCAGCACTGGTGGGCACTGATAAGCTGCACTAATGGGAACTGATGCGGTTGCACTGATCAGGCTGTATTGGTGGACACTGATCAGGCTGCACTGATGAGGCTGCACTGGTGGACACTGATCAGGCTGCCCTGGTGGACACTGATCAGGCTGCCCTGGTGGACACTGATGAGGCTGCGCTAATAGGAACTGATGAGGCTGCACTGGTGGGCACTGATCAGGCTGCCCTGGTGGACACTGATCAGGCTGCCCTGGTGGGCACTGATCAGGCTGCCCTGGTGGGCACTGATGAGGCTGCGCTAATAGGAACTGATGAGGCTGCACTGGTGGGCACTGATGAGGCTGCGCTAATAGGAACTGATGAGGCTGCACTGGTGGGCACTGATCAGGCTGCCCTGGTGGGCACTGATGAGGATGCGCTAATAGGAACTGATGAGGCTGCACTGGTGGGCACTGATGAGGCTGCACTAATAGGAACTGATGAGGCTGCACTGGTGGGCACTGATAGGCTGCGCTAATGGGAACTGATGAGGCAGCACTGATGAGGCTGCACTGGTGGGCACTGATGAGGCTGCATTGGTGGGCACTGATGAGGCTGCACTGGTGGGCACTGATGAGGCTGCACTGGTGGGCACTGATGAGGCTGCACTGATAATCAGCATAGATTCCTCTTTTACAGAAGTCGTGTATCGGCTCTCTTCTCGCATCCTCATGCTGTCAGGAAAGGAGTGCCGATAACCGGCTTTTATTTACATCCGGCCCCTTACCTCAATCTGTGACCAGCGGTGTCCTCCGGACATACGACCGCCTCCCAGAACTAGCCATCATTCGGCTATAGTGCGGGTGGCAAGTGGTTAAAGGAGCACAACCCAGGTCTGTTACCCCGATCCCTTCCTTTGCTGCCCCGTGAACCTCTGACCTGGGACAAGCAAGGTGTTGGGACCTCCCTGCGGGGTCAGCAAAGCTGGCGATCTGGGAACCCCAGTATATGATGAGGAATTCCTGGACACGCCTCCTGCAGGTTCCTCCTCACCTCACATACAGAAAACATCAGTCCCGAGACATTTCACATCCTCCAATCAGGGTCACCCCCTGGCCATGGAAGCCTCAATGTGATTGATGGTACAGGAAGTAAACGCCCAGTGACCCTGTGAGGTGCTGTCTGCATTCTTGCTGTGATAGATTTCTCAGATTGAGGGTTTAACACAGCAGCTGCGTTTGCTGGATTGCATTAGACGTTCCTGGGAGAAGTGCCATCCCAGCGCGTTGCGGCCTCGAGCTTTGGATGCCCCAACCAAAGCCGCCATGACAGGTTCTCTATGCCTGCAAGGAATAGACTGCGTTAAGTCTATCTGTCTCTTCTGGATATCCAAACAACAGCCCAGGAAAACTGCTTCTGGGTAGGTCTGCAGCCTCTTATCACATGACCCTTTGCAACCTTATTGGGGATGGTGCTGCAACCAGTGAACAGTCAGGAATTACGATATCGGGGTAGTCATGGTAAAAGGTCAGTGGGCGGAGTCCTTACTGTAACGCAAACCTGTCGCTGACCCCCCTCCCCCCTTTTACCCCCACAGGTGCTCCTGAGGGCCCGAGCCATAGAGAACCAGTGTTACGTGGTGGCGGCGGCACAGACCGGCAGCCACAACCAGCGCAGGACTTCGTATGGACACGCCATGGTGGTGGACCCGTGGGGCGCGGTGGTGGCGCAGTGCCGGGACGGCCCCGGGGTGTGCTACGCAGAGATTGACCTGCCTTACCTCCACCGCGTGCGGAGAGAGATGCCTGTGCAGAGTCACCGCAGGGCCGACCTGTACGGTGCCGTCGGCAAGAAGACTCCGAGCTGAGGGAGGCGGCGGGATCGGAGATCGGCTGAGCATGCCTCAGAACCCGGACCTTACGTAATCCATGCTCAAGCTGCTGAGAAGGACGACGAATCAATCACTGAGATGATTAAAGAGCACCTATAATAATGAACACCAGAGGAGGAGGAGGGTGGGTGAAGTAGGTCTTTGGGGGGGGGGGGGGGCCCGCCCTGATTTCACCAGCTGATCACCGTTGGGGTCCTCTAGGGCTGATGAGGGTGTCTCCTTACACCCCCTTTTTGCATTTTTTTGGACCCGTTGTCCAATCCAGGTGCCTGAGGACTTTTCTAACCCTGCCAGGTTTTTACCACCTTTTTGGGGGGTCACCGCAACGGGAAGTGAAGGGAAATGCCCAATGGGGACACCGACATCAGTTCAAGGTTTGCATTTTGCACCCATATTATCACAGCATTGTCTAGGAGGTTAGGTGGTTGTCACTGTCATGGCACAACCCAACCTTTCATTACATCATCAGGCCTTATATGGGCACCAGGAAATGTATGGTAATGAGACAATCCTGCTTTACGCAGTGGGTGGGGTTTGAGCGGAAAGGGCGGACCTATAAAGTATGGGAGGTGGGGCGTAAGGTTTCCCTTCCATAACGTAATCTAACTGCGATTGGATACACCAAAGGCGGGGCTTAATTGGTATGGGGTTAAGCCCCGCCCTTGGTGTATACCCAGAACTAATCTCTTAAACGCCATTGTATACACCAAGGGCGGGGCTTAATTAGTATGGGAGGCGGGGCCCTTCCAAAACACTTCCAGGACCTAATCTAACCGATTGTATACACCAAGGGCGGGGCTTTATTAGTATGGGAGGTGGGGCCCTTCCAAAACACTTCCCGAACCTAATCTAACCGCCATTGTATACACCAAGGGCGGAGCTTAGTTAGTATGGGAGGCAGGGCCCTTCCAAAACACTTACCGGACCTAATCTAACTGCCATTGTATACACCAAGGGCGGAGCTTAGTTAGTATGGGAGGCAGGGCCCTTCCAAAACACTTCCCGGACCTAATCTAACTGCCATTGTATACACCAAGGGCAGGGCTTAACTTGTATGGGAGACGGAGCCCTTCTAAAACACTTCCCGGACCTAATCTCCTAACCGCCATTGTATACACCAAGGGCGGGGCTTAATTAGTATGGGAGGCGGGGCTTTTCCAAAACACTTCCCAAACCTAATATCCTAACTGCCATTGTATACACCAAGGGCGGGGCTTAATTAGTATGGGAGGAGGGGCCCTTCTAAAACACTTCCCGGACCTAATCTCCTAACCGCCATTGTATACACCAAGGGTGGGGCTTAATTGGTATGGAAGGCAGGGACCGTCCAAAACACTTCCCAGAGCTAATCTAACCACTATTGTATACACCAAGGGCGGGCCTAATTAGTATGGGAGGCAGGGCTTTTACAAAACAATTCCAAAACTTAATATTCTAACCGCCATTGTATACACCAAGGGCGGGGCTTAATTAGTATGGGAGGAGGGGCCCTTCTAAAACACTTCCCGGACCTAATCACCTAACCGCCATTGTATAAACCAAGGGTGGAGCTTAATTAGTATGGGAGGCGGGGCTTTTCCAAAACACTTCCCAAACCTAATCTCCTAACCGCCATTGTATACAGCGAGGGCGGGGCCTAATTAGTATGGGAGGTGGGGCTTTTCCACAACATTTCCCAGACCGACGCTCCTAACCGCCATTATATACACCAAAGGCAGGGCTTAATTGGTATAGGAGACGGGGGCCCTTCCAAAACACTTCCCTGACCTAATCGCTTAACCAACATTGTTTACACCAAGGGAGGGGCTTAATTTGTATGAGAGACAGTGCCCTTCCAAAACATTTCCCTGACCTAATCTCCTAACTGCAATTGTATACACTAAGGGCAGGGCTTAATTAGTATTGGAGGTGGGGCTCTTCCAAAACACTTCCCGAACCTAATCTCCTAACTGTGATTGTATACACCAAAGGCTGGGTTTAATGAGTATGGTAGGCGGGGCTCTTCCAAAACACTTCCCTGTCTTAATCCAACTGCAATTGTATACACCAAGGGCGGAGCTTAATTAATATGGGAGGCGGGGCCCTTCCAAAACACTTCCCGGACCTAATCTAACCGTAGTTGTAGACACCAAGGTGGGGGCTTAAATAGTATGGGAGACGGGGCCCCTACAAAATACCAAATTAGTATGGGGGGGGGGGGGGGGCAGAGCATAGTTTCCCCTTCTCAAACACCTCCCTGATGTAATCTCCTAAATGCGATTGTATACACCAAGGGCGGGGCTTAATTGGTATAGGAGGCGGGGCCCTTCCGAAACACTTCTCTGCCCTAATCTCCTAACTGCAATTGTATAGGGCGGGGCTTAATATCACCCATCCGAGAGATTCCAAATCCATCACATGATGCCATTTTCTGTGCAATCTAAATAAATGATTATAATTCATTTGCAGCGAGCCAGTCATTTCAGGAGGAGCGTCCTGCCTCTGCAGTGTGGCGGGGGGGGGGGGGGGCTTGTAAATTATAATGACAGCTGAGCTGACCCTCAGATCCCATTGTTAGGTGACAATGTGTATCCAATGCATGTTTGGCTACTGGTTTCGATTTAAAGAGGACCTCTACTGTGGAAGCTTTAAAGAAAAAAAAAAAAAAAGGCGGAGCAAAAACCGTCACCAGTATAGCCTGTGGTCTCCCCACACCTGACCTCTCACTTCAGGAACTGCCGCCGTCACTGGGTGGTGGCGGCCATCTTGGTAGAGGCAGGGCTTTGCTTCCTCACGTTAAAGCTGCCCGTTGATGACGGTGATCTAAGTGAAGGGGTAATGATAGAGGTGGAGGAGGCACAGAATGAGGACGATGAATGATTGGAGGCGGGACAGAATGAGGACGATGAATGATTGGAGGGGTAATAATAGAGGTGGAGGAGGCACAGAATGAGGACGATGAATGATTGGAGGGGTAATGATAGAGGTGGAGGAGGCACAGAATGAGGACGATGAATGATTGGAGGGGTAATGATAGAGGTGGAGGAGGCACAGAATGATGACGATGAATTGGTGGAGGGGTAATGATAGAGGTGTAGGAGGCACAGAATGATGACGATGAATGATTGGAGGGGTAATGATAGAGGTGGAGGAGGCACAGAATGAGGACGATGAATGATTGCAGGGGGTAATGATAGAGGTGGAGGAGGCACAGAATGAGGACGATGAATGATTGGAGGGGTAATGATAGAGGTGGAGGCGGCACAGAGTGAGGACGATGAATGATTGGAGGGGGTAATGATAGCGGTGGAGGCGGCACAGAGTGAGGACGATGAATGATTGGAGGGGTAATGATAGAGGTGGAGGAGGCACAGAAGGATGAATGATTGCAGGGGGTAATGATAGAGGTGGAGGCGGCACAGAATGAGGACGATGAATGATTGGAGGGGGTAATGATAGAGGTGGAGGAGGCACAGAATGAGGACGATGAATGATTGGAGGGGGTAATGATAGAGGTGGAGGAGGCACAGAATGAGGACGATGAATGATTGGAGGGGGTAATGATAGAGGTGGAGGCGGCACAGAGTGAGGACGATGAATGATTGGAGGGGTAATTATAGAGGTGGAGGAGGCACAGAATGATGAAGCAGGGAGATCCTTGCACTGCAGGTCCTCAGGCACTCCTTCCTCTCCGGTAAAAAGAACCGTGAGCAGCACAGGAGTGACCAAATCTAGATTAGCAGTCAGAGGCAGCAATGCCCTAGATCAGCGCTCTCCAAACTGTGGCCCCTTTGCTTGCCTTTATCAGGCCCTTGGGGCACTATTCCTCTCACTGACACCATGGATGGGGGGCTTTATTCCTCCCGCTGACACCAGTGACGGGACACTATTCCTCCCACTGACACCAGTGACGGGACACTATTCCTCCCACTGACAACAACGATGGGGCACTATTCTCTCCACCAACACCAATGATGGGGCACTATTCCTTCCACTAACACCAACGATGGGGCACTATTCCTCCCACTGACACCAACGATGGGGCACTATTCCTCCCACTGACACCAACGATGGGGCACTATTACTTCCACTGACACCGACGATGGGACATGATGGGGCACTATTCCTCCCATTTACATTAACGATGGGGCACTATTCCCCCCACCGACACCAACGATGGGGCACTATTCCTCCCACTTACACCAATGATAGGGCACTATTCCCCCAACTGACACCAACGATGGGGCACTATTCCTCCCACTGACACCACTGGGGCACTATTACTTCCACTGACACCAACGATGGGACACTATTCCTCCCACTGACACCAACGATGGGGCACTATTCCTCCCACTGACACCAATAGGGCACTATTACTTCCACTGACACCAACGATGGGACACTATTCCTCCCACTGACACCAACGATGGGGCACTATTTCTCCCACTGACACCAACGATGGGGCACTATTCCTGCCACTGAATTCCACTACTGACACCAACTCGATGATGGGGCACTAATCCATGCACTTACATCAATCCGACGATGAGGCACTGTTCCACCCACTAACACCAACGTTGGGGCGCTATTCCTCCCACTGACAACCAACCCAACGATAGGGCACTCTTCCTACCACGGGGGGGGGGGGGAGGCACTACTCCACCCACTGCCACTAGTGTTGGGGCATGATTCCTTGCACTGATAGGGTATTATTCCTCCCACTGACACCAATGATGGGGCACAATTCCTCCCATTATCACCAACATCGGGTCGCATTTCCACTCACACCACGATGGGGCACAATTCATCCCACTGACACCAACCTTGGGGCACAATTCATCCCACCGACACTGATTAGCTACTATTCCTCCCACTGACACCAATGATGGGGCACTATTCCTTCTACTTACACCAATGGCGGGGCACAATTCCTTGCACTGATAGCAATGATGGAGCACTATTTCTTCCACAGAGACCGACAATGGGGCACATTTCCTCCCACTGACGCCAACAATGGGCCACTATTTCTCCCACCACCAAAGATGGGGCATTGTTTCCCCCCACTGGACACTAGAACATTTTCTACTCCCACTGGCCACAGGCTGACCCCCATAAAATCTGAATCTTTGTTTAGAAAGTTAGGAGACCCCCTACTGCAAAAGAGCCAGCATCTCGGTACAATCTGCAATCAAGTATCCTTTATTGGTAGGGAGCAGTACATAAAATCCACATAAAAGACCAACGCGGTTCAGCCACTAGACCTAGCGGCCGAAACGCGTTGGCCTTTTACGTGGATTTTTATGTACTGCTCCCGATCAATAAAGGATACTTTATTAATAAAGTGAATATCTATTTCTTAGTTTCTTTTTTTTCCCCTCTAAATCTTTATTGATATAGTGGATATATAGCTTGTGGACAGGGCAACCATCAGAAATTTTGGGGCCCCTTATACAGCTTTAGGCGTGGGTCCCTCCAGGCCTGACCACCAACATTTGCAGGGCCCGCCCTCTGGCCGTCCCACCGAATCCACCCACGGGCCATCTCACGAGTTCTTCAGTGCACCCACTTCAACTCTTACAACTTAATATATATGAATCCAACCAAACAAAGAGACATCCCTATATATTCCGCAAAGAGACATCCCAATCCAGTAAACAGACAGCCTCATATTCAGCAAAGAGACATCCCAATCCAGTAAAGAGACAGCCTCATATTCAGCAAAGAGACATCCCAATCCAGTAAAGAGACGGCCTCATATTCAGCAGAGACACATCCCAATCCAGTAAAGAGACGGCCTCATATTCAGCAAAGAGACATCCCAATCCAGTAAAGAGACGGCCTCATATATTCAGCAAAGAGACATCCCAATCCAGTAAAGAGACGGCCTCATATTCAGCAGAGACACATCCCAATCCAGTAAAGAGACGGCCTCATATATTCAGCAAAGACACATCCCAATCCAATAAAGGGACGTCCTCATATTCAGCAAAGAGACATCCCAATCCAGTAAACAGACAGCCTCATATATTCAGCAAAGAGACTTTACAATCCAATAAAGAGCCGGCCTTGTATATTCAGTGAAGAGAAATCCCAATCCAGTAAAGGGACGGCCTCATATTCAGCAAAGAGACATCCCATTCCAGTAAACAGACAGCCTCATATATTCAGCAAAGACACATCCCAATCCAGTAAAGAGACGGCTCGTGTAGCCAGCAGGGATGGGGACTTGGCCATCATTCCGATCAACCTTCTGAACATTCGACTGTCTCTGAAGCACTGGACCATCCTGCTAAGGGTCATCAGATTCGGATTCAGTAGAACCATGCCAAGGCAGTTGAGGAAAATGGAACGACAGCAATGGACCCGTAGGGTTATCTTACTGGTATTGGTAACTTAAGGTATTAATATCAGTGTAAATTATCTGGTTCTTGGGCAGGCAGCTTCAACACCCCAGGGCAGTGGTCTCCAAACTGCAGCCCTTTGCTTCTTATCCAGTCCCAGGGGCACTATTTCATTCACTGACACCAACAATGGGGCACAATTCCTACCAAGGACACCAACAATGGGGCACAATTCCTACCAAGGACACCAACAATGGGGCACAATCCCCCCCCCCCCCCCCCATATGACACCGATTATGAGGCACAATTCCTCCCAGTGACACCAATGATGGGGCACAATTGATACCAGTAACACAAGGATGGGGCACAAGGCCTCCAATGATGGGGTACAATTCCTCCCAGTGACACTAACGATAGGGCAAAATTGATATCAATAACACAACAATAGGGCACAGTTCCTCCCAGTGACACCATTACAACCAATAACACAACAATAGGGCACAGTTCCTCCCACTGACACCAATAATGGAGCTTAATGATGGGGCACAATTCATACCAAGGACACCAACAATAGGGCACAATTCCCCCCCAGTGACACCAATGATGGGCACAATTGCTCACTGAGACACTAATGATGGAGCACAATTCCTCCTAGAAACACCAACGATGGGGCACGACTCCCTTCTAGTGACACCAACAATGGGGCACAATTCCCCCCAGTGACACCAATGATGGGCACAATTGCTCCCAGAGACGCTAATGATGGAGCACAATTCCTCCCAGAAACACCAACAATGGGGCACGATTCCTTCTAGTAACATCAACAATGGGGCACAATTGATACCAATGACACAACAATGGGGCACAGTCCCCCCCCAATGACACCAATAATGAAGCCCAATGATGGGGCAAAATTCCTACAAATAACCCAAAGGGCACAACTCCTTCCAAAAGACACAAACAATGGGGCACAATTCCTCTCACCAACACTGAAGAGGGGGCATTGTTTATTCCAACTGATGCTGGGCTATTTTCTTCTCCTGTTGGCCACAGCCCAGCCCCCTTAAAATCTGAAGGACAGTAAACTGGCCCTTTGTTTAGAAAAAGTTTGGAGACCCCTGACCCAGAGGATTTCTACAGTCTACTTGGCTTGTAGTCTAATGTAATACGAATTGAAAACGAAGCACCACACTACTGCTAAGAGGTCCAGATACAACTTATTCCAGTAAAAGTCAGGGGAACGATCCAAAAAATTATCAGTGGCGTACGTCCGTTAAGGAGGAAAGAAGTTTTTCAATGGTAAAAGAGTTAGATCAGTTCCTATCCTGGGCAGAACTTCATGTTCCAGCCTTGTCCATCGTTCACATCCCAGGTGCAGACTAACGGTCGACAGACTTCCTCAGCTGACAAACTTTGTACCTGCAGTTAGGGATCCCTGCACCCCGAGGTGTTCCAGGTCCTCTGCCCCAGGTGTGGGGACACAAACATGGACCTCCTGGCCTCAAGGTTCAATAAAATTGAACAGGTTTGTCTCCAGGTTCAGGGATCCTCTAGCAGAAGCAATGGATGCTCTGGTGAAATCGTAGTTGAAACATATACAGTAGAAAACACGTGTAGTAGTTCCCGGAGGTGGTGAGTGGTCGGAGCAATAGCTTGTAGTGTCCTCCTAGCACATTAGTACACCCTGATCTTGGTCTTTCTTCATCTAAAACTTGTTCCTGCTCTACTTCAAAAGATTGGGGGCATTCCAATGATTCTCATGACTATGGATTGGCCCAGGTAGATGTGGCACTCCGACCCAATACGACTCCTAGCCAACTGTCTGTGCGATCTATATAAAAGACCATCCAAATCTTCTGGTTCAAGGACTAACAGCTTTAACTGCATGGGTATAAAAGACCATCCAAATCTTCTGGTTCAAGGACCAACGGCTTTAACGGCATGGGTATTGAAGCACAGGTTCTGGATGATGGGCATCTCTGATTTGGCGATTCCAACCATGCTAAAAGCTGGAAGTCTACTTCCCGCAAGTTCTATCATTGGACGTAAAAGGCATACTTCACTTGGTAGAAGTCACTGGGCTTCCATACGAGGGGTTTCTCATGGACAAATCCTCTCCTTCATACAGCTGCGTCTGGATCAGTG
Organism: Pelophylax lessonae; assembly: GCF_965119305.1. Taxonomy (NCBI): domain Eukaryota; kingdom Metazoa; phylum Chordata; class Amphibia; order Anura; family Ranidae; genus Pelophylax; species Pelophylax lessonae. Next base: position 5,971,395 of record NC_138780.1, read on the forward strand.
CTTGGATGGCAGCTCAGAGAATACTGGCCTCTTATTCCTTGATTAAGACCTTTGTACAGAGGGCCTTCAGTGTAACTTCATGGGTACGGACAGTTTCAGAAACCACCATCCGAACCTATTGGAGAAATTCTACCCTCTACCCATTCTGTTCCCCATAGCCATTATCTCTGCAAAGTGTGTCTGTACTGGAGGCTTTATCAGGCGAGGAACGGATTTTGGTTTTGCATAACAACAAGATAGTGCTGAAGCCTACGGGACTTGAATCTTGCCTAAGGTAGTTTCTGCCTTTCACCTTAACATCAGCCTTCCATCCCTCCGTCTTGCCTAAATTCACCAAAAAGGAAGTTTCTCCCCACCGTGGCCTTATCAGGCGAGGAACGGATTTTGGTTTTGCATAGGAACAAGATAGTGCTGAAGCCTACGGGACTTGAATCTTGCCTAAGGTAGTTTCTGCCTTTCACCTTATCATCAGCCTTCCATCCCTCCGTCTTGCCTAAATTCACCAAAAAGGAAGTTTCTCCCCACGGTGGCCTTACCAGACGAGGAACGGATTTTGGTTCTGCATAGGAACAAGATAGTGCTGAAGCCTACGGGACTTGAATCTTGCCTAAGGTAGTTTCTGCCTTTCACCTTAACATCAGCCTTCCATCCCTCCGTCCTGCTTAAATTCACCAAAAAGGAAGTTTCTCCCCACCGTGGCCTTTTTAGGCGAGGAACGGATTTTGGTTTTGCATAGGAACAAGATAGTGCTGAAGCCTACGGGACTTGAATCTTGCCTAAGGTAGTTTCTGCCTTTCACCTTAACATCAGCCTTCCATCCCTCCTTCTTGCCTAAATTCACCAAAAAGGAAGTTTCTCCCCACCGTCTGGATATGGTTTGGGCTTTGTCACTTTTGGAAAAGACTGATTCCCTTTTGTCATCCCAGATGTATCCCAACAAAACTGAACCAGCTTCTCAATCCACCATCTCTAGGTGGCTCAGACAGACCATCATCCAAGCGAGTGGTGTCAAGAATTGGGTCCAACCCTTTCATATCAAGGCGCACTCTACATCATCCTTTCAAACTGTTCACGCCAGAGGAACCCTTGAAAAAATGTTCACGTCTTGGTGAACCCCTGATGTGATTAGTCCATCAAAGGTCAATTAAAAAAAAAGTATCTATGAGGACTTCTTAGGCTTTTCAATATCACGCAACAGTTTACTAGATTTGCAAGGCTGCCCCCTGGCCTTCTGTTCACAGGTTCTCCAAGTTCCAGATGGATATTTTGGCCTCCTCTGATGCCAGCAGTGGCCATGAGGTTCTTCAGGTGTCTCTTTGAGCTACAGATAGTCCCCATCTTTCTGTTTGGTTTTTCTGCTAAGGTTCCTCATTTGGACATCCCAAAGAGAAAATCTTGCGGTGTCCTTCAGTAGAAACAAAATAGGATATTCCAGAAAATCCTTTTCTTGGGATCCATTGAAGCTCCCATTCTTCTGTGTTTATGATCACACTCTTAGTACTTATGCTACAAAAAAAGTCTGATAATCCGAGGAGGCATTCTGGGCCAGACTGACTTTTTTTGTCCAATCCTCCTGTAGGCAACAGCACAACCCGACATTACAAGTCCACCTGTGTCTCTTAATGGACTCAAAGAAAAGGATTTTACAGGGAGTACAAAAAACATTCTGGATTTAAGTACACATTAAACTGGAACAGTCATGTCCGATAAGTGTTACCACAGATGGGGTCCATCGAGGGTTCAAGTCCTATAAGTCAGGTTTCTTTAGACAGAAACCACAAAAAAAAAAAAAAAAGTGAGATAGACGCATCAAAAACAAGTAAAATTTGCTGATTTTGGCCCAAATATACCAAATTCCTACGGTTTGCAGCCTTACCAAACCGGCACTTACAACTAAAAGTGAGCCTATCTCACAAAGCCCGTTGGGAGGACTAACCCCACAATCTTTTTTTCTCTTGTAACAGTGTTCTCTGTTGATCCTTCTAGTAAATCCACTATTTTTCCCCACTTCCTGTAATAAGGGGACAACCATTGTGTGGTCTGCAGGGAAATCACGGAGCAGTGTTGTCACCCTATGGACCAAGTGTGAGAAAAAACGAACAACAAAAATTTGGGTTGTCACCAGAACAGGAATAGTGGGGAATCCAATGGTGATAGTAGGTCTGGTGACAACCTGGGATCTCCCCTACTTTAGAGGGGTTTCTTCGCTTCTTGTAGCAGCTATGGAAGAGGAAATGAAGGGCTCATTTATACTTGCTTCGACTTTAACACACATTAAAGCGCCCACCGCTTTAGCATGCTTTTTGTTATGCGCTTGGCTTATACACAGTGTTTGACTTTCTATTTGTTTGTGTGAAAGGGGCCCAGTAGCTGATTAGTACCCCTGTTCAGCAGATCCCTGGTTCAGTCGTAGCAGCTAGCTCTGGCCGATCCCACACTCAGTAGTAAGCCCCGGCTCCGGCCGATCCCACGCCCAGTAGTAAGCCCCGGCTCCGGCCGATCCCACGCCCAGTAGTAAGCCCCGGCTCCAGCCGATCCCACGCCCAGTAGTAAGCCCCGGCTCCGGCCGATCCCACGCCCAGTAGTAAGCCCCGGCTCCGGCCGATCCCACGCCCAGTAGTAAGCCCCGGCTCCGGCCGATCCCACGCCCAGTAGTAAGCCCCGGCTCCGGCCGATCCCACGCCCAGTAGTAAGCCCCGGCTCCGGCCGATCCCACGCCCAGTAGTAAGCCCCAGCTCCAGCCGATCCCCCGCCCAGTAGTAGTAAGCCCCAGCTCCGGCCGATCCTCCACTCAGTAGTAACCCTAGTAAACCCCAGCTCTGCTGATCCCTCAGTAGTAACCCACAGCTCTGTCTGATCCCCCACTCAGAATTAAGCCCCAGCTCTGCTGATCCCCACTCAGTAGTAAGCCCCAGATCTGCCGATCCCCACTCAGTAGTAAGCCCCAGCTCTGCCGATCCCCACTCAGTAGTAAGCCCCAGCTCTGCCGATCCCCACTCAGTAGTAAGCCCCAGCTCTAGCCGGTCCTCCACTCAGTAGTAAGCCCCAGCTCTAGCCGGTCCTCCACTCAGTAGTAACCCTAGTAAACCCCAGCTCTGCTGATCCCTCAGT